>NC_138371.1:19535767-19631061 GCF_054177405.1 Leptonychotes weddellii | reverse complement strand
TCTATTTTCAACTTTTTGAGGAACCTCCATACTCTTTTCCAGAGTGGCTACACCAGCTTGCATTCCCACCAGCAGTGTAGGAGGGTTCCCCTTTCTCCACATCCTCGCCAACATCTGTTGTTTCCTATCTTGTTAATTTTAGCCATTCTGATTGGTGTGAGGTGGTATCTCATTGTGGTTTTGATTTCTTTTTCCCTGATGGCTAGTGATGTTGAGCACTTTTTCATGTGTCTGTTGACCATTTGGATGTCTTCTTTGGAGTAGTGTCTGTTCATGTCTTCTGCCCATTTCTGACTGGATTCTTTGTTGGCTCATCATTCTGAAGAAGTGCTTTCTGCGTTTCTGCCTTTGCCGTGTTGGGCCGCCTACATGACAGCCGGGCGGCTGAGAGCACTGTGGCCGAGCAGTCTGGTTCCCCAGTCGTTTCCCGATCGCTCTGATCCCTTTGTCCAGTCCCAGACCCTACATGCTGCACTGCAGCTAGAGGGATTTAAGGGTCCAGTGTCTCGGTCCTCTGTCTGAGGCAGATAGTGGCCTCCTGCTGGCCTTAGCTCTAAGATCCCCTCCCCACTTATGCTCCAGTTTTTACAAGTGGGCCCCGGCCATCCCCAGGGCCTTTGAATGTATTGTTTCATTTGCCTGGAGCTATGTTCTTATCTTTCAACTTGAAGTTCAAGCACCCCTTCTTTACGATGCCTACCTGATGCTTTCCCTGGCTGGCTCTCAAGGCTCTCTGAACTCCCCCTCTGTAGCACGTCTCCCAGTTTTTCACCATATAGTCATCTGGTCATTCATTAATGTGATTCCCTCCCTGGGCTCTAGTGAGGTCCAAGGATGGGGATCGTGTCTGTTTTGTTCACAATTTTACGGAGCCCTGTGATTTACACGGAGTCAGCACTTCATACATATAATAATGAAGGGAACAGCCCCGGCATGACCCTGCCTGTGCAGTCCCACAGAAGCTCACCAGGGCCGGGTACAAGCAGGTCCTAAGTATGGGGCTTTGCTGCTCACCTCCTCCAGAAGCCCAAACATGGATACCACCTTGTAGAACGTAAATCCTACAACAAACACAAGAGACGGAATGACTGAACTTCTTACTCAACATCTCACATTGTCTGCTGAAAGTATTTGGATATGCATATTCATTTCTCCACTTTCTTGTGAGGAATTTGATAGACATTCTGTTGCCATTGTGTTCTCAGTTTATTGTGCTTCCGTGAAAAATTCACCTCTTTAGGTCAATTGTCAATTTCTTCTTTTAATCACACGAGAATTTTACCCCCCCCTCTGTTGGATTTCCTTTTTTTGTTTTCACTGCTGGGATGTGTAGTGCTAAATTTCGTGTTGAATGTAGTAAAATCACCTCTACCCAGGCGTCTGCTTGCATCTGTTCTCTGCTATTTTTAAAGTGATTTTTAAAAGTGTTCTATTGTGCTATGCTTAATAATTAGAGACAATTCAGACCTTGTTATTAGAAATATATATACTTATATATTACATTGTATATTATACAGTATATAACATTTTATTTGTATTATTTGTAACATGCGTATGATGTATACATTACATATATTACATGTATTACCAAATGCTTATACCCCTTTTTTTAAACACCATAGTGATAGCAATCCGTATTCTTCATTTGGAGCAACTCTGGCAAGAGATGATGAAAAGAATTTGTGGAGCATGCCCCACGATGTGTCCCACACAGAGGCAGATGACGACAGAATCCTGTACAATTTGATAGTCGTTCGAAATCAGCAGGCCAAAGATTCAGAGGTAAGCAGATCTTGCTGTGTGCCGATGATAATGGCCAGTCCGAAATAGCAGTGACCCAGAAGGCCAGCTTGGAATAAAGAAAAAAAAGGAAAAAGGAGATATTTGGAATGAGGGCAGGTATTTTAGCAGCCTGGGGTTGCTAATTATAGCTGGTCTTGGCCGACCTGCTGGATACACAGGTAAGACTGACTTCCAGGTACGACCTCGAAGATGGAAGGATTATAGAAACAGCAAGGCTGTGTTGCTGACGACGGATCATCTTCCGCGACTTACCCGTGCTTCTGTAATTTTTCCGGTTGCTTGGCAAGCCACAGTTAGAAGATTCAGACTGACATGGAAGGGGATTTTGCGTTACAACGAATCGTGAATTAGTGGGGCCTGAATTAGTTTTAATTATTTTTTCTGCTTCTTAAATTGTGCATGTTGATTAGATAGCAGCATATCGTAATTTTTGTGATGAAGCATGAAATCAGTCTCTTTTTTTTGGTAGTAGCAATGTTTAAAATTATTAATTTTTCAGAGCAGTTTTAGATTTATAGAGAAATAGAGCAGAAAGAACATCCACTACCTCCAAGGTCCACGGTTTCCCCCATTATTAACATCTTGCATTGGGGCGGGGGGGTACATTTGTTACAGACAGTATTGATACATTTAGCTGAAGTCCAGAGGTTACATCAGGGTTCACTCTTTGTAGTATTGTACGGGTTTTGACAAATGGATAATGACAGGGGCTGAAAACACTCTTAATGAACTCTTATCCCCAAGTTATTGGTATGGGAACACTAGAATATTGAAAAGGACAGAACTATAGTAAGTTAAGAGAAAACAAGGGAGATCATGTTTTATTTTCTCATTATAGTACTATATATAATATATTATAATATGATGGGTATCATTTTCCAAATAATATGAACTTTTCTCAATTCTGCGTTCATCAGTGAGTTCTGAGTAGATACCTATATTAAATACAGACTTCATGTTTTACTTTGTATCTTATAGTAATTGAGAAGAATAAGGACATTGAAAACCCCAGGCTCTGGGTCTGAAGAGAGGTACCAGAGAGCGTGTATGTGTGTTGCTGGGGGCAGGTGGCCATGGGGGGGGGGGTCATCTTTTCCTTATCTGGGTTTCTTTATTTTTGCTGATTAATTGCTAACTATTTTTTTCCCCCAAAAACATGCGTTAGCAGGAAGTGATAACTTTTAGAAGAGCCACGTGTCCTTTTATTCTGGTGCGGCTTGGATACGTTTAGGGGGTTAGAAGCAGGTGTGGAGATGGGGATCACGGGGTGGGGGCAGGGCTGACACTTGCCTCTGGTCCTTCAGGCCCGGGGGAGGGGTGGACTGGAGAGTCTGCAGTGGCTATGGAGGAGAGTCCTGTCTTGGGTGTGGAGTGCTGATGAGGACGGCCTCTGCTAGACATCTGTCATAGGGTTTAACTCTGGCATAGCATCCCTCAGGTGGCCGGCTGTGTTCTTCACTGTCCCCGGCTTCCCGTGTCCCCGGCACAATTCTTCCTCTGCTAGTAACACCGAAAGCACATCATCAAGCCCCTCCAGCCAAGTCCTGCCACCCTGGGCTGCCCTTCTTGAGTATATGGACAGGAACACGTGACCTTGCTTGCCCTTGATGAGAAGAGCCACCCCTTACCCTACTAAAATGGGCTGAGCCGTGAGAGTTCCTTTCTGCCGGTGAGAATAGACCTCTTCTGACCCCACCATGCCCACAGCTGTTAACAGCAAGAGGCCCGCAATACAGGGCACACCCCCCTCTGTCCAGGGCCCCAAGTAACCGGGGAAGGGACCGGAAGGCATGTCTGGAGCTGAGACTGGCAGCTCTCTTTGGAGAAGAGTCTTCAATAGTCTTCACTGTTGAAAAGCCAGGGCAGGAGGTAACAGGAGCTACAGAGCTCTGTGGATAAGCACAGCTTCCCAAGGGGCCTGTTGCACCATTTCTGCGCTGCTCTGGGGACTGTGTGAAGGGCCGTGCAGGAGGCTTTTTCTCCTCCTGGCCTCAGAAATGGACGAGCTTCACTCTAGAGGAACTCTATAACGGAGATGGGCAATCAAATAAATAATATGAAGATGTGATGATAATCACACGTGAAATGATTTGAAATATTTCTGCTCATGGTGCTTCCTTCTTTTTAAGTGTAAAATATATATATATATGCACAAAGTATGTATATTGCATAAAATAGAGACACATTTTGTATGCAATTGCATTATAAGTGTATGATTTTTTTATTATTTTTTAAAGTTTCTTTTTTTTAAGTGTATGTATTATTATATATATTATATATGTATATATAATAGGGACACCTGGATAAAAATTTTCTCATATTTTCTTCCAAAAATTTGAAACACATATAAAAGCATATATTAATATATCTCTTCATTTCCCCCACATTACGTACTGTTCCTCACCTTGCTTTTTTCTACTTAATGATATATTTTATTTATTTATTTTTAAAGATTTTATTTATTTATTTGACAGAGAGAAAGCGAGAGAGGGACCACAGCAGGGGGAGAGGAAGAGGGAGAAGCAGGCCTCCCGCCAAGCAGGGAGCCCGATGTGGGCCTCGATCCCAGAACCCTGGGATCATGACCTGAGCTGAAGGCAGACACTTAACGACTGAGCCACCCAGGCGCCCCTAATGATATATTTTAGACATAGATCCATTTCAGGATGCTCTAGATTTACCTCATTGCTTTGGGGAAGGGGTCTCTAGTATTCTCTTACCTGGATTTGCTGTCATTTATTTAACCAGTCCCTGTTAACGTTTATGTTGGTTCAGGTTTTTTGAGGCACTGCTGCAGTGGATATCCACATATACTTGCGTGACCTTGGATAGATTTTTCAGGAGTAGAATTGCGGGGTCAAAGTGCATTTAAATGCTGGAATTGCCACAGCACCTCCTTCTTGGAGGAACAGAGGAGAGAGCCCTGAGACTGCAGAACTGGGGAGCATTGGAAGCTTATCCTGTGCTCAAGGGGAGCAGCTGCTGAGCTCCAGACAGCTGTTTGCCATGCCGAGAACATGGATCTGGAAGTGCCAGAACTTTTGATTTTTTTCCTTAATATTTATTTATTTTAGACATCGAGAGACAGAGGGGGGAGGGGCAGAGGGAGAGGTGCTTCAAGCAGACTCCATGCTGAGTGTGGAGCCCGACGCGGGGCTCAATCTCACTACCCTGATATCATGACCTGAGCTGAAACCAAGAGTCGGATGCTTAAAGTCCAGAGCCATCTATGCACCCATAAAACTTCTGATTTTTAAGGGAAGCTGAAAATCCCAATTTACAGATAAAATGTCCAGATTTTTATTTTTATTTATTTATATTTTTTTAAGATTTTATTATTGGCGGGGGAGAGCACAAGCAGGGGGAGTTGGAGAGGGAGAAGCAGACTCCTTGCTGTGCAGGGAGCCCGATGCTGGGCTCAATCTCAGGACCCTGGGATCATGACCTGAGCTGAAGGCAGATGCTTAACCGACTGAGCCACCCAGGTGCCCCAGATTTTTAAATGATAACTCACATTAAAAAATGTGTCAGCTAGACAAAATATGTTTATGGGCTGCAAATATATAGGGAACATTTACAACAAGGATGACTACGTATTATTATTGTTATGTTGTCTGGTACGAGTGAAAAATGAACCCACCATTGATTAAGGAGGTGTAGTTGGGAAGCCAGTTGGGTTGTGTTTTAAGTTTGAAGGAGTTCCTTGTTTATTACTGTTGCTTATTTTCTTTTTCACAAAGGATGAAACTGGTACAAATGTTAATAAAACAGCATTTTAGTTTTGAAAGAAATTCTACCTACTGAGGTACAAGAACCCTAGAAATTCTTGTATGATATAATTTAGAAGCTCAAGCAAGGTATTAAGGAAAACCAGGCATTATGGTTTTCCTTGAGTAGCAATAGCATGCTGGGGATGTCCATATTTGTAATTCCCTGAAAAATGAAAAATAATTTCAGAGTGTGAATACTATGTCCATTCCCCTAGTAGAGGAAACACTGCGAATATTACTAAATTTGCACTGTTTCCCCAAAATGAAAAAAAAGAATCAGAAAAGCGGTATATACAGAGCAAATAATGAAACAGAGCCTGAACTTAAAGTTACTTGCAGTGACAGAAGATGTAAAATATGACATTATTGAAATCGAATAGGATGCACTTTCATTTGCAAAAGCTTCAAAAGCTAATTGAAAACAGACTTTCAGTAGAAGAAATAATGCATCTGCAGACCTCCAAGTGGTGGAAAACTTACTGCTCTTGTCTTCGAATGATGCTGTAAAATACTTTATGTTTGAGAAATAGTGAACAACTTCAAAATTGCGCCCCTGAATCAGGATCGTTATGTTCATTCCCATTAAGCGAATTGTACTTCACATAATCCACTCTGTTCTAAGGAGCTTGCAGTGGTTTATGAGATATCAACGCCTCCTAATTATTTATTTGCATGCCTAATTTTAATCATACTGAGCTATCTTGTTCTCCAAGATATCAATAATAATGAAAAGAGTGCCAGGCACTGTTCACCCACATTGCACATATTAACTATGTCTTCTTCACAACAACGCAGTGAGGTAGGCATCATTATTATTTCTTTCGGAAGCAACTTGTCCGGGGCCACGCAGCTGAAAATGTGCCCCTGAGATTTGAATCTTGGCTTCGTGAATCCAGAGACATCATATATCATGAGCGCCATGATTGAAATCTTGAGAAAAGGGATAGGTATTGTCTGCAAGTTGATGTAGATTTCAAAATGGGTGAGCCAAGTCTGCCCAAAGCCTATTTCTGTGACTTGTTGATGCCAGGGATGAGAGCTGTGTTTGAGGTTGAGGATCGTGATGCATTTTAGGACATGTTCTTTTTTTTTTTAAAGATTTTATTTATTTGAGAGAGAGAATGAGATAGAGAGCATGGGGGGGGGGAGGGTCAGAGGGAGAAGCAGGCTCCCTGCAGAGCAGGGAGCCCGATGCAGGACTCGATCCAGGGACTCCAGGATCGTGACCTGAGCCGAAGGCAGTCGCTTAACCAACGGAGCCACCCAGGCGCCCTAGGATGTGTTCTTGGTTGTACCATCAGCACACCTTTCCTGGCTGATGCTTTTCCATGGGGATCGCAGCCAGTCAAGGCTCCTGTCCCGGGCTTCTGTTTTATCTTGTGCCCTTTCACCCTGTCTCTGCTTTGTTTAGTGTTCCCTGACCTAGGTGATTTGATGTCCTTTCTGACGGTTCAGTAACAGTCAACATTTTTACTCTGCTAAAAAAAATTTTTACATGTTTGTTTACGAAAATAAATGCTAAAAGTCAAATCGTTCTTCTAAACACTTCTAAGCACTTTTTTGGTTCAAAATTGGTCACATTTATTTGGTGGGATCTGTGATAGTATGCCTATTTTTAAAGCTCTTAAGTCATTACGTGCTCAGAAATGTCCGTAGTTCTCATGACCCGTGCCTGCCTCCCCGTCACTGAACAGGGCAGTATTTCTACACCAGCAGGATCCATGTGAACATCAGATGCTTGTGTGGCTGGAATGATCCCATCCAAACCACACTCTGCCGAATTCTGGGAAACCGTGAAATGGTATTATTTTTTTAAAACCATAGAGGCAAAAGCATAAAATATTCCTGGTTTATAATTTGTTGGCGCTTCCCATGTATCAGGATTCTGCTGGGAGAGTGTTGCCAGGCATTGTAAATGGTTCGTATAAAATGTCTAAAATAGCCACAGACCTCCCCAGGGGTTGGTGGCGGTGTCTGGATGATACACTTAGCCTGGCATAGCCCTGGCACTGAAAGGAAAGAGAACACAGGAGTAGAGTGGAGTGTCTGGTGGGAGAATGTGAGGAGGCGAGAGGAGAGAGGGTTGGGTACCAGCCACGTCACTGTGACACGCGTGGAGCCCAGGATAGGCCATCGGGCTCTGCATGACAGTCTTAACGGGTCTCCACCCATGGGTTGAGACGTGCTCTGGCAGGGCCAGCCGGCTTCTCTGTAAGTGGCTGAACATTGGCTACTGTGGGAGATAGGAGTGCAAGGTTTATGCCAAGCCTGGAGTGCAGAATAGTAGGAAATGAAAGCACTTCTCTAGATAACTCTGGGTTCCCCCAAAGACCTTTTTCTTTGGGAGCCCGGAGCATCAGGATTGTGGGAGGTGGGCATTCTTTATCTTATTTTGCTAGTAAATATTTGGGTTCGCGGGCGAGAGAATAAAAATGCTTATTAGGATCTGAGAATCAAGTGGTCTTACTGTCTGTTTTCTAGGCAATAACATCGAGTATTACTCTGTGTGCTAACCAGCACACTCTCCAGGCAAAGGCTGAATCCTCACAGCAACCCCAGGAAGGAGGCATTCTGACACTTAAGATTAGAGACTGAGTCGTCTGTACAAGGTGCTGAAGGGAATGAATGGGAGGCTGGGATCCCAGCTCAGTCTGGCTGACCCAGAAGCCAGTGTGGAAACACTGCTCCACTCTCTCTAATGAGCTTAGAAAAAGCCTCGGTGGAATCCTTCCGGTCAAAGATAAACTTACCAAAGGGAAGCTGACTTCCTGCCTCAGGTAGCCGCTCCCGTCTTGTATGTGTTGACATGACACACCCTGTACCAGCTGAATCACAGAGTGGCTTTGGTGTTCGTTTAGTGTCAACATCTGTGTTGGCCACTGCATGTAACATCCTCCAGACGCTGTTGCTTTGGGCCTTTTTAATACCCCAGGCACCATCCCGGTTCGAAGACTCATTGGACCACACCAGGAGACATTCTGTTTGTGATATTCCTTTCTGTTCTTGCCCACCCACCCTTTAAAAAAAAAAATATATATATATATATATAATATATATAAAAGCATTTCTGGAAAGCAGCATTAAGATACTGTTTCTTACGAGGTAGGTAGCACATCAAAGCTCTATGTAAGGCAGCAGAGTTGAAATGATAAATATTAGAAAACTTGATGTAGATGGGGAAGTCATTAGATACTCGGTAGGGTGTGAGGTGGTAGAAAGCATGGGCTTTGGAATTAGACCGATTTAGGGATAAGAGTTATACTCTTCCCATGTTTTAGCCAGATGACACTGAATAGTTATTTAACCTCAGGGTTGTCACTGTCCAGTTTGGGACACAGTCACAGGGCTTAACTAAGAGGAAAAGGAGGTGCTGATATCAAGCATGCCAGGCCGAAGATATAAATCGGGGCTGCCCTAGACAAGCTGGGACATAGGATCACCTTTCTTTTTTTGATTGTAAAATGTACATAACTTAAAATGTACCATTTTAATCATTTTTAAAAAGATTTATTTCGTTATTTGAGAGAGAGAGAAAGTGAGCCCAGGGGGAGGTGCAGAGGAGAGGGAGAGAGAGACTCTTAAGCAGACTCTCCGCTGAGCGTGGAGCCCAATGCGGGGCTCAATCCCACGACTCCGAGATCACAACCTGAGCTGAAACCAAGAGGCAGATGCTCAACCAACCGTGCCACCCAGGTGCCCCCATTTTAACCATTTTTAAGTGTCCATTCAGTGGTATAAGTACATTCACATCGATGAGCAACCATCACCACCATGCATCTTCTGGACTTTTTTATCTTCCCACACTAAACTCCCTACGCATTAAACAATATTACTGCTTATACCTCCCTCCCAGCCCCTGGTAACTACCATTCTACTTTCTGTCTCTATGAACTTGACTACTTTGGGTACCTGGTATTAGTGGAATTGTACAAGATTTGACTCAATGTCGGCTTTGGTTTTTGCTAAAACAAGTGAGATCATCAGAGACGCCTGCCTGTCATCTGGTCATGGCGCCTTCTGCGTGTATTACCTGGCTCTCACCACGGTCTTTTGATGTAGACAGACTATTTGTTAAAAAGAGAGAGACCCAGAGAGCTTCAGTGACTTTAAGTGATTGTGTCCAAGCAGAAATGGGTTTCTGACTCAGCGTTCTGTACCCTGGACTACACAGTGGAGAAGGAAAGCCATCAGGTTCTGAGAATTTAGGGCAGACAGTGGAATGATTTTCTATGTCCTTTTTTATTTTATTTTATTTATGTATCTATTTATTTATTAAAGATTTATTTGAGAAAGCGAGAGAGAGAACTCAGGTTAGTGCATGCATGTAACCACACACCAGCAGGTGGAGGGGCAGAGGACGAGGGAGAAGGAGAGAAGCAGACTCCCCCGTGAGCACGGAGCCCTGTGCTGGCTGATCCCACCACCCTGAGACCATGACCTGAGCGGAAACCAAGAGTCAGACGCTCAACCGACTGAGCCACCCAGGCACCCCTGTCCTTTATTTAAATGTGAACAGGAATAAACGGGTGTTCAAATAAACCAATAGCCATAGACCTTTGTAGAACATACACTGTCCCAACTTATTTCTCTCTTAAGGTGACTCCAATGTGTGATTCTTTTTTCAAAGTCTAGGCTATTCTCATATACAAGAGTTGTTTCAACAAAAGCTCAAATTCTGCCTGGTGTGTTGATTTATTGGTTAATTTTGTTAAAAATGATGTGTCTAGTGTTAAACAGGTTTGATTTGGAATTATAGTGTTGTTAGTTACTCATATGCCTGAAAGGCTAATTTTTTTTTTTTTTTTTTTGAGAGAGAGAATGAGCATAGTGCATGCACGAGCTGGAGGTTTGGAGGGGCAGAGGGAGAGAGAATCTCAAGAAGATCCCTGCTGAGAGGCGCCTGGGTGGCTCAGTCGTTAAGCATCTGCCTTCGGCTCAGATCATGATCCCAGGGTCCTGGGATCGAGCCCCGCATCGGGCCCCCTGCTCCCTGGGAAGCCTGCTTCTCCCTCTCCCACTCCCCCTGTTTGTGTTCCCTCTCTCTCTCTGTCAAATAAATAAAATCTTAAAAAAAAAAAAAAAGATCCCTGCTGAGTGGGGAGCCTGACACGGGGCTTGATCTCATGACCCTGAGATCATGGGACCTGAGCTGAAATCAAGATTCGGTGGCTCAGTCGTTAAGCGTCTGCCTTCGGCTCAGGTCATGATTCCAGGGTCCTGGGATCGAGCCCCGCATCGGGCTCCCTGCTCCGCGGGAAGCCTGTTTCTCCCTCTCCCTCTCCCCCTGCTTGTGATCCTGCTCTCACTGTGTCTCTCTCAGTCAAGTACATAAATAAAATCTTTAAAAAAAAAAAAAAGATTCGGATGCTCAACTGACTGAGCCACCTAGGCGCCCCAGGCTAATATTTTTTAGTCTTTTTTTTTTTTAAGAGTCAACAATGTAGGAAAATTATTTTCTGTTCTTCCTAGATCCCTCACCTCTCAACTCAGTATGAGAACTAACTGGTTGATACTTCATTAAGTTAGTTTCTCCTTTCATCGTAAAAAGGACCCACTTCTAGGTTCACAACTATTCGTAGGCCAGTGTGATGGGTGTGTATGTGAGAGAGGCTGGTTGGTTGTTCATGCAAAGCTCACAGGCTTGCCGTACCGTGGGTGGTGTTACTTCTGCCCAAAATCTGGTGATCAGCTTTGCAAGGTCTTTGAACTTGAATTTTTCAGGGCATCTAGAACTATATGAACATCGAGAGTGTATTAGCCAGAGTTCTTTGGAAAAAGAAACAACAGAAACTATCTGTCTCTCGTTCTCTCTATCTATCCACCTATCCACCCAATCCACCTATCTATTTATCTAACTATTGAGAGATATTTATTTTAAGGAACTGGCTCACAGTTGTGAAGGCTTGATAAATCCAAAATCTGATAAGGGAGGCTGGCAGACTGGAGACTCGGAAGAGTTGCAGTTTAAGTCCAAAGGTAATCTGCTGGCAGAATTCCTTCTTGCATGGAGATTACTCTTTGTTCTATTAAAGCCTTCAAGTGATTGGTTAGGGTCTATCCATATTATGGAGGGTAATCTGCTTTACTGAGAGTATGCCACTTAAAATATTAATCTCATCCCCAACATACCTTCACAGAAACATCCAGAATAATGTTTGACCAACTATCTAGGTACTGTGGCCCAGTCAAGTTGACATATAAAATTAACCATGCCAGGGGGTTTTACTAACAGTAACCAAATTCACAAGAGACTGTTGTATAAACCCAAATGCATATAACCATTTAGGTGGGCCATACACCTGAGTGGTCCCAGCAGTCTCTGCCCTATAATAAAATCCGTAAGGGAAATCAGTGCCCAGACTAGAGGGGTAGCTTGGTGAAAATGAATCAGATAGTGAGAACGATGGCAAGGGATATTTATGGAGCTGTGTACCGGGTGCTGCTCTAAGTACATTACATATACTGTGTTAACTACCCTTGTCCTCCACATGTGATCATGGTAACCTGGTGCTTTCACCTCCAGTATTAAATTATTCATGTCATTTGGTTAGGACACCATGCCCCTTGATGGTAATAGATAGATATTTCTTTTTTTTTTTTTAAGATTTTATTTATTTACTTGACAGAGAGAGAGACAACGAGAGAGGGAACACAAGCAGGGGGAGTGGGAGAGGGAGAAGCAGGCTTCCTGCTGAGCAGGGAGCCTGATGTGGGGCTCGATCCCAGGACCCTGGGATCATGACCTGACCTGAAGGCAGACACTTAATGACTGATCCACCCAAGTGCCCCTAGATAGATATTTCTGAACACCACCCCCAGGTGAACAGTAGCCTCAGGCACTGGACTCAGGCATGGATTTGGGAGGGCAGACAGAACGTAGAATCAAGAGAAATCTAGAATAATGTGATATCTCCAGACACTGTCGTCCAAATGAAGCACACAGATTATTGCAAATAGAATCTAAGGTCCTGCCAAGGCCCAACGAGCCCCGCCGTCCCATTTTCTGCCGTGAGACTCTTGACTATGTTCTCAATCACGTAATATCATCTCTACTGCCCATCCATAGCTACACTTCTGCGATTGGAGTCTAATTCATTTTCTTGCTTTCTTCTTTAATATCTAAAACTGCCCTTAGGGCACAGAAACCAATGAGGCTGTTGAGCTTGGAGGAATCTCTGCCCAAACAGACTGTGGCAGCTTTCAGGAAAGACCTGCATTTTTCTCTTGGCAGAGACACAAGCGAGCCCACAGGAAGTGGTTGCCCCAGAATGGAATCCCTTGTGATCGAAATAGCACCTCTGCTTCCTCATTTGTCATTTTGGCTCCGTTCACCAGTTTGCGATTCTTTTTAAGGTGCAGTAGCCTCAATATTGAATCTGAATTAAATCAATTTCTGCAGCAGTTTTGCTGCTGGCAGTCCGTCCTACGGATATTCTCACATCGTTAAACAAAGATCTATGTGCTTCGCCACGTTGTTTTGAAAAGTAAAAACCTGGAGGGACGCCTGGGTGGCTCAGTCGGTTGAGCGTCTGCCTTCAGCTCAGGTCATGATCCCCGGGTCCTGGGATCGAGGCCCACATCGGGCTCCTTGCTGAGCAAGGAGCCTGCTTCTCCCTCTGCCTGCCTCTGTCTCTCTCTGATAAATAAATAAAATCTTAAAAAAAAAAAAAAAAAAAAGTAAAAACCTGGAAATAAAATAATCCAATGAAAGTACTGGGTACAAATTCGTGAGGTAGGGTTTATAGGTACTGACTTCGAAAGGGAGTTATGATCTGTTGCTAAGGGGGGAGGTATCATGTCATCCCGCTTGTAGAAAAGCTAATGCTAATAGACAGCAGTAGAGTTTCTTTTCTTTTCTTTTTTTTAAAGATTTTATTTATTTATTTGACAGAGAGAGACACAGCGAGAGAGGGAACACAAGCAGGGGGAGTGGGAGAGGGAGAAGCAGGCCTCCCGCTGAGCAGGGAGCCCGATGCGGGGCTTGATCCCAGTACCCTGGGATCACGACCCGAGCCGAAGGCAGACGCTCGACGACTGAGCCACCCAGGCGCCCCAGCAGTAGAGTTTCTGGAAGGTTAACCTCTCAGCTTATTAGTCATGGTGACCTCTGGGGAGCAGAAGTGGGTGCGGGGAAGAAGACTTTTGTCCTCCTTTAACTTCCCGGTCTCAGTACTGTTTGAAAACAATTTTAGATCATATGCCTGTATCACTTCATGGATGCATACTGCATGTAAAATCATTATTTCACAGCACACGTTATGGTGTGATGGTTTCCCTGGGTCTTTCCAAACATTTTGGTTTGTTGTAGGGAGGGTGTGCTGCGGGAAGGGGAAGGGGGGGCGGGTGCCCAGAGAATGAGAGTTTAGGAGGAGCTGGAGCAAACGCTGAGGAATCCTGCCAAAACGGCCTGGGGCAGACCGTGCCCGGAGCCATCAGTCAGTATTTATCTTTTCAAGGTTGTCAGGTCCTTCTGCTAAATCAGGCTCTTTCTCTGGAGCTCCTTTCCTCTCCAGCTGCACTTGGTAATTAACAGGGCTTTATTTTTGGCTTCTTTACCCCCTGCTTCCCCTCCACCACCCCTGCCCCTTCCTTTGGTTGGGTTTGCTCATCTCAGAATAATGGAAAATGGCTCTTAACTGCACCCCTGTGTGGGTCCCAGCTGCTGACATGCCGGGCCTTCCGGTCAGGCTGTGCTCAGCTCCGGAAGTCTCGGCAAGACTTCTGAAGAGCTTTCCTGAGGAGCCACTTGGCTTGCTTTCTGGTTTTGATTGAACTCATAGGGAAAATGGAGTTCTGGTGGGGGCCGGATCTGCTGCTTTTCAGACTTAAAATCCCCAAAGTATTCTAGAAGGACACTTCATATAAAACCACCTTTCCGGGGCACCCGGGTGGCTCAGTCGTTAAGTGTCTGCCTTCGGCTCAGGTCATGATCCCAGGGTCCTGGGATCGAGTCCCACATCCGGCTCCCTGCTCAGCGGGAAGCCTGCTTCTCCCTCTCCCACTCCCCCTGCTTGTGTTCCTGCTCTCGCTATCTCTCTCTCTGTCAAATAAATAAAATCTAAAAAAACCCCAAAAAAACAACTTAAAACCACCTTTCCATTTGGGTGCCCCAGCCCTGGCTACCTAGTTACACACAATCACGTGATTTCCAGGGCGGGAGTGAGCTGTGCCTCGGATGGTTTTGCAAGAGGAGGCAGGCCACGTGGCTCAGGTGCACAAATCGGGTACACCCTCTTGAACTATTTGTCATGTTTCATGACAACTAGTTGAGGTAAAGCCGTGCCCAAAGCTCTTACGCCACGTTGTTGTTATTGTTAAAGAACTTGGAGCAGATTTCGATAGACCTGAGTCAAAATTAACCTCGTCCCTTCTTCCGTAAAGAATGTTTTGTGGTCAGAGGCCACAGGCATCTGGGAAATGTGCTTTGGAGCCACAGGTTGCCAGTCCTAGCTGTGGAATCAAGTTTTTCAACCAAGAACCAGAAGATCAGGTGCTCTTGCTGCTTAACCAGGCCCGGATTTTGAGCAAGTGATGAGGGAGGAGTGTAGCAGGAGTAAGTCTTTTCGAAGCACAGCCAGAATATTTTTGTTCAGTTGTAGAGCTGAATGCACTCCAGTCTGTTTGAGATGATTTGCTGATTTTCTTTTCTTTTCTTTTCTTTTTCCTTGTTCTTTTCTTTTCTTTTCTTTCTTTTCTTTTTTTTTTTTTTTTGCCAGCTTTGGTGAATTTAGCAGAAGATATTGAAACCAAGTACAAGTGGTGGCTGTAAAAATCCACTGCAATTGGATTACTAAACACAGGCCCTGCTTCATTGCTGGGACCTTTTACCCAGGAGCCCTGGGCTCTTTCCCAGGCTGTCACTGACAATCTGGGGGACTCTGAGGGAGCTAGAAGTAGAAATGGCAACAGCTTGTAAGAAGAGAGAGAGACCTTCAGACCACGGACTGCTCAAGCATGGTTCTTTCAACGCAAGCATGGCAATGTGCAAAAATTAATTCTAAGATGCCCTCTGTCATCTTATACCACGCATACTGTTACCTTTCTAAAGTTAGCGAAGTTCCCGTGTTTTTTTCTAATGGGAAGTCACTATAGTGCCTACTCTGAAGCTCTGATCCCTTTGTCTCTCCAGGCCGAAGTTTGGAGGGAATGGGTAATGTGTCGGGATGAAGTGGGGTGTATTTGTGATCAGCAGGAGGGGCAGCCTTCATGTGCCAAACCCTTCCCTGCCCTCTGGGCCCCTCTTCACTTCCAGAGGCCCCTCCAGGGATCAACTCTTGTCACCCTCTGGCTGTGCCCCCTGGCATTGGCTCCTCACCAGGCCTGGCTCTCCCCAGCTGAGTATCCCAACCCTAACATTTTTTCCTTCTTTCTACCCAGTTAAACATCCATTTATTCTGTGTAGGCTCTGCTCAGCCAGAAGTTAAAGAGAAGCGGGTATTAGGAGAAAACCAGAGGACTTCAGTGAAGTGTGTGAATGATTTCAAAGAGGAACTTGGGCATTTGAGAAACGATCTCCCGTCTAGCTGGCAGATCCTGGGCTGATGTGGAAACACTGACTGCCCTTCATACCACTCGTTCCACCTGCTCTGCCCTAGATTTGAAAGGTTTTTTCTTCTCTTCTTTCCCCTGCTTCCAATCCCCTCTGACTCTGGTTCCAGCCACCGAAAGCCTAGAGCAGGGCTATGCCAAATAACCAGGAAGGGAAGCAAGCAAACCTCTGCAGGGTTCATCCACCTTTTATTCCTTTGGCTTGCTCTGAATATTCTCCAGGCTGTCTGTGCTTGTTGTTGTGTAAATGTCTCAGCTAGAGAGAGAGAGAGAGGATAGAGAGGGAGGAATGGGCTCAGGCCCAGACGTATCCAGGCCTGTGATGGCCAAGTGTTCAAAAATGCAGCATTTTATGGATACCTTAGTCTTCATCTTAACGTTTTAATCCACAACATAGTATTTATCTTTTTACTTGTTTTATTTATTTTTATTTATTTATTTATTTTTAAAGATTTTATTTCTTTATTAGACAGGCAAAGGCTGAGGGAGAAGCAGGCTCCCTGCTGAGCAGGGAGCCCGATGAGGGACTCGATCCCAGGACTCTGGGATCATGACCTGAGCCCAAGGCAGACGCTTAACTGGCTGAGCCACCCAGGCACCCCAATCTTTTTACCTGTTTTAAAGTGACATTTAATAGACAGCACCTTGGGTCCATAGAAACTAGAGAGAGTACATACTGAATGGACATGTTTTGGAGGGATGATTTTCTACCGAACTCCTGCCTCCCAAGAGTGGAGAGCAGTTGACATTCAAAATCATGGCAAATGTCCCTTCTTATAAGGACACCAGTCATATTGGATTAGGGGCCACCCTAATAACTTCATTTTTAACTTGGTTACCTCTCTAAAGACACCATCTCGAAATTGGGTCACAGTCTGAGGTATTGGGGGTTAGGACTCCAATATAGGGAATTTGGGGGTGTGTGCAGTTCAACTCATAACGGTAGGTAGACCATTGATAGGATTATAAATAGTTGTTTCTTTTGGTGGACAGATGTAGACCCTGTGGGCATAGCAGTAAACAAAGGGCCTGCCCTCAGAGGCAGAAGGAAGACTGACGACAGATACATACAAAGTAGGTTGTGATGTTTAAAGAAGAAAAATAAGACAATCTGAGGGGACAGAAAGCAACTCCGGGCTGGGAAGTGGAGGCCTGAAGGAGGTGAGGGAGTGAGCTTCGTGGAGGATATTTCAGGCGGAGGGAATTGTGGAGGCACGAAGGCTCCGGGCAGGAAGGAGTGTGGTACCTGCCGGAGACAGTGAGGCCTGTGTGGCTGCAGCAGGGGGAGGCAGGGAAGGGGCTCAGCAGTGTGGCACTGGGAAGCCAGCAAGGACCAGAGCAGGAATGCCCACTGGCCCATGGCGGGGGGGCGGGGGGGCTTGAATTTTGTTCTAAGAGGAAGGGGAAGCACTTCCTATCTAAACAAGTAAAACATGCTTATTTATTTGTCCCTGTGCAAGGTCTGTTCCTTCCCTCTGGCCTCTGTCATTCCCATTCTTGGAAGCTCCTATTCCTTGGGAGGCCTGAGCAGGCCTGGCCTTAAACCTTGTGAGAGGATTCTCCACGAATCTCTTTTTCTTTTCTTTTCTTTTTTTTTAAAGATTTTTGTTGATTTATGTGAGAGAGAGAGAGACAGAGAGAGCAGGGGCAGGGGGTGGGGCAGAAGGGGAGGGAGAGGGACAAACAGACTTCCCACTGAGCAGGGAGCGTGGAGCCAGATGCTGGTCTCCCTCCCAGAACCTTGGGATCTTGACCTGAGCTGAAGGCAGATGCTTAACCGACTGAGCCAGCCCGGCGCCCCTCCATGGAGCTCTTGATCCCTGCACATGTTGTGAGCAGACGCACTGCCTGGCTTTTGTCCTGGACTGTCTTTTCAAGGGTGTTAACTTAGCGCACAGCCCTGGGAGGTGTAGGTAATCCTGCCTCAGGAACAAAGGGCAGGCAGGCCTACTGTTCATTATAAAAGATTCAGGTTCCCTGGGTTCAGAGTACCTTCCCTGGGATGCAGCCGACTGCACCTGCGCAGATCATATGACCCCGCCCCCTTCCCATTACTGCTTTGGAATTGGAGCTTGGAGCGTTGCCGTAAAAAGTACTGACCCCCGATTGCTGGGTCCTTTGTCTCTTCCCCGGAGTCTCGCGTTTTTTGCCATGTCTCATGCCACGCATGAAACTATGGCAGGAGAACTTGTTACCTTGTAAGGGAGTCAAATCTCAGATGCCTCACAATTCTTGACACCCTTAGAATAGCTTCGGTGTTGGCATCATGACTGAGACCTTGACCTTGGGCCAATGCTTTGGCATCTGTTTGTGGTTTTTCAGTTTCTTTTTAAAATAAGTTGGAACTGGGGTGCCTGGGTGGTTCAGTCGTTAAGCATCTGCCTTTAGCTCAGGTCATGATCCCGGGGTCCTGGGATCGAGCCCCACATCGGGCTCCCTGCTCCGCGGGAAGCCTGCTTCTCCCTCTCCCACTCCCCCTGCTTGTGTTCCCTCTCTCACTGTGTCTCTCTCTGTCAAATAAATAAATAAAAATCTTTAAAAAAAATAAAGTTGGAATTCTTCCAGCACCCCTCCCCCCCAATGAAATCCACCAGGAAACTGACAAAATTAAAACTGCTCTGGTGGAAGGTTTCTCATCTCCAGAGCCCCCTGCCCCTGCCCATATATCTTTGGAAAAGTCACTCAACATGATTTCAAAAACACTGTGTTGAGCTACTAAAAAGCCCCTTTAAAACTCAAATCTGGTATCTGGGAGCAATAATACATTGATTCTTATCAGAGACCGATTACGTATGTCTTAGCAAAAGTTAACTTACATGCCATTAATATCATTAATAGGTCAGCACAAATGACCTTTTCAAAGGAATGGGATCCAGGATTAAGATTCCAGGATATGGAGGGGGAGGTTGGGAGGGAGGGGTACTGCCATGCTTGGCCCTGGGCATCAGGCCAGGACTAAAAGTAGAGGAGAGAGAGCGCTGGAAGCTAGAGGCACAGAGAGGATAGCAGGTGATAGGTAAAATCACATCTGACCTGCCCATCAGGACACTCACTCCACTGTTCCTCTGTGTCGAAAGGTCTTTTCTTCTTTACTTGGTCTTTACTTGGTTTCTTTGATCCTTATGATCCCTTCCAGGTGCCCCAGGAGCTTTGAGGGCAACCAGGCAGAGGGAGAGAGGCACCCTTACTTTCACATATGTTTCATATTGGGGTTCTATCTGAGATATCATTTGGAAAAAAGACTCTCCTGCCAAAACAAGCTTATGAGCTCATCTACTTGACCCAGAGCTCTGGCAGGGTGTTAAAAAGGAAAGGTGGTTAGAAAGGAAAGCAGGTGCTTATTTCATAGAGCACGAGGGGGGGTGTGGTGTTATAGAAAGGGTTCCTGGGGTTCAGGCCGAACGCTACTACTAGCTCCTGACTATACTGCTGATTTGCTGTGTGACCTTTGGCAAGCCACTCAACCTCTCTGGGCTTGTTGCTTTCATCTGACGGAGGTAGGTATGGAGGACAGGATCTCAAAGTCCTCATATATAAAGGCCTGTGAATTAGGGAGCAGTGATGCGGCTTTTAACCCAAGAAATATCAAGAGTTGCACCCCTGGGCACCTGCATTGTAAGGAGCTAGACTTCACTCATGTCCTTTGAGTGAGATACATGCACTGTGCTTGGAATGGGGCTTGGACAGTTCCGAGAATAAAACCAGTAGATTTGATTCCGCCATGCCACCTTTTCCTCCACATTCCAGAAAAATCGTGGCTCACAGGCCAAATCCAGGTTGGTTGGTTTTGTTTTTCCAAATCCAGTTTTATCGGAACACAAACATGCCCGTTTGCATATTGTCTTTGGCTGCTTTAGTGCTTTAGTCACAAAGCTGAGTAGTTGTGGCAGAGACCCTATGTCTTGTAAATCCTTAAACATTTACTATCTGTCTTGAGGCCATCCACGCTTGGCCTTTGATTTGCCGCTCAGTAGACTTTGCTTGAATGATTGCGTGGATTTTTCGTACCAAGAGGATATATAACCAACTCCTTTGAGGAAGGCGTCCTGTGACTCCCCCCACCCCTGCCTCACTTTGTGATCCTTTCGAAGAAGAGATCCTCTTTAGAAACCGAGGGACTCTTCTGGCCTTTTCGTTTTTTGGGTGCGAAACATTTCTCATTTACTGATGATTTTTTTTCTTTTGGAAATGACTACACAATTATCTATTACGTGAGATTAGTCAAAAATTTTAAAAATACACTGTAATTTCCAAACATGTTGAATGTGCGGTGGACTCCTGCCACCCCACGGTTTTCCCCTCCCATTCTGGGATTTCCAGTGCACAGGAGTTGTGGTAGGGGCTTTGTTTGAGTTAATAAAAGCCTGCCATGTTGATGAAGAAGCAAGCAGATGCTGACCAGGCAAAGGTCTTGAAAACTGGAAATGGCTGCCTAATTCAGGATTCAGGAGGCAGCCTCCTAATTGGCTTGGCAAAGGGTCATCCGTGTGTCTCTAATAGCCAGTAAAGGCTGGGATAATTATAAACAGAAGTGTTAACCAGTGAGTTTCCAGGCAATTACGGGACTGCTTCTGCCTAAGTGATTATTTTGCCTCGAGGCTGTGGCCTTACATCATGCTTGAGGCTTGGTCGGCATAACCCCCAAACACTCAAGTGGGGGAGCCAGCACCTCTGGAGGCTCAGTTGAAGGTTGGAGGGGAGTAAGAGGTAGGCAGTGAATGAGATACTGGAACTGTAAGGAAAAAAGTTTTATAAGGCTTGGATTTAAATAATAACTCCTAGCTGTTAATGGAACTGTGTTGTCATTGACAGGTGACGCAGGCAGCGAGCAGCTTTTGCCTCTTGTGAAAGGGTCAACGTGACTTGGGTTGTGTCCACAGGGTTGTAATATACTGGAGATGTGTGTGGTGCGACCAGGGCAGTGGTTTGGTGTGCAGCTCCGTGTCTTAAAAAGGGTATCAATAACTTAGAGAAGGTGGACAATGTCCACTTAGAGTGGACAATGAAAATATGGAGAAATTAGAACGTAGGAGTCAAGGGATGGGGGGAGGGGTGGAGTGAGCAAAACCAGATCGTCAAAGCAGTCACCTGGATCATAGATCCTACCCAGCTAGCATCAAGTTGTGCTAATACTTTCAAAGACACAGGCAATCAAGAGGCTCAGCTGAAGCAGGGAGAGGTTTGGAACATTGAGAATGTCACCCTAGGACGCCCTTCCCCCGCAGGACATGCACCTCTGACTCAGAACACTAGATCAGTCTAAATGAAGTTCTCCAGGTTACCTCACATTGTGAAAAGCATTTGAATTGTGAAAGGGCTTCATCTGGTATCCCTTCATTATTTTGTAGCATATGTGACATTCTCCAGGGAGCCACACCCCAAAGATGTTGGGTGTCTTGAGTGCAAGGAATGCTTTGGCCAGAGACATCGTGCTAAGGGCATCTGTAAACAAGGTTTCTTCCTCCTAGCAGATGTCATTCCTCTAGTTACCAGGATATTTGGTTGATAAGGAAATTAGATTGGGTCACCTGCCAGGGTCACCAGTCTTCTTTTTTTTTTTTAAGATTTATTTATTTATTTTAGAGAGAGAGAAAGAGAGAGAGTGGGGGGGAAGGGCAGAAGGAGAGGGAGAGAAGCAGACTCCCCACTGAGTCCAGACCCAATGTGGGGCTTGATCCCATGACCCTGAGATCGTGACCGGAACTGAAACCAAGAGTTGGATGCCCAGCTGAGCCACCCAGGCTCCCCTTCTTTTTTTTTTTCTTGTGGGGCTTACTCCTCCCCCAAACACACAGACACAGACACACACACACACAAATGAGTGAATGGGTCACAGGCCAGTTGCCTTAACTCCTTCTTCCTAGGGGGCAAAGATGAAAAAGACTGATAAGATTCAGTGCCAGGGAGAAATAAACAAGCTGACAGCTTTCAAATACAGAAAGGACAATTATTAGTAGGGTCCCTGGTGATAAGGTATGCAGGAAGAATAATTACAAAAAGTTACCACTACATGGGTGCCTGGATGGCTCAGTTGGTAAGCATCCAACTCTTGATCTCAGCCCAGGTCTTGATCTCAGGGTTGTGAGTTCAAGCCCCATGTCGGGCTCCATGCTGAGCGTGGAGCCTACTTAAAAAAAAAAAAATTACCACTTACAATAAGCAGTGTTTGGATTGAAAAAAATGAGAAACTTTTGGATTTAGGGGGTTGTTAGTTTAAAAAAGCAAATTATATAACTTCTGATTTCTCTTCCTTTTCTTCCTCTCCCTTGTGTTTCTACCTGGCTCCCTTGGATGCCCACCATCTCCAGATGATCTCGGCTCTGCTGGGGCTCTTTCCTCACCACACCTAACTTTGTCCTTGCTCTGCCTGCCTGCTTTCTGTCCCCTTCCTCCTCTTTAAAGCTGGCAGAGATCTTGGAATGCAGAGTAAACGCTCTACAGAGGCACCAGGGTTTTCAACTAAATACTGAGGCACACGTATACACACACAGGAACTTGCAGATTTACCCACAGGATTTTCAATTTAACAGAATTAATCGAAGTCATATGAGCTGAGTAGGCTCTGTGAGTTGCCATCCAGAACATAGTAAATACTTCTCTAAGTAAATTCAAATGATAATAGTACTTATAACTAGACTTTTTCATCTTTGAGGTAAGTAGACATTAGGTTGGGTTAACAAAGGAAGCTGTAAAAATAATCCTTCTTAGTTATTTTAAAGTTTCTATTCTGATTATAAAAGAAGTACATAACCATTGTGGAGAATTTGGAAAGTATAGGAGAAAAAAATCGTCTCTCTCTCTCTCTCTACACATATATATACACACACACACACACCCTGAGATGAATATTAGTGTACTATTTTACTGCATTTTTCTTCTGTTATTTTTTTAAAAGATTTTATTTATTTATTTGACAGAGAGAGACACAGCAAGAGAGGGAACACAAGCAGGGGGAGAGGCAGAGGCAGAAGCAGGCTTCCCACAGAGCAGGGAGCCCGATGCGGGGCTTGATCCCAGGACCCTGGGATCATGACCTGAGCCGAAGGCAGATGCTTAACGACTGAGCCACCCAGGTGCCCCTCTTCTGTTATTTTTGAGACATTGTGTGTGTATATACATATATGCACACACACACATGGAATTTATACTATACACACATATACATATGTACTATATATTTATATAATTGTCTCAAATATATATATATTATAATAAATAAATATTCTGCCTTAACACTGATGACTAATTATTTTAGGTCTTTTTTCTTCACTTTTTTGCATTTCCAATTTGTGCTTTAATGAATATTCTTTGCATTCACATCTTTTGTATTTCAGATTATTTCCTTAAGATAATTCTTGTAACTAGAATTCTTGGATTAAATATTTTACCCATTTTTATATATTTTGAAACACACTGCCAAAAAGTTTTCACCCTTTGTGAAAAAAATAAAACGATGCCAATTTTATAACTCTCAGTTGTAAGGAAGGAGCCCCTTTCCTCACCCAACTGCCCAGCCTCAGGCATTCCCATTGTTGTTTCCCATAGATAATTTGGATAGATAGCAGCAATACCAAATTCATTGTTTTCTTGAGAATTCTTGAAGAGCTGGTGTTACCCTTCTGTGAATTCTCTCTTGACCTCTCTTGTTCATAAGTGTGATTTTTCTGTGTTAACCCCTTGCTATTGTTTGTATCAAACACTTTCCCCCACATGTTACTTACCTTTGTATTATTATTTTCTTTCCTTGTTGTAGAAAAGTTTTGAGGTGGGGCACCTGGGTGGCTCAGTTGGTTAAGTGTCTGCCTTCCACTCTGGTCATGATCCCGAGGTCCTGGGATCGAGCCCCGAGTCGGGCTCCCTGCTTCTCCCTCTGTCCCTCCCCCTGCTTGTGTTCTCTCTCGCACACCTTCCCTCTCAAATAAATCAATACAATTTAAAAGAAAAGTTTTGGGTTTTTATTCAGTCAAGATATACTTTTCTGTTGTCTTGAAGGTCTTTTAGAAGTAATGGGACATTTGCCTAGGTATAGGTATCATGTACTTGAGATTATGGGTGTGAAAGCACTCTTATAAACTGAAAGACACACTAGCAATAAAAGGAGCAGGGACTCATTAACCCCCATAATTTTGCCACATTTTGAAATTAAACCATAGGGTATAGTATTATCTAGATCAGCACTGTCCGATAAAAATATACCGCAAGCCACCCAAGCAATTTTAAATTTTCTCCTAGCCACATTAAAAAAGTCAAAATAAATAGGTGAGATTGAATTTCATAATATCTTTTCTTTAACCCAGTATATTCAGAATATTATCATTTCAACATAAAATCGCTATAAATCTCCTAATGAGGCATTTTACATTCTTTTCGTTTTTTTTCACTTTGGTACAAGGTCTTCAAAATCCCGTGTGTCTTTTATACTGAGAGTGCTTCTGCATTCAGACCTGCCGTGTGTGGCTGCTGGGGATGGAACTGGACAACACGGGGCTGGGTGCTGAAGGATAGCTGGGTCTTAGTGGGCTTCTAGATTCTGGATTCAAACAACCCAGCCTTAAATCTAAACTCGCCTCGGGCGCCTGGGTGGCTCAGTCGGTTGAGCGACTGCCTTCGGCTCAGGTCATGATCCTGGAGTCCCGGGATCGAGTCCTGCATCGGGCTCCCTGCTCAGCAGGGAGTCTGCTTCTCCCTCTGACCCTCCTCCCTCTCGTGCTCTCTGTCTCTCATTCTCTCTCACAAATAAATAAATAAAATCTTTAAAAAAAAAAAAAATCTAAACTCGCCTCAGTACTTGGGGGCAACAGCCTTCCTCGCGGGTACATGAATGGGTCATTTCTATCTTGCCAGAAACTGAAGTCCCCCTTTCCTGTCCATGAACAGGAATATAGTCTTCTTATCCTTTGGTTTTGGTGACAGCAGTGAATTGTCCTTCCCCCACAGTGACCTGAGCAGCAGGACTTTGAGCTGGTTTCCAGCTAGTTGATTAGGAATAACAATGTCACATGCAGCCTCCAAGCCCCTGTTCTTCCCACTGGCAGCATTCGCCAAATCACATCCTGAGTGTGGCCCTTCTCCTACCTCTGAGGCTCGGAGTGGGCTGGAACCCCCCAAATTAGACAAAACTGACTTGAAATCTCATTGCTCAGAAGCCCCATTCGTTCCATGGCCTTGCTGGCAGACATTGGCAGCAGGAGCCGTGAGCCATCCTTTGACTTAATCTGGTTAAAACCAGATAAAGAATTAGGTCAGGGGCCTCTGGCTGCGAAGCAGTCTGCTTCCAGAACCCTGGCAGAGCTGGGGAATGAAAATAAACAAGGAGAGCTGGAAAGGCTTTGCTTGGCATTTACGTCTGACTTGTTCTAGGTCAACATTCTAGCTTTAGTTCTAGGTCAAGACACATGAGCATTGCAAAGGATAGTGGGACTGCTTTAGCAAGCAGGGTAAGGGTGTACCTCTCCAGGGCACCCCAGGCAGTAATTCCAGGATGGTATTAGGGGTTTGAGACTCCGAGTTGTATGTAGAGTCAAACTGCCCAAACTGCCAGACCTTCGAAAAGTTTCACTTTACTATCTTTTAAGTCTCAGAGCGTCTGGGGGAGGAGCCTTAGGGCCTGGTTGTCAGCCCAGCAGGCTGGTCCTAGACCTGGGGGGATCGTGAACCCCACTAGGCCCAGCTTTCCCTGATTCAGAAGAAGGGCAAGTGGATAGTTCTGGAAGGTCCATAGGGAGGAGACCCAGATGCAGGTCTGTAGCCCAGAACTTTATCCTTATGTCACTGAAGAGGTGGGTCTGATCAAACTTGGAGAGAGAGAACTGCATCCGAGTCTGATCTACCCTGCCGAAAAGGCTCATTTCCATAGACCCTAGCCACCAACAGACGCTCCAGATGGATGAGCTGTCCAGGCAGAAAAGATAAAGCCAACCCTTGTTGGGAGCAACAACAAGCTCCCTCTGAGCCCCGGAGCCCCCAGGGACCTAAGTGCCAGGTCTCTGGGCCCTCCTTGGCCACCACTCCTCACTCCCCACTCCCCCAGGGTCCATCTCTCTGTTGTTTATCTCTTAGTACGCTGAGTTTCTCTGCTCTGTCGTTTGATCCTGTGCCATTTGGGCCGAGGGAGAGGCAGAGGGCTAATGAGCGGCCAGGCTGTGTAGGAACAGTGAAATACAATCCTGTCTTTCCCACTTACACACCCTATCTGGCGGATGGAGAAAATAGGCTTTTTATAGCCCTGAAAGAGGATGCCCCTCCTGGGTCCGTGGCCTTGACACCATTCAGAACCAGCTCTGTTTAAAGGAAGCTCCTCTGCGTAATGGACCGTGGCCTCCTTTCCTGGCCTGCTCTCCCCAGCCTGCCCCTGGCACTGGCATCTGGTCTCTCCTCTGGCTGCTGAGCCGTGAGGAGTGAGTCGACGAGGGGTAGCTGGAGAACAGAGGAGGGGGCCTGTCCCTATTCTGGACCCGAGTGGCTGTGCCAGAAGGCGCTTTTGGAATGTCCCTGCACGTTGTGTTCCATTTCTCTCCTTGTGTCCCAGTTTCCACATTGGTGACAAGGACAGCATAGTGGGCTAAATTTGGGCCTAATTGAGGGGCAGCTTAGGATACCAGGGGGAGCACGGGTTATGGAGTCAGACAGACTTGCGTTTAAATTCTAGGTTCTCCTCCTAATAACTGTGAGATCCCGGCTGGGTTATTTAAACTGTCAGGGCCTTACTTCACACATCTCTAGAAAGGGCTCCATGAAACGGTCGCGCTGGATTTTATGCCTGGGACGGCACCTGCCACACAGGGTGGCCTCAACATCTCTTATTATTTAAAGACACAAACGCGAAAAGAACTTTCGAAATATCAAATGCTTGATCAGGCACAGAGTGCAAGAGGGGAATGGATTATTTTGTTTAATTTCACCTTTCTCAAATTCATCATTTCCCCAAAATACGGAAATCAAAATATCTTGATGGTACAAACCAGCCTTGTCCACGAAAGGCACGGATTAGAGCCCAAGTAACTCTTTCTGATTAGATTTAGTGCCAGTTTCTAGATCAAAATAGGCACTGAATCACTGGCAGAATGCAGCCTTTATGTGATTTGTCATATTTCTTTGAATTCAGCAAACCCACTGGGGCACCCCTGTGTACAGAGGATTGTGTAAGACATGGGTGAACCCAGGTTCTTGTACCCAAGGATCCTACAATCTAGTAGCGAAGGGGACATTACAAATACCTTTTTACCAATGTCTATACAGTAAATAGCTCTACAACAGTTTTCATAAAGGGGCTGAGGAATTTCAAAAGAAAAAGCAATTATTTTCAATTGGTAAGAAAGGTGAAGATCTTTGAAGGTGGTGGCCTTTGAACTGAGCCTTGAAGAGTGAATAGGATTTAGATGGCTCTCGAATGAGGAGGTGAGTGAACGTGGTCAAAGGCACACAGGTTCAAGGCGTGCTGGAGAACAGACCGGTGGTCCTGTGCGGCGGGGGCACACGTGTGTAGGGGGGACGTGTTCATCGAGACTGGATGGTCGGAGCATGGCGAGCCTGCTTGGAATTGCAGCTTTATTCAGTAAGTGCTGGGGCACCACCCAAATCTGACCCAGAAATATACCCGACCTCACCTTCAGGAAGACAGCTCAGGGGTTGGGAGACCTTAGCTTCTGGAAGGAAGTGGAGGGACCAGTTTTGGCCGCTGCTCAGGCCAGGTAAAGCTGGGGTGGTGGGAATAGTGTGGCAGAGGGCAAATTGGCAGGAGCAGATGACTGGTCTGGACTGGGGCGTGTAGGACTGAGGGGAGCGGGCAGCGGGGAACAAAGCTGGGAGCGTGGGAGGGCGGTTGCTGGCTCGGGGGAGGCTGGCAGGGAGTCTCATTGGTTCTGTAGAGTGGCCTGTCCCCCAACGTGGAGACAGACAGAGGAAAGGGGCCCGTGGAGACCCTCAGTGGAGGCGTGGGGTCGGGAGGAGATTAGGAGTGACCGACAGAGAAGTAGTGACCACAGGAGCTGAGGCGTTGGGGGGATCATCTGGGCAGATGGTGATGGGACGGCCCAAGGCAGAACCTTGGGCAGGGTTTCAGGAGAGGAAGAGACAAAAGAAGAAAGGCCAAAGACAGGGAGCGGGGGAGGGAGGTCAGCTGGAGGATGCCCTGCAGAGGCAGCAGATCCAGACTCTCACACCCGCTGCTGCTCACTCCGAGGGGCGGGGGAATAGTGGACCTTTCTGTGCCTTCCCTCCTTTTCCCGCAGAAACCCAGAGAGGCACGTTAGAAGGGGCCGGCCGTCAGCAATCCATGCTTTAGGTTAGGGCGAGGGCCGCCCCTGACTGGGCGCGAGTGAGACGAGAAGGTGGGGAAGGCAACCTAGCGCTTGCTGTGGGTAACAGCTCCAAAGGGGGCCGCCTGCCAGGGACTGGCGAATTTGGGGGTGGTGAGGAAGTGAGAGCAGCAGGTGGAAGCCCCCCAGGGAAGCCAGTGGGCAGAGGGGCCTGGAGAGTGGGCTAGAGCTTGAGGCAGCTGCAGGGTTGGAGGGGCAGGGCACCATGGCTGCTTGCGTCAGGGAGTGACTCAGTTGTCCTTTTAAGAAGAATGAGCTGATTCCTTCCCGAATCCTTTTTCTTGGACGTGGCACATGAGGTCAAGCTTTTGGGTGTCCGCTGAAAGCCGCCCACTGGTGAGGTCTGGGAGGAGGAAGCCAGCCATGTGGGTGAGTGCCCTGGCCGGCTGTGGCTGTCCCGCGCGCTCTGGGGAGGACATGGCTGGGGTTCTGCGTTAGGCATCCTGGTAACAGTGTGGCGGAAGAGGGCTGCAGGCTCCCCAGGGACTTTTGCAAGGGAAGGGAGGTTAATGTGGCTGGTTTCCTTTCGGAATGAGAGGTGGGGCAGCAAGGGAGAGGAGCAGAGGAAGGACCTCATCTAGGAAACCCAGGGTTTTTTTTTTTACCCAGTCCTGGAGCCTGAAGCAGTTTCAGGAAAGTATGGGGAGTTTCATGGCTCTCCGTTGCAGACAAGTGTAGTTCAGGCCAAAATACTGACTTTTTCTCCTTGGTCCTCAGAATCTCAGATCTTTGCCGGTTGGGCCACCCCTCACTACCCACCACCCTGCGCCTCGGAGGGAATGGTTTTGCCCGTGTTGCTCTGCTCACAGAGGACGTGGGGAGGAGGTGGACAGGAGGGAGTGTGCGGAAGAAAGGGTCGGGATGAGTGGGAGGGGGCGAGGTCCTTTCTACCTGCTCTGAACTGAAGTCCCCAGAGGAAGGACTCGAGCACAACTTCCCAGCAAGCCAGGCCTTGAGAAGGATGTTGTTGGGTTTGGTAGCATTCTGGGCTAGAGCCTGGGAATACTTGGTCTCTAGAAAAGTTCTCTCCCAAGACTTCAGCTGTGTTTTCTTGGTTCCTCCTCGGGCGCAGCTGCTGTGGCTTCAGGTTTGTTTCTTCTCCAGTCAGCTGTCCTTTGCTCTTCCTCCACTTCCTTTCCGCCCTTCCCACCTGCCGACACGTCCCCTCCCTTTCTGTTTTAGAAGGCGGTGGAGAGTGGCAAAGTGCATTGGCCCCACAGCCACGCTGCTGGGATGCGAAGTCCCAGGTCTCACTTACTAGAGCGCACTTGGGCAAGTTGTCTCAGTTTTCTCATTCTCGAGATGTGATAATAATATCCATCTCCCAGAGTAACACACGTTATAGGAATTACCTGAGTAAATACATGTAAAGGGCTTAGAGCAGTGCCTGGGAAGAAGTAAGTGCTCTATACATATTATCTCTATCTCTCTATCTACCTCTCTATCTCTACTTTTTTGTAAATGCCTTGAGATTCTTTTAGATTTTGTCAGTTGATACAGGAAAAATATATTATATTGAAAGAGCCTATAGAAATTACGTTTCTAGGGGTGCCTGGGTGTCTCAGTCGGTTAAGCGTCTGCCTTCAGCTCAGATCATGATCCCAGGGTCCTGGGATCGAGCCCTGAATCGGGCTCCCTGCTCAGCCGGGGGTCTGCTTCTCCCTCTCCTGCTCCCCCTGCTTCTGCTGTCTCACTCTCACTCTGTCAAATAAACAAAATCTTAAAAAAAAATAAATTACATTTTTAGAAATTTAAAGTTATATATATTTGACCCATGAACAACATGGGTTTGAACTGCATGGGTCCACTTATACAAGGAATTTTATTTTGATAAAAACAGTACAGTACTGTAAGTGCATTGACCCTATTTTCTTTTTTCTTTTCCTTATTATTTTAATAATATTTTCTCTATCTTACTTTATTATAAGAATACAGTATATAGTACACATAATATGCAAAATACATGTAAATCGTGTATGTTAATGGTAAGACTTCCGGTCAACAGGAGGCTATTAGTAGTTTTTTTTTTTTAAGATCTTATTTATTTGAGAGAGACAGAGATAGCGACAGAGGGCATGAGGGGGGAGGAGAGAGAGAAGCCGACTCCCCGCTTAGCAGGGAGTCCAACTTGGGGCTCGATCCCAGGACCCTGGGATCATGACCTGAGCCAAAGGCAGATGCTTAACTGACTGAGCCACCCAGGTGCCCAGTAGTTCAGGGAATCAAAAGTTATTCATGGACTTTTGACTTCATAGGAGGTCAGCACCCCTCACTCCCAAGCTGTACAGAGGTCAACGGTGGTATATTTCCTGTAGAAATGACCCCTTTGAGGTCCAGTGACAAAGGACTCACTGTCTTACAAAGACTTCATTCTGAAAAGAAACTTCCTTCTTCCACTGATCTTCCTTCTTGGGGCTTTTCTACCTTTTAGTCTTAGTCCTGCATTTTGAGGGTATATAGAGAAGAGAAAAGAAGAGGATCCTTCCTCCACATAGCAGCTGTTGAGGCTTGAAGAATGCCATCACGTACCCCCAAAGCCCTGTGGTTTGCAGATCCGTCAGCCAGGCCGCCACGACATGGCTTCCAAGCACCTCATCTCGTCTTGGTCCCTCTCCTGGCTGTATCACTGTTGGACAGGATGCCTCTTTAGGCAGCCCCCACCCCCCGGTGGTTCTGTGTGGAGTGCAGAGATGCTCATGATTAATGCAGTATAATATACATTCATTTTGGGGGCTACCTTTAGGGCAGGCTCCACGTGCTATTTATTTTGGGAAGCCCAGACTTGTGCTTGGCACAAAGCAAGTGCCGGAGAAATGCAGACTGAATGCCCCATTTTGGGTCAGTTTGGAGCTTTTGGTTGATTCAAACCCTAGACCTGTCTTTGATGTGAACTGCTGTGCAAGTGGGTCCCTGCATCGGCTGCTTTGGCTGTGTTCTGCTGTTTCAGCCTAACAGTAGGATGTATCTCCATTTATTCCTAATAAATTTCAATGTATAGGTTTTATTTCATAGGCTTTATTTGTTGCATATTTTCAACTCTTGTTTCTCTCCTGCCATATATCAGCTACCTCTCCCACCTCTGTGGCCTTTGATTTCACGAAGTCAATGATAAAAATGATGACGAGGCCCCCACACTGAGCCCTGTCCTGCATTACTGAAAACCTTCCTCCAGACTGACATCAACAGTTTTGAGTACCCTTCAGTAGTTGCAAAACTACCCTCGTCTGCGTTATCCATCTCACATTTCTCTGTGAGAAGCAAACATGAGAGAATCTGTTAGCAGATGTGCCCCCACATATTACGTCTCTCTCTGACTTATCGGATATTTCCCACCATGTACAAAATGAAGGAAAACTGGACTAGAGATGCAGGCCATATGATTTTTTCTATCCTTTAGAGAATCTCTCTTCATCGTAAATAGAAAGTAGTATGAGATGATATAAACTGGCAAAAATTGAAAGAAAGAGATAGCAGTTAACAGTGTTCAAAGGATTCACTTTACCAAGAAGCTGTCATTTTCAAGTAAAAGTATTGGGGTCCCATTCACTGTGCCATACCTTGATGTAGATGTTTAACTTCCGTACAAGGCAATGTACGGAATGTTGTTATAGCCAATGTGTCAGTGTTGAGTTGAAGTGGAAATTCCCGAAGGGAATTTTAGTTAGGTGATGCTAGAAAGAATGATGGGGAGCAAAAGGTCTTAAGGCATTTTTTAGTTTTAAGGCACATTTAGGAAAATATTGTAATTTTTTAGGGGACATTTTCTATAAAACAAATATATATACATTTTTAAAAGACTTTTATTTTTTTAAAGATTTTATTTATTTGAGACAGAGGGCGAGCATGAGTGGGGGAAGGGGCAGAGGGAGAGAGAGAAAAGGACAGTTTATATTCTGATACAGAATGATTGCTAAAATATATTAAGTGAAAAGTACAGGATATAGTATGCCAGCATTTATGGGGGAAAAAAATGCAAGGGTGCGGGAGAAGTTGATAACATTCCTTATTTGTAGAAAGGGCACTGATGGCTGGGGGACAGGGCCTTTATTACTTTTTGGATTGTGGATCATATGAATGTATTACCTAACTTACATAAACAAGCCATAGATATGCAAGAAAAGGAAGCTGTGTTGGGGTAGCAACAATAACTAGTCACTCTTTTCTGTTTCCTTTTTTAAATTAAGGGTATGTAGACTTTGGAAGTAGATTTGAATTCTGGCTTGACTGCTACTGGAAGTTGAGCATGAGGGAAGTAACATAACTCATGCAAAATTTGGGAAAGGCTCTTCTTGCCAATCAAATACAATAAAGACCATTTCTTAAAGTTCAGTTTGTGACTGTCTGATCTTGGGATATGGAATAAAGATGACGATGAAGCAGATTTAAGCCTGGGTATGAGCATCTTCTTCTCCTGAAGATGATTTTTGACCATCCAAGAAAGACAAAAACCAAGATACCCTAATGCTTGGGTTTCAGATGGTGAATAGGTTTTGACTCAAAGTTATTATGGATCAAAAGTTAACTTTGAACTGATCATTAGATCCAGACAGAAAGATTCAACATATGTTTGTAAGTAAGGGAATTGAGTGGTTAAGTCAATGGTAGCTGGACCCCTCTCCCCTCTTATAAGAACAGTCTTGCCCAAGTGAGAAGCTCTGCTCTGATGGACAGAATTTCAGGGGAGGCACCATAAAGCATTCCTTAGACCCAGAAAAGGACTGCTATTATATTTGTGTCATTGACTAAGTCACTTCTGGGACAGAAAGATCGAGCCAATAACACTGCATTCTCTGTAAGCCATAACCTCGCTCAGCTAAATAGGTCTATATATGCTGAATGTTGTCCCCCAGGAGCAAGAGGTAGGAAAACATGAGACTAATATTTTGTGCGGTAGTTACAGTTTCCTTTTTGTTTATGTACTCAGTGAACGCACTTTGTAACATGAATCTTTCGGATGCAAGGACCAGAGAAAGAACTCCAGTTGTCCAAACCTACGTGGAATTGTGTTGGATAACAGAGAGTTCCAGAAGTAGGAATGACTTCAGATGAGATAGGATCCTGAGGCCCAGATGTCCTTAGGCTCTCTCTCTCTCTGATTCTTTCACCTTTGTCCTCCTCTGAGAGTTGACTTCTTCCTTAGGCTGACTCTTCTCAGGGTAGTCACAGTGATGGAGCAGTTCTAGTTAGTTCTAGGTTTCTTACCCTCTCACTACATTGTCCAGGGGAAGGGAGAACATCTCTCCTGGTCACTCGTGAAAGCCTCACAGATTTAGCTGCATCTCCTTTGATGAACTGGGTTAGGTGCCCATTACTGCCCCAGTGGGGGTATGCTGACTGATGTGAGGTATTGGATTTCAAACCTGGCACCCCTTCAAAGGATTCTGATTTCATCAGCCTGGGAGATGGATCTCGTGCATTGGTATTTTAAAAATGCTCCCTGGATGATTCTAATATACAGCCAAAGTTGAGTGTACTACTGAGGAATAAGGTAAGAAAAAAAGATGGGAAAGCAAACTTTTCATTTTCATTTTAGACCCTTCTGTTCTTTTAGGGTTTTTACTTCCATGTGATTATATTATTTTTATAACTAAAAATAAGTTGATCACTTTTGAAGTTGTTCCTAAGAGTTTAAGATGACTTAAAATATATATAGCCTCTTGTTAGAGTACATTTCTCTATATGCATACATCACCTTTTTTAGCAAGAAATGTCAAGTACTTTTAAACTGTCCCATTCATCCACAACCTCACAGTAATAGAGTCCTTTGTTCTCCTGTCTTCTTGTTGCCTCAGCCTTCTTATCTGGCCCGAATCTGGTGGGCCAACAAACAGAGAGGAGAAGCACCTCAGGAATATGCTCTACGTGCCCTCAGTAACACACTTTCAATCACATGTCTTTCACTTGGACTCGGCTCTCAAGTACCTTATGCAACCAATTCTTTCTTCCTTCCTTTCTTTCGGGGGGGGGGGAGGGGAGGGGCAGAGGGAGAGGGATAAAGAGAATCTCAAGCAGACTCCCTGCTGAGCATGGAGCCCGATGTGGGGCTCCCTCTCACGACCCTGAGATCATGACCTGAACCAAAATCAAGAATTGGAGGCTTAACTGACTGAGCCACACAGCCGCCCCCTGCATTATTTCTTTTATTACACCTTTGCTAATTGACTTATTGTCAAAGTTTCAGGCCACTGTATCAAGACGAGCACAATGTATTGCATCAGGATTTAGCAAAAGACAAAAGATAATTTTAGAAAATAAGACCAACTTTTGATGTCTAGTGGGTTTGAATTTCAACTCACTTGTGAAGAGTAATTGCTCTTTGTTATTTTTTTTTAAAATTATTTATTTATTTTAGAGAGGGAGGAGGGGGAGAGGGAGAGGGAGAATCCCAAGTAGATTCTGGGCAGAGCACATAGCCCAGTGTGGGGCTCAATCCCAGGACCCCGAGATCACGACCTGAGCTGAAACCAAGAGCGGGACACTCAAATGACTGCTCCACCCAGGCACCCCTGGTCTCTGTTATTTTAAAATTATTTGTCTAAAAACAAAGTGTGACGACTTAAAAATTGTAGGACACCACAAGACTTGCTTTTCTCGAAGTATCAGGGAATAGGTGAGTTAGTTTGTTTAGCTGGGTGTAAGATTTTGTACATCACCGTTTCTCATTTGTTGCATTCAGATTCTGTTCTTTGGGGTCATATTAAAGACAAATTCAAATTCCCTCCTCATTTATTTTATCAAAAGCCAATTCTTAGTTAAAACCCTACCCATGCTTCTACTGGTTTTAGAGCTTTACATTTTGCGCAAAACTTCCAGATACTTTCATATGTGATGATTATCCATGACCATTCTGTCAAAAGACGACAATAATAATCCAGATATATGAAGCGCATGGTTTCGTCCCGTTAATCTTAACAAGCACTTCCCGTGCACAAGTCAGTTGATGCATCATGTGGGGATCCGTCCATAGCAGATTTTTCCATGTCATAGTATCGCTTCTCCATCAAGCGCTTTTATTAGAATAACAGATACTGAAAGAGAACGAATTTGTAGGACATGCAGTGTTGGAATTTAAGAATAGCAAAATAGCTGATAGGTGGGCAGCAAGAAGAGAAAAGTTAAAAAAAAAAAAGTCTGAAGCTTGGACGGCTCAGTGAGGCTGGGGCTCTGAAAGGATAGGATTTGGCTACTTTGAGCTGAGGGAACAAGTTCTGGGGCATCAGCCAGAACTGGCCATCAGCCAGTCAGAAGAAGCCAAGAAAGCGTCTCAGAGACCTTGAATCACAAGTTAATGAAGCCACCTAGTGGTTTGTTACATGATTTAAGGTTGTGTGAAGACAGAAGGCAAAACTCATCTGCGGATTTTTTGATTGTGTGGGTTTCTTGAATCAAGTGTTTCTAAAAGCCCGATCACTTTCCATTTAAGGAGGACCCGTTTCATTGAGAATCAGCGCCACGCTGCTCTGTGTAATATTTTATTTATTTACAATCTTCTTTTTAGCAAAAAGGACCGAAGCAACTCACATGAAAAGACAGTGAGAGAGCACAAGACAGAAGATGAGAAGAGAAAAAGCATGAATAAAGACATAAAAAGTAGCTTGAAATTTTGGTCATTCAAAAATGCTTACGAAATCCTATCAATTTTCCGTGAAAGGACTCTGTATTTTCATTTGGTGGAAACTGATCAGTTACAAATAATGTCCAGAATGATGAAACAGTTTTCAGGAAAAGTAAAACCATATCTGATGCTAAGAGCTGAGCACTTTTTCTTCTGGAGATCCTTCCAAATGAAATACTTCCCTCAATCCTCATGATAGAAACCATCCTGAGTCTTGGAAGATTGTTTCTTAATCGTGTCTACCCTGACTTGGAGGAGAATGTGCATCAAGTGCCCCTTTCAGGGTTTGCATGAGCACACGTGATCCTCAGAATAAGCCTCTGAGGTCGGTAGTACTTGTGTCCCCCTGCTGCACAAGAGGCCATGAGACACAGTTATGAACTTGCCCAAAGCCAGGCTGTTAAGAAATAATGGAGCCCGGACCCAGACCCGGGGCCCAGACCCGGGGCCCCAACCCAGGACCCCGACCCGGGCAGTATGGTTCTAGCAGCTGTGTTCTTTTCCAAGATGCTACGCCCTGAATGGCCAGTGTGGTACAATAAGGCCCATCCAATGAGAACAACATTACTTGAGGTTTCCCCCCAACTTACACACTCTGTAGGGGATTATATATATCACGCACTTTAACACAGTGCTCAAGATGAGGGCAGGGTTGCATATTCCCAAGATGAGTCCTTTGACTCTGCTTTCTTCTAGGGCACAGGCCTTATCGCTGACCCCAGTCACCACACACTCGTGCCCACACATGTACACACGCGTCTTAGGTTCAAAAACCGAAAAAAGAAAAAAAAAGAACAACCCACAGAAGACCAGGAAACAGTACTCAAATTCCCCACTTTCTGACTTCTAAAAAATGGCTGAAATCCTATGCCCTTTTGATGGCCTCTCCTTAGATACGAGACCTAAAACGCAGTCGTAACAAAACCCCCTTTATTTTGCTGGTTTTTTGTTTTCAAAGTGGAATCTATAATTATTTGTGAATGGCAGCTAAATTGGTTTCTCTTAGCCAGTCATGAAAATTGATTAGCAATGAGCAAGGCCAGCCTCGACAGGAACTATAGGGAAATAGTGTCATCATTGAAAGAAATGCGGTTAGAGAAGTCAGAGTATCACATACTTGGGTCTTAAATTGAGCATTAAGAATAGTTGTGTGGTTAATGTTTTTGCTGAAAGGAAAAGGTATTCTCCATAAAATGACTGTTCTGTATAGATAAGACTTCTTAACAATAAATGTCCATGACATTTAAAAGAAACACTTAGCTTAATAAAGATGCTTTTTTTTTTTTTTTTAAGATTTTGTTTATTTATTTGACAGAGAGAGAGACACGGCGAGAGAGGGAACACAAGCAGGGGGAGTTGGGGAGGGAGAAGCAGGCTTCCCGTGGAGCAGGGAGCCCGACTTGGAGCTCCATCCCAGGACCCCGGGATCATGACCTGAGCCGAAGGCAGATGCTTAACGACTGAGCCACCCAGGTGCCCCAGCTTAATAAAGATTCTAACACTCCTGAAAGATTCAAGTTCTGTTTGGGGACCAATGTGATGGCCTACTGCCCATAAGATTGAAATTTTCAGAATGATAGCTTTTTAATAGTTCTGAAGAATGCCTGAAAGATTCGCCCTATCATGGAACAGAAGTGAAAGAGAGTGTTGATGAGATATGGTGAAGAAAATGTTGGCTGGGAATCCAGAAACTTGGGATTCCCAGGTCTACTTCACTCTGATAATAAAGGAAGAAGAAATAAATTCTTGGTGTGTGTCGTTTTTCTCATGGACTTTGGACTCAGACCTGGATTCAAATACCAATTCTGGTACCAATTAGCTGCATGGTATTGGATTCCCCAGTTAACGTCTTTGGGCCTCGGTTTCTCAAGGGATAAAATGGCTTTGGTAATACATGGGTTTTATTAGGGGCTCACTGCATGCAGGTGTTGTGCTCCTATATACTTTTAATCTTAATAACGGTCTGGAATGAAGTCGTCACTGTTATCCCCACTTTACAGGTAAGAGCACTGAGACTGAGACCAGGAATGAGGAGAGTTTAACGAATGCCCCGAAACTGGTAGCCGACAGATTCCTATGGACTCCTTCTCACCGGTGCCCTCCTCTCTTTCCAGACAGGTTTTGAAGCCTGGTGAAGAGGAGACCCACATGTTTCACTTAGCTTTCGTTTGGGAATTAGGTAGCAGTGGAGGCCGAGGGGTAAAAATAAAGCTGCATTTTCATTTTCCTACAGGAGTGGCAAAAACTCAACTACGATATCTACACCCTGCGGCAGATTCGGAGGGAAGTGAGAAATAGATGGAAACGCATTTTAGAGGATTTAGGTGAGTCTGAAAGTGATCATGGAATGGTGCAAATCACCAGTGGTGATCATTCTTCCCTCTCTTCTGCGTGCGTACGTTGTGTAAAAGGCACGTCGGTGGCTGACTGATGGGAGCTGCCGCGTACTAATTATGGCCCCAAGCCTGTCCTCCTTGTATCCTCCAGCATAAACATCTGATATTTCTGTTACCACCAGCCCGTCTTGAGGACAAATTTTGCCATGTGCTCCTGCATCTGTCCTCAGTGTGGAGTATCCCAGGGCAGGGGAAGCAGGTGGGCACTACCACGGAATGTTTTTGGCAGTGTACTTCATGGATTGAACTAGATGAGCGTGATTGGCCAGTTAGGAGCCGCTGTCTAAGAAGAGGCAGGTTGGAAGAAATACTGTTTGTAAGAGAGACAGCGAAACTCGGTGTAGACTCTCAGAAGGAATAAAAGGTAGGGAAGCTTCCAAGTTGGGACATAACCTGTGGCATGGATATTGGGGATTGGTTTTTCTTAAGTCGGCTAGGGTCGTGCTGCAGTAAACACGGCCCCTCATGTTGTAAAATGACCTCGTTTTAGTATTTAAAGCATGAACATATCGAGTTTGAAGTCCTCCATCCTTCTGCCTTGAAAGAGAACAGGACACCTTGGCATCATACCTTTTCACATGGGGTGTACCTGGTTGCTATTGCCAGCCTCCATTGCTTTAGTTGGGATACAGTGAGATGGGATGGACCCCTGCCCTCTTTACTCACCATTATTGTGACCTAATTGTCTCCTTTTATAATGTGAGTTACCCCAGGCAGGTGTAAATCTCTGAGTCTTTCATATTTTGGGGTGAGTAATTTTAACCAGACAATTGCCTCCCAGGGAAGGGCATTTGGGCTTGGAGACGTAGAAGCCTGGAGACAACCACTTTGCGGGTCCCAAACTGCAAAGGCAGGTAGGGGAAGAGTAAGGAGTGGGAGGAGGATTTCAGTGCCAAAAAAAAAAAAAGGGGGGGGCAGCAAGCTGTCAGTGGATGAGGATCTGAGGCTTAACTTGGAAGGGAAGTTAACGAAGAAAATTAAATGAGAAGAAATCTCAAAGGAGCTTTAATTAAAGACCCTACCAGTCACACTGACCTGGGAGGGAGCCCATGGAATGGTGCCTTGGCTCCTGATGTTTGTTTGGAGTCCACATCTGGGTGCCTTCTTAATCCCCTGTAGGACGGCCATTTCCTGTGACTACTGTATTTACATGAGGGGTAAAGTTTTTGTCCCCGTAGGTTTTCAAAAGGAAGCCGACTCTTTGTTGTCAGTGACGAAACTCAGCACCATCAGTGATTCTAAAAACACAAGGAAAGCTCGGGAGATATTGTTAAAACTGGCTGAAGAAACCAATATTTTTCCAACAAGCTGGGAGCTCTCGGAGAGATACCTCTTTGTCGTGGTAAGTGGATGTATTTTTTTTTTTTTTTAGGATTTTATTTATTTATTAGAGACAGAGCATGAGCAGGGGAGGGTCAGAGCCAGAGGGAGATAGAGGGAGAAGCAGATTCCCTGCTGAGCAAGGAGCCCAATGTGGGGCTCGAACTCAGGACCCCGGGATCATGACCTGAGCCGAAGGCAGACACCTAACCGACTGAGCCACCGAGGCGCCCCCGTGGATATATTTTTTTACATGCCCTCATTTTGCTTTAAATTTTTCTTTTCTGTTATTCCAAATACTCATCATTCCAGCACCACCAGCAACACCACAGCTCGAGGTGGTATCTTATACGCTGGTTTCCAGGGGCCAGCAGCATCAGAACCACCTGAAGGGCTTTAAATATTCAGATTTCCGGATTGCACTCAGCCCTATTGAGGCTCGGATTGTGGCTCAAGAATCTGTACTTTTCAGCCACTTCTGCTCTGCGGTCAGATTTTTGAACCATTTGTAGGTCAAAGAGATGTGAGAAACATTGTGTATATAACCTAAGATTAAAAAAGCATTTGAAGGGACTCTAAGAGTGTGGAACGTTTCTTGGATAATGTACGCAAAGGGTTAAGGGGCATCTCTAAATCTGTTGAGAAAAATTGAAGAAATGTTTTACTTGCTCGTGATTATTTCTAGGGCGGGTATTGTTATTGGATTGGTTTTCCCATCGACGTGGTTGAGTTCCCATCTTGACATTTGTATGTTTAAATCTTTGGCAGGATCGTCTCATTGCTCTTGATGCAGCAGAAGAGTTCTTTAAAATTGCCAGCCGAACTTACCCCAAGAAGCCTGGAGTCTCAAGCCTACCAGATGGCCAGAAAGAACTGCACTACCTTCCATTTCCAAGTCCGTAAAGGAGAGTCGAGGAGGCAGAATTGGGATTCCCCTCTACTGGTACTCAACAGCCAACCCAAGTTGGACAAATGCATATAGAAGACAGTAAGCAAGTGGAGGGTTAGCTAAGTGAAAAATGATTCTAAATCCTATAAAAAACTAAGGGTTTGGAATATTTGGTCTTCAAGAGGATGTTACTGTAAGGAGTATTCAGGTTGCGTTGAGATACACTGGTGATCTTGTATCAGGGAGTTGGCCGGTGGGATCTTTCCTCCTGGCTGATTATATTTCAAGAACCCACTGTCCCCACTTTGGTTTTGGTTGTGCAATAAGCCTATTGGGAGAATGGGATGTTCTAGGTGAGAAAACAGTAAGATTGATAGAGCTATCATTGAGCCCAAATATGGATTACTGAATTTTAAATAATCGTTATACAATATAGGCTAATGCCAAAATAATACCAGGCATTATATGACCATTCTTTGATTTGGAGGATCCTTCAGAACCTTGCAGGTGTCAGAGGCATCATCTTGAGTATAAGTCATGATTATTCAGAGGTTCTGATGTAGCAGATAATAGAAATATCTAACAGTGCTGCCCAGAAGGGACTTCCAAATAGATCGATCCCAGGCAGAACTCCTTGCAGCGCCATGTCAAAAAGCTCCATCTTCAGTGGTGGGACTTGCATCTTAAATTCTCAACATTATCAATACCTGGTTACCTCATTTTGACGTCTCATCCATTTCTAGACCACAAGCCCTTGCTATGTTATCTGGGATAGCATCTATCAACTGAAACGTTTGACCTCCACTTCTTTCTCTTCTCTTTAATCTGCTACTGGCTTTAGTGGCTGAGAGTCGCCCCTGCCCAGCGACCCGCAGTGCAGACTTGCAGCTCTGCGTGTGCGGGCGGTGTTGCAAGGAAGGTCATTGCTGGACTCTCTTCCCGTTCGGAGGAGGATTTTCAAGATGGAGCAATGCTGCCAGTATGGCTTGCTTCTCTCTCCACAGACTGCGAAGTCCAGCCTCGGAAGTTACCTGCCACTTAAGCAAGGAGCTTGCAGGAAATAAATCATGGTTCACATTACTGAATAGACTTTCAGAAGCTGTCAGATGTATGGGTAGATTGCTGAGAACACTGGCAATATTTTTACTCCTACAGACTTTGCTCTTCTGAGTTCAGATAAAAGGTAACTTGTCTTTAGTTTGTCCAGGGGATTGTGACGTGAAAACTTGCTGACCGGCTCTTTTGATAGTGTACACAAGGTTTGAAATATTTCTTAGAGGAGATACATGGTCTCCATTTCTTAATGCATTGCAGACCAATTTAACTGACATGTTTCAGGAAGATTCTTTCTAGTATAGTAAGTAAGTTAAAAGTTTTATTTTTTATATTTAACGCTTAACCTCGCTCATGTTGTTTAAAATTAGCCTGCAGACAATTTCCCTCACTTCTGTAGGCTCTTGCGAGATAAACGTACAAAAAGTGAAACAAATAAAAACAAAACATACAAAAAATAAACAATAAGTCTTTGAAATCATACTGTTTTCATGTCTGTCCTTGGAATTCGTGTCTTCTCTTTCTGCTTTTTTTTTTATGAGATTGTTTGCGTCTTTGTAGAATAAATTGTAAACATTGTCTTTATTTTTGGTAATGTTTGAGTAAGGGTAAGAATGTCTCTGTGATTATAAGACACATGGAAATATCCAGGAATTTTTCCTTGCAGGGAATTAAAAAGTTTCTCTATTTACTTTTCAGTTGGATGTGTGTGATATTTCCAAGAAATAAGAAGGAAGAGGTCATTCTTTCCATAATCCCTTTAAAGTAAAGGGTAAAGAAGCTGATAGGCAAATGGGTTTAAGGACCTCCCGCTTGTCCTCAAGCCATTCAAAGGGCAGATCTGTGCTCAAGTCCAGGGGACACCGCAGTACCTGACAGGCTCAAGGGTGACTGCAGGGACCACTCCAGAGCTCACACAGTGTTCAGCAGGACCTGGATCCACAGATGTGCAGGGGCTGGAGGGTTTTCCTACTTTCTAAATGTCTCCCTCTTGACCACTGTAGTATTTCTCAAAGGTTCATTTGTATATACAGGGTGATTTCAGATGGTAGAGACGAATGGAAATTTCCATATTAAAAGTTACTTATTTTAGGGCGCCTGGGTGGCTCAGTTGGTTAAGCGACTGCCTTCGGCTCAGGTCATGATCCTGGAGTCCTGGGATCGAGTCCCACATCGGGCTCCCTGCTCAGCAGGGAGTCTGCTTCTTCCTCTGACCCTCTTCCCTCTCGTGCTCTCTATCTCTCATTCTCTCTCTCTCAAATAAATAAATAAAATCTTAAAAAAAAAATTACTTATTTTAATGTTCACCAGGGGGAAAACCCTATAATTTGCTGATTTCCTGTTTCATGGATATTATTGCAGTAAACAATCAAGTGTTCATGTTTTCTTAAAGGGGGCACCCAGGAAGGCACAGTGGACACGCTGACCAAGGTGACCAGGAATGCATTGGTGAGGGGGCAGCCACATCACTGAGAAGCTCAGTGGTAAGGCCTGTGGTCCAGATGCTGTTCCAGAAGTGTGTTCACTAATAGCAATGGGGATGGAAGAATAGGGGCCCAGGGGCAGTGCTTCACTGCCAGAAGCAAAGTGGGCACAAGGATCATAATGAGTGGCCGGTCTGAGGGTACCTGCAGAGAGAGTTGGAGATGGTTAATAGAACACAGCATCCCTAGAGGCAGAATGGAGGGGTAACCAATAAGAATATTGCTCAAGCTGTACCAGCGAAAGATCTCAAAGATGGATGACCAGGAGATAGATAGGGTACAGCCACCCTAACAGAAAGTTATGATCTCTTGCCAAGTTTCAGACCTTGGCTATTTTCCAGACCCAAAAACTACTTACTGAAGGACAGTCTAGATCCCCAAGAGGAGGTCTTTGCAACACTGCTGCAAGTATATATGGCAAAGACTCCCCTAGTTCTTCCTCAAAACAACCTGTGGTTATTCACCTGAGTAACTGTACACTGGGGAAAAGAGTGTGCAAACACACTCTGAGGATGTGGGACACAATGTCCAAGTTGACACTGATGCTCAAGGACAAGAGTATCATGATAGTGTGCCTTTGAGAATGGAGGCCTGTGGGATTTATGGCGTCCTATCCCAGGTCTAAATCACAGTAGGTCCATTGAGTCCATGGGTCTATCCAATGGTCATCTCCCCATTTCCAGAATAAATTATTGGGCTGAGTGTATTTGGGACTTGGCAGGCCCATCATTCATTTCTTGGCCTGTGAGTTAAAAACTGTCCTAGTGGGAGAGCTTAGTGGAAAACTCTAAAACTCTTCCAGCCCCCGACCGTGATAGGAAACCAAAATCAACATTGCATCCCAGGGAAGTGGCAGAGATTAGTGCTACCCTTAAAGATCTAAAGGTTACAGGAGTGTTGGTCTTGACCACAGTTCCATTCAATTCACCACGCTGGCCCCTGTGAAAACTAGATGGATGCCAGAGAATGAAAGTGGATTATTGAAAACTCAACCAAGTGGGAGCCTTAATTGAAGCTGCTGAGCTGGATGGAGAATCTTTGTGAGAACAAATTAGCACAGACTCAGCTAACGTGGAATGTGGCCATTGATCTGGCAAATATGTTCTTTCCATACTCATCAGAAAGGCAGACCAGGAATGTTTGCATTCACTTGGGATGGACCACAGTAACATTTGTGGACTTGCTCCAGAGCTAGACTCTCCCACCCTGTCTAATATAGTCCAAAGGAATAGGTACTGGGTGGTCATTTTGCAGAATATCACATGGGTCATCTCTATCAATGGCATTAGATCTGAGGAGTACGAAGTGGCAAATGCATGGAGAAAAGACATACACTTCAGAGGATGGGAGATAAATCCTACAAAGTCTCAGGGACCTATCCCTTCAGTGAAGTTCTTAGGGGTCCAGTGGTCAAGGGCATTGCTGGAACATCTTCCCCAAAGGAAAGGTCAAGTTATTTCATCTTTCACCTCCCACACTGCTAAGAAGGCAGCAGAACGCTTGGTAGGGCTCTTTACGTCCTCACCTGGAAATACTGCTCCACCTCAGATAGCTGGGCGACATGAAAATCTTAGACCCCTGAGGGAGGTCTAGGGCAGGAAAAGGCTCCAAAGCAGGTCCAGGCTACGACCCTGCAGACACCTTTGATTATAAAAGTCTTGGGGATAAGAAAAGATGCCGTGTGGAATTTATGGAAAACTCAATAGGAGAATAACAACACAGACCTCTAGGGTTCTGGGGCAAGGCTGTTCTATTTACAGGTGAGAATTACACATCATTTGAAAAACTCATCAGGAGCTGGGTTTTTATCAGACCCACCAATGCATAAGTGATCCATTTTTTCCCTTGTTATTTTAAAAAAATAAACTTAGTTTTAGAATAGTGTTAGATTTACAGAAAAGTTGCAAAGATGGTAAAGAGGTGCTATATGCCTCACACGAAGTTTTCCCCACTATTAACATCTTACGTTGTATGGTACATTCGTCGCATCTAATGAGCCAATGCTGACACGTGATAATGATGAACTAAAGCCCATAGTTTATTCAGATACTAGTTTATGCAGAATGTCTTTCTCTCTTCCAGGATCCCATCCAGGACATCATATTGCATTTAGTCTCCATGGCCCCCTAGGTCCCTTTTGGCTACAAGTTTCTCAGACTTTTCCTTCCTTTTGATGACCTTGAGAGTTTTGAGGAGTACTGTTCAGGAATCCAGAGGAGAGAGATGATGGCCATTATGAGCGTGGTCTTGAGACCAGTTGAGGCAATGGGGCTCCAAGTTGTCCAGTTAGCCTTCTTCATTTCTCAGGAGGCTCTCCCAGAACTTGCCATAAAGAGCCAGCTGATCTGTGCATCGCAGGAGTGGACTGTAGCAGGGGTGTGGGGACGCTGCACAAGCCTGCCCTCCTTGGGGCTGGATGATTCCCTCAGCTGCTGGTGGTCTTGGTGTCTGAGCTCTCAGCTGAGTCTCTCTCTGGGAATTGCCATCTACTGATGGGAGCTGCCTCTCCCAGGGTTCCCAGCCTGTCCGGGAACATCCTGTATCCATTGAGCGCTTAGTTGGTGTAGATGGTGAAGAGTTATCCCAGCTCCAGGGACCCCATTAGGTTGACTCAGGCCTTTGTTGTGACTCCATTTCAATAACATTTCCCCCCATCCTGCCTGCCTTTTCTTCTCCATAGGTGTTTGCTGATAATTTCTTGTATGTCAATCTCCATTTCAAAATCTTTCCCCAGGGAACTCGATTGTGACACACTGTGGGAGCCAAAAATATAAAATACCCAAGTCTGCATTTGTGTATGACACATATATAGTGACTTTTTGGTTACTAAACCAAGCCAGAGCATTTATCTACTGAAATACGCATTATTGAATTGCAAATTATTTCAAAAGGTATTTATCTTTCAAATTAAGACATTTAAAAAAATTTTATCATGTGTGGATATCATGATCTGTAAATTCATTTAACATCAGTGGTTAAACAGTTTTTAAAGATGCTCATAAAAGTGACTTTTCTTTAGCTAAGACATTACATGTAAGTTTCACTAAGGGTTATCAGTTTAAAATCAGTAGTTTCTGGAAGAGGCCTGTATTGACGTGCGCAGAAACGAGTTTATCTGATTACTCTTCAATGATCACAGAGGCACCATAGCATAGCCCTGGCTTCTTTTCCATTAGAGTAATACATTTATTCATTTCTACAGATAATTTTCTGTTACTAACATCACAACGAGTATGTTTAAATTTGATTAAGTTGCATTGAAAGGAATATTCTCAATTTCCAAATCACTACCATGTACAGAGTTAAAATGGCCAACCACTTGGAACTTTGTTTATACTGTTTCAAGAAGGGTTACTATTTGCTTCTAGAATATTATTCCGTGTTCTGCTTTGACACACTACAAAAGGATACGTGGCATCTCCATTTTCAAATCCCTTGCCATGTGGATTTAAGAGAGTGGGTTGTGGAAAACTGAGTCAGGGACCCAGGGCTTAGCTTGAGTCTCATCCTTTAATTATTTAGTATCAAAATGGGGTTAATTTTGGTTTTCTACTCATCTATATTCTAAGTATTTAGTGAAATTAAATTTAGAAACAACAGTATTATAAATACAAAATTAAATGATGACATTCATAATAGATAAAACACGGGCCTATAGACCATTCCTTTTTTCAAAAACCAAGAGTTGTAGTTTCTAGGTAGCTATTTACTTTAAAAATTCTTCAGCATTAGCAGTGTGAAATGTGTGAGTGAACTCCATCATACATCCTAGAGACATGTAGTTAGCATTTGAAGTATTCTCATCAGGAATCCGCTTCCCAAATGGCTGTTCAATCATTTCAATGATCTATAGCAAAATTTACACCAGAAGGTTCATTAAATTGCATAAAGCGTATTAGGAATGATTTTCCATTTATGAAATGAATCGTAGTCTAGATAAGTGGTTAGCTAGAAAGACTCTGGCTCCATCATCTTTGTAGGAAGGTGGTGCTAAGAATCTATTAAACCCAGCACTGTTCAAAGCCTTTCCTAAAGTCCTGTATGTCCTTTGTCCGCCTACTTCACAGACCTGAGCCTGCGTTATCTGGTTTGGTTATTGGGGTACTGTTGTATCTACCTAAGAATGAAATTTATACTCAGGTTTCTTTCAAACTTTCATTTCGATATTGTGGGTCTTAAGAAAAGAAAGGGTGAATTCTCTGGCATTACGGGAAGCATATGTGTAGCCCCTGGCTAATAAGTGCTGTATGTTTTGAAGAATTTGGGCTAAGATTCACTTTCATACCATCTGGTTGCAAGATTCCCAGGGAGGAGACCTATGGCCTTTACCTTCCTCTTCTAATTGCTGGAGAACACTGATATTTACTAAGAGACTGGACATTTGATGAAAAGTTACATTGACTTAGGTCAATTTCTAATCCATTTAAGAAATTTGAAAGTCATGCAGCAAATTTTAAAATAGAAAACAACTAATCATACTACTATAATTCTAATATAACATTTTGGGAGATTTCATTCTTTTTCATGTGCATATTTGAAATTTATATGTACAACTTTATATCCTAATTATTAAATTTAGGTCAGGGGTCATGAACTGAAATGTCTCCAAGGGTCAACTGGGTGGGGACTGTGAATCAAAGGGGTTTATTATGTGTTCCTTGCCTAGAGGGAACAGTTACTACTCAGCTCCAAATGATTGTTGGAATGCAAATGGGCTCAGTTTTGCTAGTTATTCTGATTTTTTTGAGAAGAGCCAAACAAACATGATTTTTATGTAAATTTTATCAATTTTAAAATGTTGGTTACTACATTAAAAAATTTTAAAACATTGTGTAAGCCAAAGATTTATACATGAGCTGATAGTTTACCACATTTCACTGGTCATAAACATTTTTTTGTTACTAAATAGCCTCTGAGAGCGTCACTTTTTTTTAAAGATTTTTTAAAATTTATTCATTTGAGACAGAGAGATACAGAGAGAGAGAGAGAGAGCATGAGCAGGCGGAGGTGCAGAGGGAGAGGGAGAAGCAGGCTCCCCGCCGAGCAGGGAGCGCGATGCAGAGCTCCATCCCAGGACCCTGGGATCATGACCTGAATTGAAGACAGAGGCTTAACCATCTGAGCCACCCAGGCGCCCTGAGAGCATCATTTTTATAAAGCCGTCTAATAGTACATTGTGTAGATGTAATACATTTTATCATCTTTCATCTATTTTTGGACATTTAGAGGTTGTTTCCACTTTTTCTCTGCAATGAACATCTTCATGCATATTGCTTTGTTCTGTGTTGTTCGTAGAATTACAGAATCAAAGGGCATGATCGTTTAAATCACTCCTTATGTACCACATCAAATATTTTCCAAAAGGTTTGTATCAATTTATGCTCTTTCTAGCAGTGATGTCTGAAAATATAATTTCACCTTATCTTTGTTATCATTGGAATATACACCAGGAAAAAAAAATCTGACAAAGAAGAAAAAGGTACCTTCTTGTTCATTTAATTTACATGTCTGTTTGTTAGGGTGAACATTAGTCCATATGCTTGTTTACCACTTTTCTTTCTTTTGTGACTTGTCTATTTGTTTCCTTTGTCCTTTGCCTATGGGGAAAACTCCTACTTTGAAGTCTTAACAATGTCTATCTATGCAGTAGCCAGGTATAAATAAACATCAGCACCTGCTTCATGTTTAAAACATCTGTTTTATGGGGCTTTTCTTTTCTCTACTAGTTCTCAGCTTTCATCCTTGGGTCTCTCACTGTCTCACATGGCAGCATCCAAAACAGAGGCAAAATGATACGGCTGTGGCTCCTTAGTTCATTTCGTGGGATATAATTCTCCAGGTGTAAGACTGTTCCGGAACCTGGACTGGATGGCCCGACGGAAGAACCAAGCGGCACCCGGAGATCTTGGAGGAGAGGAGGTTTATTTAACCCCGGCGTGCTCAGAGGAGAGTGATCTCTGAAGATCTGAGCCCCGAGCCCAAACAAAGGGGGTAACTTATACACTTCTACTTCCGCATACTGGGCACTTTTGGCGCCTGCGGGAAGCGGGGGCAGGGAGAGGAACCCGGAAGAGCCTCAGGGCAGGGGCTCTTGCTGGCTCGGTCAGCCATCATAGGACACAGATTTTTCCCCTTCAAGGGGAGCTACCCCCTCTGCTGTGTTTATATTCTGCAAGTAGCCCACGCCTTCTCTTCATCCTTCCTTTCATTCTTTCAGAGTGAAGTAAAAATGCAAATAGGTTCATGTCCCCTCCTGCTTAAAGCAGTGTTCTTTTTTTTTTTTTTAAGATTTTATTTATTTGAGAGAGAGAGAGAATGGGAAGGGCAAGGGGCAGAGGGAGAAGAAGAAGCAGACTCCCTGATGAGCAGGGAGCCCGACAGGGGGCTGGATCCCAGGACCCTGGGACCATGACCTGAGTGGAAGGCAGACGCTTAACATATATAACATATGTAATCTTATAGCATCGTGCACTTTTCCTCCATGGTCCTTAACACAGCTGTCCTCTTGACTCTATTCCTGTGATGACTGGATTAATGATCGTCTGCTCCATAAACTGCAAGCTCCATGAAGCAGGCAAGCGCCACATCTATCTTCGCCCATGACTCCATCCTCAGTGCCTACTGGACTGGCTGGCATATGGAAGATATCAAGGAAATAGCGGCTGAGAGGATGAATGAGGAAAGCCCGTATCCCGAGGGAAGAGAGAGTCAAGAGGCAGGGTTTAACTCAAGAACAAAGCATCAGGCATGGAGGGCAGGCATTCTGAGTCTAGCTCCGTTTGCCACTGACGGTGTCCTTCTCCATGATCCCTGTGTGCTTACCTCTGACTTGTAAAACGAGGAGACACAAAAGGAAGAGAAAAGAATGGAACAAGCTATCTCCTCTGCCCGCGCCCCTCCCCCCCCTCCCTCCCCGACCCTGGGAAATGCTAGAAGTTTGGCACGAGTGGCATTGACAGCAGCTTCGAATGAGCCATCTGTGCGGGTGCTTCCGACAGCAAAGGCTCGGCCTTAGGGTGTTGTTTGCTGCTTCAGGTGTGGGCTGCTGCAGTTTCACCGCAAACGTCGGTGACGCCATAGCTGGCCAAGGGGACAGTTTATCTTAGTGGTTAAAAGCCGAGCTTTTTTTTTTAAGAAGATTTTGTTTTAATAGACAACGTTTCAAAGCATAGAGCACTTTTTTTTTTAATTTTATTTTATTGCAAACAATGAATCATGGAACACTACATCGAAAACCACAGCTTTTTACATTTAGATTTCAGCTTTGTCACCAACAAGGCAGATGGCCTTGGGTAAGTTGCTTAATGGCTTTAATCTTTAGTTTTCTCTGTAGCAAAATGGGTAGAAGGCTTGGTATGAAGTTTAAGTGAGCTAATGCGGGGAAATTGATCCACACAGACTAAGTACCCTCTAAGATCCCTCTTGTGGTGGCTCTAGCTGTGGTCCCAGAGGGAATCAGGAAGCCCCAAATTTGGGGAGGAATTTGAAGGTGGAAGGTGGAGTTCCACCATGAGTGGAGATGTAGGTAGTGAAATTTGATTTTGTGACTGCTCTTGAAACTTTACGGCAACCTCTAAGCGGACGCGGTCTGAGGAATTGTTTCACACAGGAGAGCAATCCTACAAGGGATCTAACTTGACTTTTGTCTTTCTTTTCACAGAGGACAGTCCTGTGAAAGAAGCAGCGATTTCTCACAAGATGGTGGCAGGGCCAGGGAAGTTACTGGTTCTTCTGAGACGGCTGTGGATCCCGGTCAGTAAGGGGGCTAGGGGTTTAAAGGAGGATGTAGCAGAGTCATTGAAAGCACATACTCTGGAGCTGGATTACTGGGCTCCACACTAAGTACAGTGGTGTAGAACTGGGGAATTTACCCAGACTTTGAGTTCCTTACCTAGAAAATAGGAGAAATAAAGCTATCTAATGCATAGGGATTTTTGTAAGAATTAAATAGTTAATTCATATAAGGCAGTGGTTCTCAATGGGGAAGGGGGTAATTTTGTCCCCCGGGGGGGCGTCTGGCCATGTCTGGAGACATTTTTTCGTTGTCCCAACTCGGGGGGATGGGCTACTGGCATCCAGTGGGTAGAGGTCAGGGATGCAGCTAACATCCTACAGCGCACAGGACAGAACCTGCCCTCCCCCGTCAAAGAATGATCCAAAATGTCAATAGTGCTGAGGTTGAGAAATCCGAAAATGAGGTAGTGAGAAGAAATCCTGTCTGTAGAAATTGTTCAGTGTCAACTCTCATGAATAAACTTTCAGTAGGGATGACAATGCCATTTTTCATAGGGAGCTTCCCAAGTGCTCACACCTCTCTTGACCAAGTAAAGGGGACCAAAAGGAGTTTTTCTTATTCTATGTTCTGATAAAACCATACAGATGACATTTTAGTTATAAGATATGGCTGTCAGTTTCCTGTCTGGAAGACAATTTTAATTTCCCAACCAAGAGGAGTAAGTGGCTTCCAGCCATCAAAATACTGATTTTTTTGTTTGGATACTTTGGAAGATACTTAATGATGCCCTCTTAGAGAATGAAGACATGAATTGAAAGGATTATTATAGAGAAAGCTCCATGGTACAAAGTTTTAGGAATATGTCACATTGACCCTCCTTCCAGTAACTTTCAGAATTTTGCTTGCACGGTCACAAGTTAATTACTCCTATGGAAAGACAGGTGAGCAGACCTGCAGAGAGGAGGAGGAGGGCAGAAAATCTCCCAGAAGAAAGGCAAGCAGTTTCTCAATGGATCTGATGGCGTCCTCATCCAGAAACGTGGTGCCATTAGCAAGGGGGTGAGGGGGAGGGTGGGGCACCTTCCCCGATGTAGAAAGAAGGGAAAGCTTGTCTTTCCAACAGGAGAAGGGCTGTGCAGCCTTGTTGCTTGCTGTAGCTTTCTGTGTTGAGTAAGTTACACTTTTCCCTGTATAAAATTACTTTGTATCTTTTGCTCAGGTCTGCAGGTGTTTTCCTGTTGACAGTCACGTTAAGAAAATAGATCTAAGTTTAAAGTGCCTGTATTGGGAGGAAGTAGGGCTCTGCAGAAAAGCCTCGGAAGCTGGGACCAGGTGGGGCTGAGGGAATGGGACGTGAGGGAAGTGGCTGAGGGGGAATGGGTGGGGACAGGAGAGAGAAAGGGTGGGGTTCTAGAAGGTCGAGTGACTGGGGATCCAGTTTTTCCACCTACTCCTGCTTTAAGTAGAGCAGCTATACCGCATCTATTTTATTATTTATTTATTTATTAAAACAATTTTTTTTGAGAGGGAGAGACAGTGTGTGCTCTTTAACGGGGCAGGGGGAGGGGCAGGGGAAGAAGGAGAGAATCTTGAGCAGGCGCTTTGCTTAGTAGGAGCCCAAAGAGGGGCTTGATCTCATGACCCTGAGATCATGACCTGAACCAAAATCAAGAGTCAGACACTTAATAGACTGAAACACCCAGGCGCCCCTTTCACCTATTTTATCTGAATTTATCTATGTTTTGTAACATTATTATTCCAAATAATACTTCACTTTTTCTACTGAGTTCCACTGCTAGTAAAAAAAAAAATGTAGAAAAAAAATGTTGAAAATCTCTGGCATATATGGATAAAAGGTAGCCCCTTCTTTATAGAATGTTATAGGTCAAATGGTTTCCCCCAGAATTCTTTATTCGTCAAAGAGTTCAGTATCTCAGGAAAAAGTTAATGCAAAACCAGGATTATTTCCCAAAGTGAACAAGATCAATTAAGTTTACTCCAGGAGAAGGCTGTTAAACAATCAGCCAGGGCTCTTGTCCTCCAGGGACTCTCAAGGCTTATCACCCTGCCTTTGAACTTGGGATAGAGGGGAGGCTGAGGCAGAGGGGATGGAACCAACTCCTTATTAAGATTCCAGGTGTGCTCTAAGGCTTCGGGACTTTGGGTGTCCCTGGAATTAGGACAATCCTTGTCCTGTCCTGGTGAACACCTGTAGGAGCAGTACCATAAGCACTGAGGTGAGCTCACCTCACTGATCTCAGCTGGCTGGTTCCGTGTAACAGATGTGCATCACATTAACACTGAGATCCTGTTTCTCTCCGTCCAGGAGCTTTGCAGAAAGGATCTGGTTGAACACTAGATGCCACTGTTGACTCACTCTGTTGTCTGTTAGCCGTTCAAATTTCCCGTCTCAGCAAGGAGACACAATTCAAAAAAAAAAAAAAAAAAAGCCTAGGTAAATACATAAAGTTTTGTTTTGTTAAATTTCCTCCCATTTAATGACTGATTTAGAGTTTTTTTTTTAAATTAAAGTTCAGAGGTTGTCATTTTCTAGACAACATTTGACAATTGGCAGGTAATAGATAATGAGGCATGAATGTTTCTTAAAGGAGAAAGGTCAGCTCACACTAGAGGTCTGCAAATAAAATGACTTTTGTACCTATCAATTTCTGCCCAAAAGAGACTTCAGTTAACCCTCTAGCCTACTTGTTTCTCTGGCGTATCAGATATGCTTGTTTCTGTGGCATATCAGACTGTTTCCACTTTCGGCATTTACTTGAATATTATAATGGGATATATGTCTAACAGTTGTCTTTATTACTCAATAGGCTAGGTTGTTGGCGTCATTACAGACTTTTTTCTTCTTTTTATAGACTTGATTTTTTACAGCCATTTTAGGTTCACAGCAAAATTGAGCAGAAGGTACAGAGATTTTCCGTAGAGCCCCTGCCCGCCCCATGCACAGCCTTCTCCATTACCAACAGCCCCCACCAAGTGGGACACGTGCTACAATCAGTGAGCCGCTATGACATGTCAGTATCACCCAGTGTCCACAGCTCACACTAGGATTCAGTCTTGGTGTTGCACATTGTATGGGTTTGGACAGATGTATCATGATAGACTTCAGCCATTACAATATCACACGGAGTGTTTTCACTGCCCTAACAATCCTCTGTGCTCTGCTCCGTCTATTCATCCTTCCTTCCTCCCTATCCCCTGGCAATCACTGATCTTTCTGTTGTCTCCAGAGCTTTATTGTCCATTACTGGCTTTCCAGTTTTTTTTTTTTTAAACTTTCCACTTTAAAAAGTTTTAACACAAAAGTAGAAAGACTAGCAAACCCCAGGAACATATCCCATCACTTTAAAAACCACGAAATTTTACATAATCATCTATTTAATCCAGGTTTTGATCATATTTTCTAATACTGAAATTGAGGATCAGGGACTCTAAGCAACTGCCTGACTTGATACAGCTAATTGATGCTGCAGTCTGATTCAAGCCCAATTCTTTCTATTTCCAAAAAGTGTTCCTATCACACATCCTTCAGCTTGATTTCTACCAGATATGTGTGCCTATCTGAATAGCTCCATTCTCTCTTGAAGACCAGTCCTACAGATACATTTTCAAAAGCTTTTAAGATACATTTGCCAGAATCTTCTAAAGAGAGAACAATTTATCGTCACATTTAGTTATAGCTAGATTTGTAACCGCTGTGTATATTGTGAATATGTGTATATTTAGGCATTTTATTCTCCAAAGGAATGAAAAACTACCAGAATATATTTGTGATCCCTTGAAAGCCATAAACCGGCACACCGCTGGGTGTTGCTCATGTTGCAGACAGTACACGGTCCTCTCCAGCTTGCACTGCCAACGTGGAAATGCCCCTGTGAGAACTTCCCTGGACAGCTGACCATTCACAGAGCCCAGATATTTTTAAATGAAAGCTGTTCTAGCTCTTATTCTTTATCTCCCATCTTCCATCTTCAAAACTATCTATCACACCTTTAAGTCCCTAACCCCTCCTGGAGCAACCCCAAGCAACCCCCCAATCCAAGTATGGTAGCTTGATTTTTCTTCACATAGAATGTGGTCCAGGATGCCCTTTTACAACTCTTGTCAGGTCCTTTTAGCTTCCTTTCATTATTATTATTATTTTAGCAAACTGAGCACTAAAGCTACACAGGCCCATTAAGATGGGTTGATAGCTGGTAAAGAGGATGCCTCTCTCCAAGAGCAAATCACTAAAAGTTATTGGAAACACAAAATTGCAAGTAGCAATAGAGAACCCTTGCTCCATTTGAGTCCTCAAAATTCCCTCATCCTTCCAGAACAAATATGACCGACTCGGGGACAGCTCTCTTTGTACTCCCATCGGAAGGTGCTCAGAGCATTTATCGTATTGCATTGAAATACATGTTTCCGTGACTGTCACTCCCAGACAAGGCCTCCTCTTGGGGAACTCCAAATCCTGGCCATCTTAGTACTGCTGGTGACCTGATCTTTTCACAGTGCCGGGCCTGTGTTTTCCAACCCTGATTTCATGTTAGGCTACCTTTGGGGCTACAAATGTACAGATCTCCTCCCCTCCCCTCAGGCCTCCTGAGTCAGAATCAGGACTCAGGTTCAGCCTGGGGGAAGGAGAAAAACAGGGACTTGGGCAGTCACAGTTCTCCAGGACATCTGCCCACTACCCCATTTCCCCTGGCCCCCATTCATTCCTTGCCTCTCATTTGATTGAAGTATGGGCAACCTTTCTTGTTGATATCCCCAAGCAAATGATTCTAAAATATGCTTTATTATTCTTCTGCTACAGTAAGAATTTTGATTGAATATACACGAATTGTTACCCCCTTTGAGTCATGACTTGAGAAAAGTAACTCAGAAACTCAGATGTTCAATTTTAGAAAATCATCCAACTTTGGGATGGAGAACCACACCCAAAAGAAAAATGCCTCCTTAATTCATATTATCCATACACAAAGCAGAACAAATGTATAAGCATCTCTTTGGAATTATTTATGAGGGAAATACCAAAATGTTGAATTCAAACTAGGATAATAAGTGAGGAAATTAATTGTTCTATACCCCATATTATGAATTTACATTCCATAAAATGTTGCAGATATTCTCTTTGTCTTGTATGTTGTCGTTATTGTTTGAGTTCAGTAAATACAAAAATCCTTGTAACATCTTTCATAGTCTCACTAGGATCTGAGAGTCCTGTTTTTTTCCCATGATCGTGAATTTAAGTTTGCAGGAACATAGCACCTTTGCTGGATCCCTCTCTAACCAGTCTCAAAATGTAGGGATTTCTATGGGCTTTAATTCACCCTTTCATTAAAAAGGATGTTTCTTTTAATTATAAGTGTATTATAAAGAAAACATGAAACCTCTGTCCTAATGAGCAAGGCAAGAGTAGACAAATAGGATAACTACAAATTTTGATAAGGACCATGAAATTGAACACTGGGGACCCCTCTCCATGGGGCATCAGGGACATCTTCTCTGAGAGGGGACCTGTGAGTTGAGACCTAAATAGCGGCTGACATCCAGTCACACAAAAACTTGAAGCTGGTCCAGTCAGATGGAGTAGCATGTGCAAAGCCCCAGAAGCGACAAAAAAGTTTGGCATAACTATGGGACAGAAGGGAGAGCAGTGTGCACCTAGAGCCTCATAAGGGGTGAATGCTGGGGCAATTGTGAAGGTGCAGTGGATGTTGTGTCCTCCAAAGGGCAACCGCTGAAGGGGTCTGTGCCAGGGAAAGCCACAGACTATGTCAATTTTAAAACAGTCACTCTTGCAATTTATAGGAAATGGATCGGAGGATGGCAGGATCAGGGATAAGGGAGGGGGGCAGCAGTGTGGATGAGGCTAAATGGGCAAAGTTGGAGATGTGTATTGGAGATGGTAATGAACAGTAGTTGCTGATGGATTTGGATTTTGGAGGTGGCACAGGAGAAGGAGAAATCAAGGATGACTCATGGCTTTCTAGCTGCGGAAGAGCATGGTGCCATTTGCTGAGATAAGGAAGACTGGGGGGAGGGGCTGGATCATTTTCAATGGAGTGGCAAGAGTTTTTTTCCCTTAATAATTAAAGAATTCATTTTGTTTCTAAACACGCATGTAGAATTGTTTTTTTGTAACAGCTTTACTGAGTATAATTTATACCCCATGCAACTCACCTATTTAAAGTATATAATTCAGTGGTTTTTTTTTTTTAATCCACAGAGCTATGCATTTATGACCACAATCAATTTTAGAATATTTTATTATTCTAAAAGAAACCCTGTACCTTTTAGAGGTCACTTCCTCATCCTTCTTCACATCTGTCCCTGCCCCCACCCCAGACTCTAGTCCACTCATGTATTTTCTGTCTCTATAGAGTTATGTATTCTGGGCATTTTGTAAAAGTAGAATCATATAATATGTAGCCTTTTGTATCTGACTTCTTCATATAGCATAATGTTTTCAAGATTTATTCACATTGTAGCATCAGTAATTTACTCCTTTTTATTACTGGGTAATATTCAATTGTATGGATATACCACATTTTATTTATCTATTCATCAGCAGATGGGCATTTGGGTTGTTTCCATTTTTTTGGCTACAATAAATAATGCTACTATGAACATTTGTGTACAAGTTTTTGTGTGAATATCCAAGAGTTGTTGGTTTTTTTGGTCTTGTTCTTTAAATTTGAAAGATTTATTTATTTATTTTAGAGAGAGTGAGCGAGCATGTGAGCAGGGGAAGGGGTAGAGGGAGAGGGAGAAAGAATCCTCAAGCAGACTCCCCGCTGAGCAGGGAGCCCGATGTGAGGCTCCATCCCAGGACCTTGAGATCAGGACTTGAGCCGAAATCAAGAGCAGAACGCTCAACTGACTGAGACACCCACGTACCCCTGGTTTTTTGTTTGTTTGTTTTGCTTTTTAATATGTGAAGTTTACAGTCTTTACAGAACAGCCAAATGGAGAAGCCAAGTTGCTGTCATGGTTCCATGCTTTCTTCTTATAGCTGACCTTTTGACTTTTGTCATTCTATATAGGAGACTCTTGTCTACTGTAAACCAGCCACCCTGACTTCTGAGATGGCCACATCAGGTCTCTTTCTATTCTATACCCTGGCTGCTAAATCTTTCAGGCGGGAAGTATCTTGCAGCTGGTCAGTTGATGGGTCTTCCATGCTGGAGTTGGCTCACACTGTTATTCTCATGGGTGACTCCCTGGGGGAAGGAGGGCAGCCTGACACCTACCCGTGGAGGGGAAGAGCTGCATCACTGAGACAGCCCTGGGTTGGAAGCCCAGTAAATTGCTTAAACCTTCTGGCCCTCATCTGTAAAATGGCAATATTCAGTTATACTGATCTCACTGAGCTGTTGCTAAGGGTAAATAAAATAATACCGAGCACTCTCCTGATGCAAAGTGGTTTCTTAATAACTGATTTTATTATTATTATGCAGCCACCTCTCCGTGGGCTATTGGTAACATGACACGAATTTCTTCTCTGGTCAGTCTGGCCGTTACCGAGTCTGCTTAATATCACTTTCTGCGGGGTGCCTGGGTGGCTCAGTCGGTGAAGCGTCTGCCTTCGGCTCAGGTCATGATCCCAGGGTCCTGGGATCGAGCCCCACATCGGGCTCCCTGCTCAGCGGGGAGCCTGCTTCTCCCTCTGCCTCTCCCCTGCCTGACTTGTGCTCTCTCTCTCTCATGCTCTCTCTCAAGTAAAAATAAATAAAATCTTAAAAAAAAAAATCACTTTCTGTATCAATAATACATGGATAATAATACATACTTCATAGGTTACTATAAAGATTAAATGAGATAAGAACTATAAAGGACTTGGCATAAAATATATTATCAGCAAATGACAGCTTTGACTGTTTCTTTGGTAAGCATGTATCTTTTGAGCACCTACTATGAGCTGCTTTTCTAGTAGAAATCCAGCGGTGAATAGAATCGAGTCCCTGCTCTTGTAGAATCTGCATGGTTGCCATCATCGTTATTGCAAATCTGGTCTGTGTTGCATGAGCGAAGGGGAAAGGAGAAGCAGGCGTATCTCAGATGATGCCTAGGGAGGATATTGACCCTTTTTCTGTTTTACCGGGAAAAGCAGACCCCTTCCCTCCTTCCTAGGAGCAGACAAAGAAAAACCTCTAAAGAGCTCAAGCTGTTACTATGCGAGCCTACTGACTGTCTCCCTTGGCCTTTCCCGCAGTCCTCGGATGGGTCCCTGCAGACTCCCACTGCTCAGGCAAGGCTGTCTGCTCAGACCACGGTGTTGAATTCTGCTCTGCATGCACGGTTTTAACTCAAATCGCCTGCATACTTGGAAATTATTATTGATGTTCTCAACTGTTTACTAATGTGGCAGCGGCTGTGATTTGTGCTTTAATATTTTTTTCAAAGCCCATTTACTTTGTAAGTACTGTTCTAAAGTGCTCAGGGGGACTCCCAAGTGGCAGATGCTCGTGGACGCGTGTGCAGGATGGTTCACCAGGAGATGGCAGCAGAGACACATGATGTGGGTCTCCAACCAGGTGCCCTGGACCTTGTTGGCAGGGTTTCTCATACTTGCCCAATTTGTTGTTGCTCCTGTGGTTTTCTCATGTAAGCATTACAGATAATCCCACAAATAGGACATTTTAGGGAACGTGTTTGGGAATGTGAGCAAGATCTTTGCGGATATGGTCTTACATCTACACTAATGTCACACTAAACTGTGGCTGACGGACCTTGGAGAGTACGTAAAAAAGGATTAATAAAGCAAAGTGATGGACGGAAACTTGCTACAATTTTAATAGGACATTTAAAGCATATTACAGGTTTGTTAACAATGGAGAACATTATATTAAAAAAAGACTTGCAAAGAGGGGATAGATGTGAAAGTTGATTTTATTTGATTTCAGGTATTAAGATGCTTGCTCTGTGTTGTGATTCCTGCAAGGGTGATTGGAGCAGAGCTCTGCTGCCCTTGCAGCAAAGGACACCATCTACTGTGCCTCCAGCTCCTTCCCAGGGTCCTTGAGAAAATGTCTGTGTATGTCAAACATAACATAATGCGGCCTGCTCCTTGGTGCCTTCTGTGGGTATCCTAGACAGTTTGACAGGGAAGGAAGGAATGAGTTTGCAGGCACTTTGAAATCTGTAATATAGGTATGTTTTCCAGTTTCAGCTCTGCCATACCCCAAAGGAGGTTTCAAAACAGAACAAGAATACACACTGCTATGATGAAGGAAAATGTTGGGGCAGAAAGAGGGTACAGTGGACGACATATGGTCTTGCTCCAGGCAATGGACAAGTCTTTCATGTGCCTGCATTTGCTCGCAGTACCAGCTGCATAATTTGTGGGCCCAGAGCAGAAAGAAAATGTGGGATCTGTTGTTCAAAATTATTAAGATTTCAAGATGGCAGCAGCAGGGGATGATCTCAAATCTGGGGACCGTTCTGAGTGTGGTGCCTTATGCAACTTCATGGGTTTCACACTCATGAAGCCAGCCGTGTGTGTGTGTGTGTGTGAGAGAGAGAGAGAGAGAAGCTTTTAAAAAATTCTGTTTTCAGTGCTTAGTCTTTTTAAGACAGGGTTTCTCAACCTCAGCACTATTGACACATAGACCAGATCATTCTTTGTAGTGGGGGCTGCCTAGTGCAGGGTAGGGTGTTTAGCAAAATTTGTTGTCTATGCCTAGATGCCAGTGACACCTCCCACCCCCAGCTGTGACAATCAAAAATATCTGGAGACATTATCAAATGTTTCCTTGTGGGGCAAGATCACCTTGGTTAAGAACAAATGCTTTATGGAAAGGTTTTACAACATTCCCAAAGATAGCTTAATGCCTTATCTTTCTCTTTTTTCTTTCTTTTCCCCATCCAAGCACGAAGGAAAATATGAAATGCTCTTTTAGGCCGGTGCCCAGGGGTGCGGTTCCTCTGGCTTTGGAGGGTCCTGCAGGGTTCGGGGGCGCCATGGTTCTACGCATGCGTAATTGGTCCTGGTTGCCTTGGGTGGCTATACATTTCACAGAGCGTCTGTTCTCTGAGCCCTGGAAATGTATTCTTTAATCTCTGACTCAGAAAACCCCTTGACTCTGGGAGGAGGCACCAAAGGCCTTCTCATGACAGGCAGGGAGAAGGCTGTTTGGATTGCTAATTTGTTTTCACTTTTTAGTCTGTTTTTCCTTCCTGCTGATGTTCCTCTTTAGACCTTGAGTATGAATAATTCTGCATAGCCTGAGGGAAGAAGCAGGAGGCCCGCTTGTAGAGTTGTTTGTACTGTAATGAAATAGAAAGTTTAAAAGCCCAGTGAAGCCTGAACAGTTGGAAAAGGAGGGAGGTCTAGAATGTACTTTAAAAATCACTCATAAAACATGGCAAATTCTAGGAGCCTCTTGGAGGTCGGGAGAATAAATTGCCCACTCACTTTAGAAAGGCACCCACAGCAGAACTGTATCCATCACCCCCAAATGTCGAGTCTCAACACAGTGTCCCAACCACTTAAATGCTCTTCAAGATATTGTTATTAATCCTGTATTTTAGGAACTGTCATTTTGAAAGCCAAACCAAGTATTGACATTTTCTGGATTGTGAGTAGTAACTTGATAACTAGCCATCTGAAAGATCTGATCTCTACTATTTTATATTTGGGTAGTTCTGGTACAGAGGTGGTTGGGTTTAATCAAATTTAATGGCAAAGAAGTCAAGGACCCTAGGCCCAAGTACTCTTCTGAGCCTTTAGCTGTGTTCATTAGCCACAGACAGGACATCTTCATGATAGTTATTCTGAAAATGTACAGATTTATTAAACGTTGTATGGCTACATGATATTATAAGTATGCACTTATGTGGAGGTGATTCTTCAAAACTGTGAGCTCTTTGAGGTCTATAAATCTCTAGCAAATAGACCAATACCTATTATATAACAAATGCTCAATTAATGTTGAGAACTGGTTGAAAGCCGTGATAGAAACTTGACAAATGAGTAGACTAGATCAGTAGAAACCCTCTTCACTCATGGAAAGACAAATTATCAACATGCCTTTTTACTAGGAAATGAAAGGTAGCATAGGGTGGTAGAATGGAGTTTTAAGCCCTTCCTTCCTACCCTCTTTCTTGGAGGGCATCTTTGACTATTGGAATTAGTATAATACACTAGAGTTTTGGTCTGATGTGTCATCAATACTAGCCATAGACAAGTTTGTTTTTTCTGTAGCTGCTATATACTGAGGAAATGGAAGAACCAGAATATTTACTCTCCTTTCTTCAGATGGGACTGGCTGGTTGAAAGCCTGTCATGGGGATAAATGACTAAAAAGACAGAGAAGACTCTAAGGGTGGGGGGTGGGAAGAGAACAAAGATGGAGACCAGAGAGGAAGAGCTTCTTGATGCCCACCTGAGGGGAACTCCATGGATTCCTCAATGAGAGAAGTAAAGAACAATTTTGTACCGTCCACTGGATTCCTTTTTAAGTAAAATACAACCATGAATCTCAGATATAAAGTTAACATGTTAGTGATGTTATTGACGTTATTAATTAACATGGGAACAAATAAGATATTACAAGCAGCGCAAAGGAGAATTCAAAGAGCCAACAATAATGCTGCAATAAACCCACAAATTGATGCAAAACTGGGCTCATTCCACAGCAGGGGAGGGAAATCAATGGTATTTTCAGGGAACAAAATTCATTTGCATGTCTATCGACACGAATCATTTTCATTACTGTCAGCTATGTACAATTCACAGTGTTGTAAAATAGCTCAAAGTCAATAAGAGGCACAGAGGTCTTATAGAGTCCAAGAACTGGAAAGATTATACTTAGACAATGCCTAGCTTTCCACTGAGGACAACCTGTAATCTTTTTGGTCCCTGTCAGTCTTTTACAAATTTTTCCCACAATTATGTTTAATTGTCTAATAGTAGCATTTTCTTTTGGGAAACAGACTGTGCTTTCAGGAAAAGCACCTGATCTATAACTTCCTCTTCAAACAGCTTCAACAAGCCAGGATGAAATGTGTGTGGGTAGCATTTAAGATGAGTGGAGCAGGCTGAGAAGGACAGTTGTTTAACCACGGGGCTTACAGCCAAGCTTTAGACCAAGTGTTACCAACCTAAGTGTAATCTTATTTAGCCTCTGCCCTACCTTGAGCTACATCCTGTGGGCGCATGAAAGTCTTGATGTTACAACTTAGAGCTCCTTCAAGAACAGAAGAGCACAGCATCGCCCTTCTGTGATTCTTTGAGTGCTCACGTGGGGCTGGCTCTCTGTGGGTCGAAGGGGCAGGAGGGTCCTTAGAACAGTCCTTCATGTGATTTGGAGGGTGGGAAGGAAGGACGTGGGTGTGTGGAGGGGAGAGGAGGACCTTCTAAGTGGAAAGAACTCTATGAGAGGAGGATGCTAACAAACCTGGATGGTAATGGTTTTCTTTCATCACAGTGTTCTTGCAAAAATGGGGAAAAAAAAATGCAACATCTGAAAAGTCAGTTCTGACTGGTCTTTGTTGACCTCATAGTGCAGACAGAAAGAAACCATTTGAAGTGGAGTGGTAAAAATAGAAAAGAAATCTATGCTTTTAAAAGAAGGAGACATAAATATTTGTGGGGAAAAGCAATGGGCCTGAGGCGGCCTGGTATCTGAATCATGGAGTCATGGATTGCACGAGTCGTTGTATACAAAGTCAACCTCCAGGTTTGGGGGTGAAGGATGACCATCGCAAATGTATCTTTTTGTGAGGAATTTGGCACAAGCCATTGCTCTGAATCATGAAGCTCTATCTGCCTACTCATTTTCCAGCATCTTCCTCCAATAGGCAAACGTTGGTGGGGAGCTCCTTTGTCTCCTTGGACTTGAAGTTTTGAAAATCCATTATGAATAATAATAGTTAACTCCATGTCTTATTGCCATAGCACTTGAACAAGTTAGCCTGAAGAAGAGGAAAGAAGAAGACACAAAACTTCTTTTAAAACCATTAAAACTCTTTTAACACAAAGTGTGATTCCATTACATCCATGCTTTAGAGAAAGTTTAAAAGCCAGATGTCATTTGTGGTTCTAACTCGTTTTCATAATTATAGCTTTAATTCAGAATAGCTGGGGTCTTTGGATTGGTTTTGGATTTGGTCTTTGGATTAGAATCTTCCTCTCACTGTTAATTTAAATATGAAAATGAAGCTGTCGACTTGCTCTTTCTGAGTAAACATACAGACAAAAATATGTCTGTGAAACTTGAGAGTATTTGAGGATTTTTTTTTTCTTATGTGAATGGTTGGAACAATAACAAAGTTAAGCCAGAATGGAGAATTGACTTCTTCTTGCACTGTATTTATGTCACGTCCAGTGTCTCAAAGAGAAGTTGGCTCTGAACCACTCATTTAAAATAGGTCATCTGTGAATTAACAGAATGTAACACCCCCAATTCTCAGCTGAATTAAGGAAATAATCCAATCAGGGCCCCTGGCAGATACAAATGTCTGGTTTAGATCTCCCAAGTTACTAGAAGGGTGACGACTGAATTGGAAAAAGGGCAGAGTTTGACATGTAGAGTGATTTATAAGTCCCTGTTCCATGGAAAAATCAGCCTAAAATCAATTGAAGTTTTACCTGCATTATGCTCTCTTTCAAACTGCATGGGGCTTTAGGAATAGTCAGTATATCAGATGTGTAAAGATATAAATGCACATCGTGGGCCTGGAAGTGTTTCTCCTCCCATAGGTGAGTCTTGATGGTTCATGAATGAGATTGGGGAGGGTAATCGAGATGCGGTCTCCTTTTCTTGATCAATGCTGGAAGCCGAAGCTGAGGAAGCAGACTGCATTATTGAAAGCATCTTAGCATTCTGGGGTTGTGAGGGGCCCAGAGAAAGTGTGAGTTATGGTTTCAGAGAAGTAACCTTTCGGACGTACCACACCTACGGGAAAGTTGGAAAGAAAGACTAGTGAGAAAAACAGACATGCAGAGAAGGGCCTCAGTTCTTCGGTGGTCACTCCTTTGCAGGTGACCAGGCAACAGCCAGATCCTCAGCTGTTGTTGGTTCTCAGGTCCTCTGCTGCTAGTAAAAGACATTAAGGGCTCAAGTGTTCCCCAAAGGGGTGGAGACGTCGACTTTTGCTTGAATTGATAGAATTTTAAGGCCGGAATGTCCCTGGATGGCTGTTCTGGAAGAACCCAAGTATCCATCCGCTGCTGTTATTCTTATTATTAAGAGTTTATTTCCACTTGGCAGCAGTGGCTAATGTAATATCACCTCTCCGGTGACAGTGGTAATGAGGGCCAGGGCTGCCTGGACTCCCAGCCTGTCTGCCAACGGCTGTCTTCCGGGTGCTCGGGGGATCCTGGTCTCCAGAATTTCCCCTTCTCTCCTGGGGTGTGAGGTTGATGGTTGAGAAAACGCCAGGTTAGGGGGCTCCTGAGAGAAGATCACAAAGTTATCCGGAGCCAGAAATGGAAGGCCCGGACTTGTCATGGTGCTGCGGACTCGCAAATGAGTGTGGAGAATAGAGAGCTTGAGAGGTGGCTGAGGTAGTGTTACTGACCTTCAGATGCCTCCTACCCTGGGGCAGGAGCAGACTGGATGTAGCTGGTGAATGGTACTGCTTACACCCTGTAGCTACATATGTTCTAGGACCTGTAGCACAGAAAAATACTTTATGGAGTCCTGAGATTGTCCCTCGACAATCAGCGATCAGGGATAGGGATAGCTGATGACCATTGTATGAGGTGAACTAATGGGACTGACTTTGGGGTATGGCTTAACTAAGTGTGCCCACTTTATAGAAACACTTCATTTAAAGTTCTGAAACCCAGTGGGAGGCAACAGAAAAACCTTCCATTGCAAATCAGTGGCTGAAACATCTCAATTCAGATCTGACCCACCCAGGCCTCTCAAATCTTACAGCAACTCTTCACACTTCGCTGGGGAAAAAAAATGTGTAAATTACAGCAATTCTTTACACGTCACTGGGAAAAAAAGATGTTCAAGTTAACCCAAGGGGTTAAAAAATTCTTTTTGTTTAAAAATAAAAAAAAACAACCCATTTTAAAAAAAATACTTGTGCAAGGCAAAATTTCAACTTAGCACCTAAAAATCTAGAGGGAAAATAAGTTTCCTTCCTACCCCAGCTCCTCAGTCCCTCATTTTTCTCCCTAGAGACAACAGACTCCCTGCTATAAGCTGCCAGAGACAGTCTTTTCGAATCCAACTGTGTATGTGTGTGTTTATGGGTCTATAGTCTTTTCAAATGCAAGTGTATGTATGTTCATGTGTGTTCACCCCATGTCCATAAATATTAGCACATTGTACATGGTGTTCTGCATTTTGTTTTTTTACATATCTTATCTTGGAGATGATTTCATATGATATTGAGCTGCCTCGTTTTTAAAATGTTGCAAGAAATATTACAACATATATTTCTTCTTACTCACAGATGTGAGTAAATCTGTGGGATTAGTTCTAAAAGAATGGAACTGCTGGGTCAGACAGTATATGTTTTTTATTTTGATATATACTGACAAATCTTCCTCCAAAAAGTGTGACCCATTTACACTGATACAAGCAGTGTATCAGAGTATTTTCTTCCTTACGTTCCTACTAACACAGCCCAGGTATGTGACAGAGCTAACAATGTCTTCTTTCTGTGTCTTCTCCATCTATGCAAAGTGGAGCTTCTGTGTAATATTAGCTAACTTTCAAAAAAGAAATTGTGGTTTCCTAGATAATGTGGCTCTTCTTACTTCTCCTTTCAATATTTAGAGAATGAGTATATGATGAGCTGATTCCATTTGGTAGAACGGTTTGGATTCTATATCTTATTTGATTCTAACTGGATTGCATGCATGTCTTCAGGCCACTAATGAAAATGAGAGGACATAGTTCTTACTTCCAGGTAGTTTGAAATGTTTAACAATTAAAAGGAAAACAGAAGACCTGGAAAAATATTTAGTAAGGTGCTTTGAAAAATTTGTGGAGAAAAATATATATCTGGATATATATCTCCTCTTGGCATACAGATCAGCATAGGCTTACTTGCTTGAGGTCTCTATGGAATCAGAACATGGTAAACATAGAGGAATAGACCAGCCGTGAATGGAAGCTGACCCTTTGGTGGGCAATCTCCGGAAGGTGAGCAGCAGATAGGAACTGAGCAATGGGAAGAGTATAGCTGGAATTTTAGGAACTTGGCTGTGGCAGGAAAGGAGAAGGAGGGAGTCAGTGGAAAGGAGACAATTATAGAATGCAGGGAAGACAGGTCTGGGAGGAGCCCAGAGTGGCTGAATTCGCAAGCACAGATGGAAAGGAGAGAGGACACATCTTGCAAAGAGGGGGATGGGTGGTTAGTGATACCAGCTGAGATAGCTCAAAGCAGGGGCAAGAGAAGTTGATTTAATACAGAGAGTAAGGGATTTGGAGAAGACTCAGGTGTAAACCTGGGATTAATCTCCACAAGGTTGGTGACCCTCTGCCTGTCTGGGTTTCCTGCTTGTGAAATGGGGGCACTCTGCTTTTCTTAAAATTCTGGGGATCAGATGGGGTAGCGTATGTGAAAGTGTCTAACACAATGCCTGGGACAGTCATCTCTAGTAAATATGGTGGGTCTGAATCTAAAGGCTAAAGATTTGAGGCACAGGAAGATGTCTGGGCCCATGGTCTGGGAACAGAGCACAGCAGTGAGACGTGGGTGATGGGGAAAGTGAGCCGTATTGGAACTTATGTGGAGGGATAGGTAACATTTTTAAGCCAATGTAAAAATTATACTTCTTAATATATCTCTGCAATAAAGGAATGATTGAAGGGAAATTCCCAAGCAGCTAAATGAATATGGTTATTTATAGTCAACTAGGACCCATTTTTAAAAAGTGATCTGTTCTTGTCGGATAGGCAACAGACATGGCTTAGGAAAACTGTGGGCAGGACCCAGCTATACACACAGTATCCTGTGCACAAATCCATTCATGTTTTGAATAATTTCTTTCATACAGTCTGGTCTTCAAAATACAATCCGTATTGATTCAGGAAGAGAGTTGTTTCTTCCCATGATAGGAGGCTCTGGTTTGGCTGATAGAGACACAGAAACAAGCCATGAGGGATTTAGGGGATATTTCCTCTGTATTTATTTATCTTGCCTCTTTTTTCACATTGATCAGTTATCAGAGAAGTTCTTTCTTATACTGAGATGTGTTTTCCAAGGGGAAAATGGACATAGGACTCAAAAGAAATCCCTTGATACGGAAGGGTTGTTGGAATAAGGTAGGAGACCCCAAAAGGTAATTGTGATATCAGGGTTCGTTACAGATTACCACTCTTGCAAGGATATCAAAATGCGCCATGAGCATTACATTATTTCACATTGCATTCTATGCCATAGCATTACATTACATTATGATATATACAATATATCATATTGATGATGAGGAGGAGCAAAAAGGAACAGATCAGATCCTTGCCCATGCTTATAGACTCAGTCTAGAAAATGCAATAGTCCCAGGGTAAGGATGCAAGGAAATTTTAAGGAGTAGGAGCTCCCAAAGAAGGAAAAACCAAAGTTCCCTCACTAAGGTTTATATTCATATTCATCATTCCAGATGGCTACAGCTCCAACCTAGCTGAAAATTCGAGAATGCAACTTTGGGTCCCGCCAGCCACTTTAAAAAAATGCCATGGCTGTTGATTGAGGGTAACAAAGCCCAGCTGCAGTGCTTTTCTCCCCACCAGCTCTTTCGGTGGGGGGAAATGGGTCTATAAACCCAGACCCCTCTTGAGGCATGGAGGGAAGAAAATGTCTGGGTCCTCGTTTGACACCTGGACCTCACCGCGGTGCAAAGTGAAACTCATTAACTCAGGTGGCAGAGAAAAGCAGATGTTTAGCACGGCTAAGTGTAAAGTGTGGGAGAAATGGCTTTATGGGCCTTTGGCTGAGCTGCTCACATTTGAATGTTATACACAGGAAGTCATCAGGTAGTGAAATAATAGAAACAGACCTTACTTCATGAAGTAGTATATTCTGGATTGGCAGTAGCAGCAACCACCCCTAACACAAAGGAACATAAGGATCTACTCTTTATGTGAAAGAGTTTTCAACCAGTAAGAGCTGCTTGTAATGAAAAAGTAGGGGCACTGTTTCTTTCATTTTAAACATTTATTCATCATCAGAGGGGATGATGTTGACTTGTGGCAAGAATATTTCCCAAAGCACTTTCAATGGTATGATTTTCTTTAGTTTCTACGGCCGTCTATGAGAGAAGTAGGGATTATTGCCTATAGAAATTGAGGCTTATGCTGGTCAAAAAATTTGCTCAAGACCACCCAGCCAGCGGTAGTGGAAAAGTCCAGAGTTCTTGCCACCCAGCCGGTGTTTCTCAAGGCACGGTATGGACCACGGGTGGTGCACGAGATGATTTGTTGTGGTATATCAATTAAAATGGAAACAATTTAATAGTTGTGTTGTTATTTTATGCTGTATTAAAAAGGCAGAATCCCTTCGTGGTTAACTCAGGTTCAACTCAAGTTCCAGAGCATTCCTGCCCAGATCTCAGTGCCAATTCTACTAATTACTGTGTGATTCCTTCCTCATCAATCCAAGCCTCAGTGTACCAATCTATAAAATGGGGATGAAGCAGCCCCTACCTCATAGGGTGGTGGTGAGGACTGATGGAGCTAATATTTGTAGAACACTTGTGGGGGGGCCTGACACACCCTAAGAGTACTATGTTTGTTGAGGGAATAGTAACAATAGCACATTAAACTTATGATTGCATGGATACTTTGAATTTGGAGAGCGTAAATGGGGATTTATGTTAAAAAATAGATGGGAATAATTTTGAAATAAAAGAGGTAACTAATAGGAGAGGGGGGGAGCAGTGATATATGAAGAAAGTGGCCGGCGCTTGGGAAGCACTCGTCCATTCCACAAAGAAGTCTGAGCCCAGGGGGAGGCACAGGGGCTGTGCCTGGTTGACGTTCTTTGCAAGGGAAAGATGGCCGTGGAGTCGGCCTGTAGCAGGACACTGGCTAGCTCTCCTGATCCATCTCTCTTCTCACCTTTTCCAAATAAGTCATTGTCTAGGCAACATTCCTTAGACTCAGAGAGCAGGCATGAAAACGTAGTTGAGCAAGAAATAAAGTCACTGTCACCCGAGCAGACCCAGGGTAGGAGAGCAGCCTCGGTTTCTCTCCTGGCTTGTTTTGGTCAGAGTGTCAGCAGCGGGAAGGTGCAAGTCAGATCTGCTGCGGGGTGTGGAAAGAAAGGGACTTGGGGAAGCTGGGACAAGGGGAGGAATTATCAATTCAGAAAACCAGACACCATGGCCATAAAGAGGAGACAGGAGGAGAACTGCCTTCAAGTGAGTCATCCTGCCTCAGCCCAGACAGTTACCTCAGTGACACGGAGGGGTGCAGATCTGCTGATACCATCACTTCTATTCACGAAACGGGGGCGGGAGAAAGAAATGAATGTGCCATCTGTGGCCCAACTCCTTTAGGGACAGATGTACTGTCTACTGCCCCTCCCTGGACTGAGGTCTGTGCTCTGGCCAAGGGCCACACAGGGGGAGCATCCCGGCCGGCTGTGTTTACCTGGGTTTTCACTCTCCGCTCCCTACTGAGCTGCTTTAACGACTTACTCTCTCTGAGACACCTCTCTGCTTCGACCCATGTGCTCTGACAACACTCTTCCCTCAAGTCACTAGTAAACACAGCGACCTCAGATCACGGAGCGAGGTAAGCAGAGGAACAGTTTCTTCCCTTTGCACCCTTGACAAAGTCACCGTAGGCTCTGGGCTGGAAGCCACATCTGCTTCAGGCTTCACGTCCCTCTGGGCCAGCAGGACATTGAACTTATCAGGCTCTCCTTTGGCACTTTGAAATCTGGCGCTCACCAGAGGTCCTGAGAGTCACGTCAGGTAGACTCCCTGGTGCAGACGGGCTCTTCCTCTGAAGCCTCCGGGCTAATTGTAGTTGTTCAGTTGCCGTAGAAAGGTGCTCGGGTCAAGTTAAGCAAAAGTTCAATTTACTGGAAGAATTACTGGAAGCTAAGAGAAGAAAAACCAGAATAATTAGATTTTGGAAAGGAGGGAAAACACAGGCAGCTCCAGAAATATACAGTAACCATAGCTAGCATTGACTGAATGCTGACTGTGTTCGTTCCGGCCCTAGTTCTAAGCCCTTGACACGTACTAATTAATCTGACCCTCACAACAATGCTTTGAGGTGGGTACCATTATTATCCTATGAGGGAAAGGGTTAACAAAACCCAAGTCCCCTGCAGCATGACAGTCTGACTGCCCAACTATTACTCTGGAAAACTAGACATGATGGTATGTGTCAACCGTATTGCTAGGCAACATTGCTTATAGTAAAAGGCTCCTAGGCTGGGACAAATATAAACACCTGTTAAGGAGCTATCGTTTTGGGCTTCTCTGACTCTTGCAACTGGCATGTCCTTATGTGGGAACCTGCAAGCTACCCCTGTGGAATTGTTATAAGAACTACTAGCTCTTAGAGAGGGAGGAGGATGGGGGAGCTCATGAGGTTTTAAGCCAGAGCAGTTCCCACTTGATGTGAATATTGGCATCTTGTACTTGAATCCTAGTGCGTGCATTATTGTCAGGACGCCTGTGCTGAAGAACATCTGATATGCTTCTGACTAAATTGATGCCAAGTGCAGAGCCATTTGCTGCCCTGTGAGTCTGAATCTTGATTTGAACCTAAGAAGAACTCTGATGGACATTGCATATCGCTTTTATACAGAAAAGGAAGCTGAGGCAGCAAGGAGTTAAGTGACTTGGAGGAATCCAAAGACACAGGTGTAATACGTGGTGGATCCTGGTTTAATTCTGGGCAAGCTGGCCCTGGTACCCACATGGTGACATGCTGCCTCTTACCCAACCAGCCAGTCTCTGTAGGGCACAGCCTTCTGGAGGAATCTGCTCCATTATTTCCATTCTCGGGTCATTCAACTCAAGATGCAAATTCTTGGAGGAAAGAGGCTTGGGTGGCCTAACTGGACCGTCAGCCTATTTCTCGGTTACTGTACCTTGATTGAAAATCCCCAAGGAAAGTCAGAAGAAAGGGAACAGACGTTGATTGGAAACAGTAATGCCTGTCCACAGTTACTGGAGTCAGAGCTCCAAGGACAGAGGCCTAATGGGTATTAACCTCATAATATCTTTGGTGTTGATATTGTTGAACAACTTCTGTCACTCAAGGGAACCTCTGTTTAGTTGTTTTCTCAACATTCCTGGCCAGATCCCATAAAGCTTTCATTTGTTCCTTCCTTCCTTTATTCAATGAATGAACGTTTAGAGAGCCCTGAGAATGAAGGAATTCGGCAGTGTGGTTTTGTGACATCTGACAGGAAAGGGGCACGTGGCTAAAACTCCTAAGTAGAGTCATCAGAGGTGGGGGACACCAGGTGTAGCTGATGATTAGTCGTTAGAGATGGAGAACAGAAGAAGAGGGCTAGTCGAAGGGAGAGTCTTCAGAGCACCAGAGCTCGTGGGCACAGACTGGGCTGGGTCAGGAGGTGAGAGGGACAGCAGGTGGGCAAGCTTGGAGAGGGTGGTGTGGCAATAGGAGACTGAGCAGGGATCACGGGATGGGTGGGGTATTTGGAACCAGGTGATGAACCCGAAAGTTGGGCAGTTAGAGAAGAAGAGAGAAGAATTTGTGAGTTAACTGGGTCAGGAGCAGATGCTGAGGATGTGCCCTCAGGAGGTACTCCACACCAAAAGTTTGTCAGGAACCACTGTGTCGACTAATGATGGTAGCTCAAGGCTTCTTGGATGGTCACATCTGGTGGTGCCCTCTTGTTACTCCGGGTCTAGGGGCTTGGCAGTGGGTCTCTAACACTGGGTGTGCCTGGGTCTGTCCTTTCCCACTAGTCCAGGCCTCCTCCACTTTGCTGTGTGTCTTCTCTGAGCCTTGCCTCCTAGTCACCTCATACTTTGAAATTGTTTTTCTTCTTCACTCCTAACCCCAAATCTCAAGGTATCACCTGTTGTCTGGCTAGCTAATTTGCAAAATGAACTCAAAGAATGAGGTTGGTGTTCGTGACTGAAAAGTTTACCTGTTTCAGAGACTATATTTATATTTAACCAGTCCTTGGGGAATCAATGTGGGAACTTCAAACATTGAGACATTTCTGCCAGTTGATGGAGAGAAATATTCTTAGGCAGAAGGACCTTCAAGCAGACCTCAAACCCTGTCAAAAATCTGGCTCAGGAAGACCTTTCACAAATGAAAACCTGGCCCCAAATTATACATATTGCTTTGTGAAGTAATGAACCCCTTCTTACTGAATGTATAGAGGCAGAATGATTACCAGTTAGAATTTTCTCAGAGATTCCATTTGGAATGGACTGGATCAGTGGCATCCTTTTAACAATGAATTTTGCTGTGGGAACTCAACGCAACAAGGAATAAAAAACCAAACCAAACCAAACACTGTACTAGAATTCACTGTCTTTGTCCATACTCCCTACCTTGTAAGGAAGAAGGATTCACGCTTGCTGTACCAGTGTCTGGGCTTTCCTGTATGGGGCAAGGGGGGAAAAACCCAAACCCCAACCAGTGAAGCCAGAGAAGCCGAGTTGAGCTACACGGTGAAGGGAGCCAGAGAAGGGAGATGGGAGGGGGTGCTGGTGGTGGTGTGTGGGTGGAATTAGCCATACCGCCGTACTGGATGTCATGGACAGTTTCTCGTCTGGCTTTGAAAGTAGGGAGGAGAGTAAGGTTTCAGGAAGCAGCTGCTGTCCGTGTAGCGGGTACTGAGAGTGGCAGAGAATGGGAGTAATGTGTTTTTAAAGATCTCTTAGTGTGCATTAAGAATGCACTCCACCCCGGGGTGCCTGGGTGGCTCAGTCGGTTGAGCGACTGCCTTCGGCTCAGGTCATGATCCCGGAGTCCTGGGATCGAGCCCCACATCGGGCTCCCGGCTCGGCGGGGAGCCTGTTTCTCCCTCTGACCTTCCCCCCTCTCATGCTGTTTCTCTCTCGCTCGCTCTCTAATAAATAAATAAATAAATAAAATCTTTAAAAAAAAGAATGCACTCCACCCCTTTGGCTTTTTTTTTTTTTTTTTTAAGAGGCTGGGAATAGATTTGAATTGCTTCAGATTATATTTGTTTTGATGGACAGATGTTTCTTTGAACATGAGTTCATGCCGAGGTTGGACCTGTCACAAGACTGTCTGGCATCTGCGGGGAAGAAGCCAGACACAAAATAGGTCAATGGTAAACTGATTCTTGATGAATCCAGAGTGGGCATCTCAGAGCCCCCCTTGGCCTCACCCTTGTCCCCTGGTGCTCTGTGAAACCCAGTTTGAAACCACCCTCTGAATACACCCCGGAGTCCCTTCCATCTCTGCAAGTCATTGTGCAATGCCAGCCTTGTCTCAAGTTCAGTCGCAGATACTGACCACAGGGAAACAGACTCTTTTTGGTTACGGGTCTGTGTTGCCAAATTCTGGAAAAGGTGCCCTCAGCACGGCCCGGAGCCTCTGCAGGCTCCGGGCTGTGGGGTGTGGTTTTGTGAATGGGGCTCACTGTGGTTCTAGGGAGCCCAGATTGCATGAGCCAGCTGCCGTCTTGCCTCAGGGCGGACGTCTGGTTACACACCATCGCCAGCCTCTGGACAAAGCTATTCTCATTGAGCAGTATTTTCCTCTTGCCGTCAGCCATGACTTCTAAATCCCTTTGCTGTATCCCGTTGGAACAGGGCTCAGGGTTTTAGGCCAGTTCGTTCAGCAGGACTCTGGGTGTCCTGCAAACAAGGAATCATTTGGGATGGGCTGGGATAACCTGATCTTGGGCAAGCAGACTTGCAGAGAACACTGCAGACTGCCTTCCCGGGCAAAGCCTTTCGAGGAGTGGACACTTGCATGTGGTCCATGGAGGCGAAAGGCATAGAAGCAAACCCCAGGGCTGGAGTGCCATTTGAGAGGCAAAGCTGGCTCCTGGGATGACATGGCCTTGGGGTCCACGGCAGATGAGGTCCATGTTTTTCCACACTTCCCACTGGAGCAAGCTGGGATTGCATTTCACCAAGAATTTCCATAGGGTCATAGCACATCTATCTGAGAAGCCTGCTTGTGTCCTCCGGTATAGAACTCTTTTTTCAAAAAGACTCACGATTGATTTTTTAAATTAGAAGAGCAACACATGCTTGCTTTGACCAATTTATAAAATTCAGGAGTGGATGAATTTAAATGCATCCCCTTCTCTACTCTTATGATCTGTTCTCCCAGAGGTAACTTGCTCACTTCTAGTGTCTGCCTTTCCAGAGTTTTTTCCACGAGAGGCCTGTCTTCCGTTTCAGAAGACAGGATGATACAAAGTGCTGATGCTACTGTTTGAGGTTTTAGGAGACAAGCAGGACTTGAGTGATTGGGGCTGATTAAGGTCTGGTGAGATGCAGGGACCAAACCCAGTTGCTTGTTCTGAGCCAATGACTTTTCCAGCAACCCTGCTCCTGTCTCATGGGCTCCGTTTGCTCATATATATTGGTTTTAATGCAGTTTTAATAGTCCAGACCTACGTTTGATTTATCTACTCATTGGGCAGGTGGTGACAGACTCATGAGCCGCATCTGGGCCGGCTGGACCGTCCTAGGTGAGCCGGCGGGAACTCCCCAGCGGCTTCCTGATGAAGAGCTACTTTTAGTTTCTGGAAACCTTTAGGATTGTCCCAATGATCTGGGGGATGAAGTGGTGGGGGAAGCCCCTGAGGTCGAAGTCTGGGGCTGGCCAGTATTTCCTTTTCCCTGTAGGAATTTCCAGGAGTCTTGGGGAAAATGTATGCTCTAGCTCTCCCTTTGGCTGCCACCCAGGCCAGGCCCTGGGGACTGGTGGTTAGGCTGGGACTTGTCAGTGAAAGGTCCTCGTTCTAGAAACGCTGTGGGGAATGGGGAGTGTTGTATTAATAAGCACGCATGCCCGTGCAGTGCCCAGCACGGGGTGGGTCCTCCTTTCCCCTTGACCTCTCTACTTCAGTTAACAACTGTGCTTTTTCAATATACTTAATAGCCATCAACAGCATACAAACATTATAATTATCACCAGCAACAATCCTCTCATTAATTAATTATTATTTTAATAATCAGGAAATTATCTATTTATTACTAATTAATTAAATCTATTTTGTTAGTGTTATATTATTATTTACAGCAACTATTTATGGGGTACCTACTATATGTCAGGCGCCCTCCTAGATACTAGGCATATATTGATGAACAAATAAATATTCCTGCCCTCATGAAACTTATTTATAACCAGCGGGAGAAGACAGACATGAACAATAGGCAAAATAAGCAAGTAGGTTTTATGACATCTTGAATGTTGACAAATGTTGCGGCAAAAAGAAGAGGGAAGTTGGGAGTCTGGACCCTGGGCGGGGAGCCTATGTGGCTTTCAGTAGGGCTGCACAGGGCAGAGAAGATGAGATTGGAACAAAGCCTTGAAAGAGGTGAGGGAATTAGGGAAATTTCCAGGTAGAAAAAGACTTTGGCCATTGTCCTCAACAAGGACTTAAATTCTCGGTGGTTCCCTTAGCTATGCCAGGCCCAATCCACTATGACATTCTTAATAATGTTATGAAACCAGAGTGGTTCAGCAGGAAATGACCCTGGGGAGGGGAGAGCAAATGTTGGGGGCTCCATGGAAGATGCTGAGTTTTGGCTCTCCCCGAAGAAAGAAATGACCAGCTATCAGCAATGACAGGGGCATGCATGACTGCCTGGCATAGGGGTGACTAAGTGCCAAGCATGGCCAGGGAGTAGGACTGGAACAGCATGGTTCTTAGGTCTGGGGTTGCTCACTGATGTCATCGGGGGGATCCAAAAATCTCTCCTCTTCCTCCCAGAAATTTCCTCCTGCAATTCTGTCCTTTGGAATGCATTCTTCTGGTTTCCTCTTTAAAATTGCACACAGCACTATTAGGAGCAAAACATCAAACTATATCAAAATCATGTTAGCGCTTGGATCAGTTTTCTCCCTTTGCTAAGAGAGACTGAGGATATAGGGCTCCTGGAGAGGGAAGAGGGGGTGTGTGAAAGGATAAGGAAAGGGGAGATCTGGGCACTGCAGCAAACCAAGCAGGCATCTCTGAGTCCGCCTAGCTCAGTTATATCCACTTACTGATGGAGAGCTGGAGGACAGCCACATTACCACAGATTGATTCCTGATAAACAGAAATACACAGAAGTTTTTGAAAAGTCAAGGAAAGCCTGGCAATTGAGAACTGATGAGGAGAGAGTGGTTGCCTTCTTTTAAATCTTTCAATCTGGGAGGGAAATATACTCTCTTCCAGTCATGTGCTGATTTAAAAGCTGGATCCCTACAAGTCTCTACAAGTAGAGATCTTGACCAGATTCTCCATAGAGTTCTCAGTGTCCTGAGGATAAGCGATTTCAGGAGATTGATTAGCCTGTATTGACCGTCCTTCCTCCCCATGGGATGCACAGAACAAACATAACATTCAGTTTGTCCATCTCCCAGCTCAAGATTTCTCTATCATCCCCCTTCAAAGACCCCTCTTGGAGGGAAGACCCCTCCTTGCCCATCATAGTCTTGTAAGCATTACACTGATGTGTTTGATGGCAAGAACACAATGCCTTTCAGCCCAGTGTGTGCATATAGTAGATGCTCCCGCTTAGTTGCATGACTGAATGCTATTGGAGAAATGGAAGATTGTAACAATTTATGCTCAGTTGTGTTCAGCAGATATCAAAAAGCTTCTACATACAGTACTTCATTCAATCCCCATAACATCCTGGTAAGAGATTTTCATTGTTGTCGATTCAAACTGAAGAACAATTTCAGAAAGGTTAGGTGAACTATCAAAAGTCACACAGCTGATAAGTGGAACTTCATGCCAGTTCTAGATTCTTGCTGGTACCCACTAATCTGAGTGAGTTTTAGTCTTTTGATAATGGGCATGATGAATGCACTCTTGTCCTAGATGCTTGAATATGCTCTATACCACAGATAATAAAAATAATGGGTCACTATCTCTCCTTGTAACTTTTTTTTTAACATGAACATTTAATCTGAATGACTCAGAGATTAGAAAGATAAGGAGGCCAGCTATAGGATAGGCAGTTAGAGAGAAACTCTTACCCTAAATAATCTGTAATCCTTATTCCCACCCTCCCACCAAGTTTTATAGATGTGAGACATGTGATTACAAAATGATTTCACATGTACTTTACATAGAAGAAAAGTCATGAGCATTTGCTTCTGCTGTTGGGCATTTTGTGATCTGTGATAACATTCACTGTTCAGCTTTGGCCTAGTACAGTGGTTGCAGAATTTTAAGGGGCACGAAAACAGCCCCAGGGACTTGTTCAAAATACAGATTCCCCAGTCACACTTGCCATTTTGTTTAGGAGGTCTGTATTTAGCAACATTTCAAGGTGGTTCTGATGTAGATGGCCCAAAAGACACATTTGCAGGGACATTGGCTTATGTCCATGGAGAAAACCATGCTTCCTATGTGACTTGAGACTTTAAGGACACCGATGAGGAGCTCCAAAAGTCAACATTCTCTTCTGATGTCTGGCTTCAGGACACTTTCAGGGTTTGCTTACATTACTTACCTTGGCTGATGGCCGATGTTTCTCACCACCAACTCGCCGTGGTGTGTGGGTTTTTTATTTGGTTGGAACTATGGGGCCAGGGACAGGAGTGGATCTCTTCTTAAAATGCTTGCTACCTTTTATAGTGGTCAAAAGCACTGTGTCTGAGGGTGACTGACCTAAATGTCTCACTGATGACTCAAAATGGTGCAAGGAGTCGTTACCTATTGCCCAAATTCTGCACCTGCTTCTCTCCTTTCCTTGTTAAATATTTGCTGTCTGTCTGAATTGGAAAAGGATATTTCACACCAAAAGCAAATGGAGATGGTTTTGGCTGATGCCTCTTTGTACTTTTTTGAGGTTTCATTTTCTTGAGAAATGCACAGTGGGTAGAAGTGCTGTCTATGCTTCCTCCTAATGGGCTATTCATAAAAGTGCCCCTCGGGTCAATCGGCTTGTTTTGTCTCTTTCATCGCTTTATGGAGGCTCTGTTTGCTCACCTGTAGCAGAAGGACTTGGATTCCAGATGTTTTGAAGAATCTTTCTATGTGGGCCTATATAATGTTATACAGCAGCAATAACTCCTTTAAAGTCTTGTGACTTTGTAAGAAGTTCTGATTGCTTATTGTTTGAAAAGTGTTTGTGTTTCCTAATTAAGCATTTCATTAATAGCTGCCAAGGCCTTTTGGTCTATACACTGACTCTATTAAGTTGATTTTTTCCTAACTAATTCAATATGATTTTATGTCTATACTTTGTTGCTTTATAAATTTTGTTAAATTGAGGCCCACACATGGGGCACTTAGTAATTTTTAGTAAATGATGATAGTAAAAACACATCCACAGAAATGTATCTCATCAGAAGTATGCTTATATATGTTTTTTAACTGAGGTATAGTTGACATAATATAGTAGTTTTAGGTGTAAAATATAATGATTTGATATTTGTGTATGTTGCAAAATGATCACCACAATAAGTCCAGTTAACGTCCATCATCATACAGAGTTACAAATTTTTTTTGTAATGAGAACATTTAAGATCCACTTTCTCAGTGACTTTCAAGTATATAATATAGTATTATAAACTGTAGTAACTATAAAGATATGCTTATATTTTAAAAAAAACTTGGGGGAAAGCAAAATCTTGTAGGCATAGGGGTGAAGGAATTAATCTTTAAAAAACATTTTAAAAATTTCTACCAAATACAAAAGTAGACAATATATTAACCTTCCATGGATCCATCACTAAGCTTCAACAATTATCAGTTTATGACCAATTTTACTTTTCTTTTTTTTAATAAAAAAAATTGTATTTACTTAGAAACATTCAGAATGTCAACAAAACAGCTGCAATTTTTTTTTTTTTTGCAATTACTGAGTGGTAGTCAGTTAACAGAACAACAATTATTTCGTAGAAGCTGCATCAGAGACAACTGAAGATGAAAAACTACCATCCCCATATATAACTAATTTGTGCTGTGCACCAACAAGAACCTGCTTTAAATTTCCGTGCCAATTTACAACCCCCATACTGTACCAGGCAAGGTTAGTGGCTATTGAAAATACCACCAGGACAGGGCTATCTAAAGACACATTCGGTAGTGTGTTAACTATACAAAAAAGACACTGTACAGTTTAAAAACAAATCTTACACAGCTTTACATTTCAATTTTTTTCTTTAAAAGGAGTGAGTTGTGTACAGGGGGGTTAAATGCTTTACAGACAAGAAAAATTGAGCTAGAACCAACTTATTCATCATCATCATCTTCTTCATCTTCATCTTTTCATCTTCCTCCTCCTCCTCATCCTCTTCATCTTCCTCATCTTCCTCCTCTTCCTTCTTTTCTTGCTCTTTTCAGCCTTGACAACTCCCTTTTTTGCCGCATCAGGCTTTCCTTTAGCTTAGTATGCAGCAATATCCTTTTCATATTTTTCCTTCAGCTTAGCAGCCTTCTTTTCATAAGGCTGCTTGTCATCTGCAGCAGTGTTATTCCACATCTCTTCCAGTTTCTTTGCAACATCACCAGTGGATAGGTTGGGATGTTCTCCTTTGATTTTTGGGTGATACTCAGAACGAAACAAGAAAAAGGCTGAAGGAGGCCTCTTGGGTGCATTGGGATCCTTGAACTTCTTTTTGTTTCCCCTTTAGGGGGGATATAAGTTTTCATTTCTCTTTCATAACGGGCCTTGTCTGCCTTTGCCATGTCTTCAAATTTTCCTTTCTCTATAGCAGACATGGTCTTCCACCTTTCTGAGCACTTCTTAGAAAACCCTTGAGAAGTTGACTGAAGCATCTGGGTGCCTCTTCTTCTGCTCCTCTTGGCAAGTTTGCACAAAGAATGCATATCATGACATTTTGCCTCTCGGCTTCTTAGGATCTCCTTTGCCCATGTTTAATTATTTTCCTCAGCAAGCCAGAGTCGCCCAGTGCCCGTCTGGCTCTCACTTGCCCCGGCGCTCTCTCTATGGAGCTCAATGTACTGCAATGGCTGTGAGAACGGGAGCCAGCCAATTTTACTTTTCTACAGCTTCTCTCATTACTTCTATCCTTGATTATTTTGACCAAATCCTAGGCATATTGGTTGTGTAATTTCATACGTAAATATTTCGGGAGTATTTCTAAAAGACAAAGACTATGCTATTAAAACATAATCACAATACAATCATCACACAAAACCAACACAAAATCCTTAGTAACATCAGATATTCAGTTTTCTCGTTTGTTTTCTCATTTTTTATTTATTTTATTTTATTTATCTTAAATATTTTATTTATTTATTTTGACAGAGGGAGAAAGAGAGAGAGAGAGAGAGAGAGCACAAGCAGGGGGGAGGGGCAGAGGCAGAGGGAGAAGCAGGCTCCCCACTGAGCAAGGAGCCTGATGTGGGACTTGATCACAGGACCCTGGCGTCTATGACCTGAGGTGAAGGCAGAAGCTTAACTGACTGAGCCACCCAGGTGTCCCTGTTTTTTTTTTTTTTTTAAGATTTTATTTATTTGAGAGAGAGAGAGCACAAGCAGGTGGGAAGGGGCAGAGGGAGAGGGAGAAGCAGACTCCCCTGCTGAGCAGGGAGCCTGATGCGGAGCTCAATCTCAGGATCCTGAGATCATGACTTGAGCCAAAGGCAGACGCTTAACCAGCTGAGTCACCCAGACATCCCCAGATGTTCAGTTTTTTTTCATGTTTCCATAATTGTCATAGGAATTCTCTTTTGCTCACATGCTCTCTCTTCCTTCTTTCCTCCTTTTTTTTTTTTTTTTTTTGGTATGAATCAGGATCCAAAGACGTTCATACAATGAGACTGGTTAAATATATTTTACATCTCTTTTAATCAATAGATACCCTCCTCCATTTCTTTTTGTTTTTCTTGTGATTTTTTTTTTTTGCTTTTGTTTTTGTTGAAGAAATTGTGTAGTTTGCCTCAGAGTTCCCACAGTTTGGATTTTGCTGATTCCATTGCTATGATTATCTAGATAAAGTAAAATTCATCATGTGTTCACACTGATAGTCCCAAATGAAATTCAATACAGAGGGCTTTTACTTAATCCCTTACATTCCTATCTTCTTTCTCCCACTCTCCAAAATCCCAGTTCTTAACAATAGCAACATAATGACTCATTTGTTTATCCTGTACTGCTCACAAGACAATCTCAGAATAACAATACCGACACTACACCAATACCATGATTATTGAAGCTAATTTGCAGTAATTTTGTTTTGTAATTATTTGGTCTCTAGGTATGTACAGATAAATTGAGTGGTGTGCTGGTAAATGTTTAACAGTCAGTATTCCAAGAACAAAGAAGCAAGAAAACCAAAATAAGCAGAAGACTGATTTGTAACATTTGCTGATTTCCACGGTACAAATACCTTCAAGTGGCTGCTTCCAAGCTATGGACTCCGCGTCACTGGATGCCGAGCTGGGAAGAGACATACACAGTTTTGGAGAGCCCAGTTCACACTCAGGGAATTCTGCTTTGATGTCACTCAAAAGGGTTCCTTACTGTATGGTTGTACCAACAATTGGGCCCATGGGTTCATTTGTTCCATTTCACTTTAAAGTTTTAGGGATTACTTTTTAAACTTAAATTTGGTTTTATAATTATGCAAAATACCTTCATGGTCTCAAAGTCAAATCTAAAAATATTCAGAAAAGTCTAGCTTCCATCCCTACTACCTTCACCCAGGTCCTCCTTCCTCCACAGATAACCATTATTTAAAAATACTATGGTATCCATCCACTGCTCTGTAATTTTATTGTATTTTAATTTTATATTTTATTTATTTATTTAGTTGACAGAGAAAGAGAGAGAGCACAAACAGGGGGAGTAGGAGTGGGAAAGGCAGACTCCCTGCTGAGCAGGGAGCCCAATGCGGGGCTTGATCCCGGGACCCTGGGATCATGACCTGAGCTGAAGGCGACGCTTAACTGACTGAGCCACCCAGGTGCCCCATTTATTATATTTAGATAATATATTTTATTAAATTTTATTATATTTTAGTGTGCACTTTTATCTAAGCACACTTTTCTATACTTTGCTTTTTTTCACTTAGCAATATATCCTGAAGCTCATTTAATAGTACTGTATAGAGATGTGCCTCATTCCTTTTTCACCTAACTAGGACCCCATTTTTTGGATAGGAAATTGGTTTATTTAACCAGTCTTCTATTGATGAACAGTTGAATTGTCCAATAATTTTAAATAACTTTTTTTTTGATGTTGACTAGATATTTCATTCAATAGTTTAAAAATCAGATGGTACAAAAGAGCATACAGTGAAAATACCCTTCTCACTTCTTTTCCCCAGACAGCTAGTTCCCATTTCCAGAGGAAACCTAGTGTTCTATGTGTGCTTAGCATAGACACTATTATTTATGCTTGCAAGGTGAGGACTATTATTATCAATTTTATTTAGTAAGGGGGATAAGTAAGGAGAGAGTTCAAGAATTTCAATTAATTCCAGTCAATGACATGTCATTAGATATGGGACCAAGGTGTTAGGCTTTCCTATTACATGTTTACACATTCCACTTTCCAGCTTCCACATCAGAATAACAGTTACAAAGATATTGTTAGTTAAATTACCTTTGTCTAGATTGAAATCAAGGAGTAGTGATCTGAGAGGTGTAATCACTCTCATTGTCATCATCAAATGATGAATTTTATCTAAAATGTTTAAATATGAACAAAGATGGTGGCATGCGGAGAGTTAGATAAAGAAAATTAAACAAGAAACGACTTTGGAAAGAGTATGAAATTGATTTAGGCATATCCTTGAAAATATACAAAGGACACTCATTTTGCTCTACCTGAAGCAGCATGACCAAAGCCTAGTACTAAAAAGAAAACAATCCCAGACACACCACAATTAGCAATTTCCAATGTCACACATCACACACAGTGGTAGAAGTTAATGGGCATCTTGTAGGGAGAAAGTGGGAAAGGTTTTTGTCTATGGAAGTCAGGCTCTCAAATGTTGTATGGCTTCCAGTATCCTGGCTCCAGTGGGGTCTCTTCTGACACCGAATCAGGGCTGACTCCATGTGACCAATGGAATATGGTGGGAGCAACAATGTGTTTGACTTCCAAGTCTGAGTCATAAAAGGCATTGCAACTTTGCTTTGGCCTCTTAGATTCCTTACCTTGAGGGAAGCCAGCCATCAGCCTGCAAGGACATTCAAGTAGCTCTGCAGAAAGAAAGAAAAGAGGAGGGCCTGAGGCCCCCAACCAATAGCCAGCATCAACTTCCCAGCCATGTGAGTGAGCCTCCCTAGAAGTGGATCCTCCAGCTCTAACTGGATGATTGTAGATGACTACAGCCTGGCTGTATCTGCCTGCAACCTCATGAGTGACCTGAACTAGAACTACTCAGATGTGCCACTCCTGATTCCAGAGCCACAGAGAAATAACCAATATTGTTGTTGTTTTGTATCACATTTATGTTTTTTTAAAAGATTTTATTTATTTGAGAGAGAGAGCATGAGAGAGAGAGCACAGGCAGGGGGGAGGAGTAGAGGGAGAAGCAGACTCCCCACCGAGCAGGGAGACCAATGTGGGACTTGATTCCAGGATCCTGGGATCATGACCTGAGCTGAAGGCAGATACTTAACCGACTGACCACCCAGGCACCCTCACATTTATGTTTTTTCATTCAGCATTAGATAATACATTATCTGAATCACTAGTTAATTGATAATTTTCACAATGACTTTGTGAGCTAGGCATTTTGTGAGCTAGGCATTTTCTAAAATAATACTTGTTGTTCTTTTCTAATTATAACAATAGAAAAATTGGAAAGTACGATAAAGTTGTGAGAAAAAAACCAGACGGCACTTTCAACCTACTATGAAATAGGTTATGCTATTTCTACTATTGGAGTTGAAAATCCCAAGATGCAGAGAGGGAAGAAACTTTCCCACGGTGTCCAGCTACTGAATGGTATATGCAGTATTTGAATACAAGTCAGTTTAACTCAACTGTATATTCTCTGTATTCTACTAATCTTAAAAAAATGGAACTCAATATTAATGCCTTTTAAATGAAATGAAAACTCTGTGTAGTAAAAATATCCGTAAGCCTTGGATTTGCTCATCTATTCATCCATACATTCAGCAAATAGCTCTTAGCACTTACTATGTATTAGGCTCCGTGCTAGGGGCTGTGGAAACAGGTGAACCAGAAAGACACACCTGGTTCCTGCTCTCACCAAGATTATGGGATAGTAGAAGGCATTGACATTAAAAAGAAACACACGGCAAATGTGGTAGATTCAAACTGCTGTGCCAAGAAAAACTACATGCATTGAGAAAAAAAGTGCCATAATTTAGAATCAAATTAAGATTGAAGGGTCAAGTAAAACTGGATATTTTCATTGAGACCCGTTGGAGGTAGGAGTTAGCCAGGTGAAGAGCAAGGATTAGAACACTCCAAGTAAAGGGAACAGCATGTGCTAAGACCTGGAAGTGAGAAATTCATTGGCATATTTTGGGAAGCAAAGGAATTGTGGGGAAGAAAGGTGTGAGGTCAAGCTGGAGAAAGGGCCTGGGCCAGACCTCAAGTTGGATGTATTGTAGGACATACTACAGGGTGTTAGGAGCAAAGGGAAACCTGAGGAACTTGAAATTTCTCATTTGCATTGGAAGACCACTGTAGCTGCTGGGTGGGGAGGGGTAGAAAAGGTCAGAGTAGAAGTGGGGGGACTCACAGGGAGGCTCTTGCAGCTCTCCAGGGCTGCGGTGACCAGGCGTCGTGAACTAGGGTGGTCCACGTGGTTTGAGATTATGGATGGATTGGAGACTTGATAGTGGGTTGAACATGAAGGGTGAAGGAATGCTTACTGAAAGGAGTGCCAGGGTGAATCTAAGTGACATTTATGAAACTGGGAAAGACCAGAGGAAGAGCAGATTTGGCTGGGGTATTAAGAACTCAGTTTTATATATTGTGATCGTCAATTCCATAGTGTCGGAGCAAGACAAAAGAATGTGGCCTGTCCTTGGGAAAGGATTTTGTTCGAGTTTTGACAACAACCTGCTGCTCACAGATACCATCTACCGGCCGCCATCTAGGTATCTTCTCCTGCTTTCCATCCACTAATAATCTTATGTGTGCGGAAGCAAACTGCAGATAAGGAAGTGTGTTGCTGGTTAGCACAGCCCTGGACAGCCCTCAGGAGTTATATGAGCTGCTGTTAATCACATTAGAGCAATTACCTGAATGTCTCCTTTGAAGGAAACACTCCCACACTTTTCCTTTTTGATCACTGCCAAGGGAGTAGATTTTGTTCTTCAAAGATCATGTGTTTGTGATAAAACTTTTTACTGTTTACTCCTCTTTGGCGTGCTGGCTCTGGGTGTTTCCCAAATAAAACACCCTCAGTTAACTGGCAGAACACAGAACTGTTTCATTACAGTGCATACACATTTTAGGTAGATAAATGACTTTTTAACTTATTTAGCTATCTTAATATTGCTTGTTCCAAAGAGAAACAGGTATATAGATTCCCCTTTTCAGAATTTTGGAGGCTAATTCAACTTTTATCTATCTATCAGATGTTCTGGAAGGCAGTAAGATATAAATATATTTCTCCAAATAACATCTTTGAGTAAAAATAGACCCTATGTATGGAAATATAGAAGATAAAATATAATATTTAAATAAAGTTTTTTACCCCACAAGATAAAAGTAGATCTCTCATGTAATTCTTTGGTTATTTAACCATTCTAAAAATGGCTTTCAGAGTGGAATTATTTTCTGAACAACAGAAGGAACTATTTTTTCCTTGAGAATTTTCTTTCTACTTGGTCTCCTTGCCAGTGGGATTTCTCTCAAATTGCACGCATTTCCACTGAGTGCGGTCAGCAGCTTCAAAACCGTAAGCTCATTAGTTGCAGTCTTTGCAGCACAGTGGAAAGAGCACCAGCCTGGGCATGTGATGTCTCCCTAGGAGGAGTCTCCTACTTCTGAGTCAACCATCCAGAACCCATTTCTTTCTGGAGAAGTAAAACACTATGGGTGAGATTTGCCTCGGTGGGTTTGTGGTAGGATTAATGAGATGGGTAGGTGTGCAGAAACCAAGAAGGTAAGATACTGTTGTGATTCTTCCTTCTCAGAGAAGTTTTCCTTCAGTAGCTCCTCTTCTCATCCCCTCTGTCTCTGCCTTGGCAAAGACCACCTTCCTCTCTGCCCTGGATGACTGAACAGACTCCCTGACTCCAGCCTTGTCCTCCTCCAGTCCTCTTCCCCCCCCGTTCCCCACCACCCCATGCTCCCGTCACAGTCCTTCCCAAATGCAAATCTCACAAGGCTGTGGCTTTACTTAAACTTAGTAGTACCTCTCTGTGTCTTCCAGAAAGTCCATGGTCCATGAAATGGCTTTCAGGGCTCCCCTAGGTGGCCCCTTCTCCATTCTGTGGTCACCACTCCAGCTATATTGACCCACCTTCCATCCCCTGCCCCCCGTTACCCCCCACCTGGTTGTGTTCCTCTGGGCCTCTGCATAAGCTGCTTTCTCTTTCTAGAACACCCTGTGTCCTAGCCAGCCTGATGAGTTACTCCTACCTACATTTCCTGCCCTGGTTAAGCCTCACCAGCTCTTCTCTGGCTCCCCAACCCCTTGTTTTTCTCACCTCATTTATCTCTCTGTTTACTAGTGTTTGGAGCCCTATCCCCACTGTAGTCCCTGTCACACTGTTTTGTCCTTACTGGTGGACCGAAGTGTCCAGGCTATGGCATTCTGAGGAAACATGTAACCCCCTTCAGCGCAGTGCCCCATTCAAAGGCTCTTCTCTCTCCTCTGTTCACACAGGATCTTCCTTGCAAAGCTTCTCTGCTCAAAGAATTTCTGGGAATTCCAGGGGAGGTCATAGGTAGGTCCATGAGCCCTTGCTTCCTTTTGCTTTTGCAGACAGCGAGACAGCCGGCGACTGATTCCCTCCCCCTCTGAAGCTTCAGTTCAAAACATCCTAGAGGTTTAGCCATCATGCCCACTGGGGAGGGATGTGGGAAGCCTGAGGAGAGCACCCATCAGCTGAGATACAGAAACCTGCCTGGTCTCTCTTGGTGACTGAGTCAGAAGAATGTTCCCTCCCTTTATGGAATGGAAGCCTCCGAGAGTTAGAGGCCATGATGATTATGCTCTCAGTTCATGCCACACTCTGGTCTCTCCAGACTCACGATGTCATGGATCTGGTTCAGGGCACCGTCTAGGGACAAGCTCTAGTGGTGGTTCCCACAGAGGGGTGATATGAAATGGTTAATAAGAATATAAGAATCCTGGCTTGTCTGAAATATATATTACTGGGAGCAGGGGGAGGTGTGGAGCCTGTTAAGTGTCATGTTTACATTTATGCTTGTTTTTAAATCCCAGAGACTGTGAGAACGGGCATCCTAGAATTTCCAGAAGTCATAGTCTAGACTAGAGATAAGATGCTCTAGTCTCTCCGGTCAGTCTTCTTCCCTTCTATTCTCACCAGGGAAGGAACTCATTTTACAGCTTTGATGTCTCTGGGGACATTATTCTGCATGATGGAAAAGAAAAATTCCCTTAGATGAAAGAAAAAAAATGATGAATATTTCAGATGAGGAAATAGGGATGTGTCTGAAAATTTCTGGCATAGATGGAGAAGAAATCCCAATATGTTTTTGTTAACAAAAATTTTGATAGGCAAAAATTATGTTAACATGAATGATGTGATTTGCTTGGGAAAAAGGCAACTTGAGAGTATTTTAGATTCCTTGGATATGTAATTATATATCCAGAAGGTGCCATATCCAGCGGAGTGATAGATTAAAAATTATGATCAGTGTTCTTAAGCATATAATTAGCATATTGAACATTGACAGTTCAGACCCTAATTAAGTACATAGCGTGCTAACAGAGGGAGTTCTGATTTTTCTGGTTGCATAGGAACCTTATTCCCCAATGAAGGAAAATTTTAACTAATCATGTAATGTTTCTCTTCCATATCTTTTGGTGCAAGAAATCAAAACTACCCTTTGTTGCTCTTAGATCTGGGTGGGGGAGTGAGTGTAGGGAGTGTTGGAGGGAATTTTGTTGCTCTGTCAAAACAAGGTAAATAGAGTATGTTCATCATCACAGTTTCCTTCTATATCTGAAGCGATTTCACATGCGACTCTTTGGAGCATTATGCATAACCTTTAAAATACTTACGCTCTTAGAGCACTGAAACCAGAATTTTTTTTTTTTTAAACGCCACAATCTATTTAGAAGTAATTTTGCCTTATAGCCAAGGGTAATCTCATCACTGAGTAATGCTTCTATTTATATGTGTCTGTCTCTCAGAGTCTGTCTGTATCTTGAAGAAATCCCCAATGCAAGAGGCAGAATATAAAATTGAATACCACCATGTAATATCCCCAAAGGGACTTGTTTAGTGTTTCCTTATCCAGTTACCCATGGCTACAGGGAAAGATTTTTCAAAATTCAATACAAATTGTGTTAGCTTGTTTTTCTTCTTGACACCCTTAGGTCTTCTTTGATCACAGATTTTAGAGGAAAGGAAAAAATTCTTTTAGATCTCTCAATGTCAAGGGGCACCCAGATAGTTACTCCATTGCCCCTGCACAGAGCCGTTAACTGTGTGGAAGGACAAAGTTATCTCAGAATTAGAGTTCTGGGACCTCAATAAAAGCTGTTTTCTCTGCTCAGTGTCAGAGGGTCTTGGGCACTGGCAAAGGGGAATTAGTTATTGAAGGACTTTATTAGGAAGCAGTTTTTTCTAAAAGGCGATTCTTTTGGTCATATCACGATCAAGCATCAATTAATCAACAGGTGTTTAATTATTGTGAAACTACTATGTTGTGCGTACTTTCATCTGTTTTGTAAGACAACATTGGCCTTCACTGGGTTCGTAAACGGTAGTCACTCTGTAAAGAGCCAGAGACACCAGAATTTGAGAGAAAGGGTAGAAATTGGCACCTTCGTGGTTCCTAGGGGTTTTGGAATTCCCCAAATCTCACTGTGGATGTTAGAATGCAGTTAATGGAAGAGAATATGTGCTCTCATTCATTTTAATGTCCCCGAAGTCATTTTATAATGAAAGGGGTCATTATCCGGGCAATATAGAAAGAAGGCCAAAAAGTGAGGAGTGTTCATGGTTGTCCCAGGTAGAGAAGAGCCCTGTTGAGTCCAGCATAGCTAGAGAGGTTAGCCACTGGGTGAGGCAGACATAATCAGCTCCACTGCCGCAGTTGGAGGGAAAATGTGTCATGGAACCATCCTGTTGTCTTGGCTGTGATTCTAGGTTTACCACACAACCTTGTGAATGGATAGGGTGCATGGAGGGCCGGGGTGTATCAGGATCTGCTAACATTAGGGACCCCTCTCCTGCCCCTCCTAAAATACACTTCGATTCTTTAAATGACCAGAAGGTGAACATTTCAGGGCATAAGGAGACAGAAATCAATCGAAGGGATACGTAAGCTTTTCCACCCCCTTTCCAATGCAATGCCCAAACTAATAAGACCCACATTGTGTTCAACCCTTTATCCAAAGTGTGTCCCAGTCTCCTAAGCATCTGAGGCCCTGAGCTAGCATGGCTCTGCTTGTGTTTTCAGGTAAACAACGGAGGGGATGCCCAGAGCCAAAAGCCAGACTTTGCAGGGAATTTCTGAGCTCTAGGAAATGGAAGAAGAGTCCTGACTCTTTAGACCTTTCTCTGCAGAAGGGATTGGCGCCTGTCCATTCGCTAGGCTCGCTAGTCTACACCCATTGCAAGGCTACGATCAGCCTCATGCAGACAGAGTCCATCAGAATCGGAACCAAATATAAATATCTTAGGGATCAGGATTTTTAAACAAAGGCAATTCAGGCAGGAATTTGTATGTCACTTATCTTCCCTCTGATCAAACATGTTGCTATCTTGTAGGAAAAGACAGTGTAACTGTAGATCTACTTGGCTTAAGAACGGTAGCTGGAATATTAATGTTCCTTGGTCCCAGAAGAAAGAACAATCTTTATCACCTGGTGTGAAGGAAGGATCTTTATAGGTCTTCATAGGGAGGATCCTCCAAATATATATAGAAAAGACCTTCTAGGATCTGCTCTACCATGGGTGAACTGGTGACCCGATCAAAACCCAGATCTTGAACAGCAAAGCTGGGGACCAAGCAAACCAAAGATTTATTGGAAACGTCGCCAAAGTATCGATGTCCCACGAAGCCCAGCCTGGGCAGCCAGCCAGTACCATATATATATATACCCATCCTCCTTTTTTTCCCTGTCACGTTCATTCTCTCTCTCTCTCTCCTCTTCCCATGCTACAACAAAATCAGACTTGGGGGAGATATGCAATGGAAACACATAAAATAAGAACAACACAAAACCAAGTATACTTGCTGATTGGCTTACTGTACTGCTTGAAGCTTCCTGTTGCCTATACTGGTAGTACGATCCAAGTTTCTCTCACGTCAGAGAATGTGGCAAGGCAGCTTTGAAGAAGTCAAAAAAATTTATTTGAAACCCTATTTATATGTTAAAAAATCATGCAAATTTTGAATTTTACTGTAAAATATGTTTGTTTTCATTTAAAAAGCATGTCCTTCTCCTAATGTCTATATGTAAAATTTATGTTCCAGAGAAACGAGCCCCATTCTTTTTTTTTTTTTTTTTAAAGATTTTATTTATTTATTCATTAGAGACAGAGAGAGAGAGGCAGAGGGAGAAGCAGGCTTCCCGCGGAGCAGGGAGCCCGATGCGGGACTCGATCCCAGGACCCTGGGATCATGACCTGAGCCGGAGGCAGACGCTTAACCATCTGAGCCACCCAGGCACCCCAAGCCCCATTCTTTTGTATCTTTCTATGAGCTCTAGCCAACCAGTGGGTAGTCATATATTAGTTTGGGAATTAGGAGCTTCCGTTGTCAAATCTAAGCTCTGTAGCCTGGCATACAAAGCCTGGAGTCATCTCTTGCCTGCTGCTCTAATCTCTTTTCCTTTTATGGTACTCTATCCTCCAGACTCACTGGGTTTTTTTGGCATAATTCCTAATATACCTTGGGCCTTTACACATGTTGTTGCCTTTCAACCATACCTGGGTTTTCACTAATAAGGTAATTTAGGTGGGCCCTATAGAGCCTCAGGATGTGGCTGGTTGCCAGAGGAACAAACCATGTGATTAGATGGTTGGGACTTTCAGCCCATCCTCTGACCCAGTGGGAGGGAAGACTAAGGGGGGAGGCTAGAGATTGAGTTAATCACCAATGGCCAATGATTTAATCAATCATCCTTATATAAGGGGACCCCTATAAAAATCTGAAACAAGAGGTGCCTGGAATGTATTTTTATCCCACCTACCTTACCTCTGTTTGTCCACCTAAGAAGCTCCTACTCATCTTTCAATACCCAGCTCCTTTGTCTTTCTCCTCTCAGAAGTCTTCCTTGACTTTCCAAAGCAAAGTGTTATCATATTTTCTTTTGGGAAAATATAAACTGGGTATTTTAAAGCACTTCAGTTTTCTGAGGATAACTTTTGCCTTTGATAATCAAATTCACTGGATTGATCCCCAACCCATATATAATTCAAAGTTCAATGTCCCTCTCAACAGTTTCAAAAATTCTCAGGGAGAATTACAACTTCCTGCTTTTTGAATTCTCAGTTATCTAGCTTGCTTCCCTGCTTCTCCCTAGGCATGGACTAGCTCCTTCTATATTCCCCCAAAGTACCAGTTAACTGCCCCCCGCACCCCCACAACATGTGTGCAAAATGCATTTACTGAAGTTTTCAGAATAACAGAGGGATCTCTGCTCTCACAACCAGAGACTATTCTAAATAAAAGAGAACAATTGTCTTTCTAAGAGCAATCTCTCAGCCCTTAGAGGAATAGACTCAGACAATGGTCAGCTCTATGGGATGATGTGCCACCCGGACCATGCTGCAGAAATGGAACACTCGCTCCCTCAGCTGCTGCAGCTCTTGGCTGTCGATCCTTCCTGGGATTGCCTCAGTTGAAGGGCCATGTGCTCTTCCTGGAGTAGCCTCCACCCAGGGACTGGCTGAAGCAACCCCTGGCTTCAACTCGGACAACTCTGAAGGGCCCTCTCAGCTTCAGAGCTTGCCACAGATGGACTGAGGTTTTGTTTTGTTTTTTTGTTTTTTAAGATTTTATTTATTTATTTGAGAGAGAGAGAGGGAGAGAGAGCATAAGCAGGGGCAGGGGAGAGGGAGAAGCAGGCTCCCTGCTGAGCAGGGAGCCCAATGCGGTACTAGATCCCAGGACCCTGAGATCACGACCTGAACCAAAGGCAGACACTTAACCGACTGAGCCAGCCAGGCGCCCCTGGGCTGAAGTTTTTACTGAGGTTGTACCCCACTCAGCTTCTTCTGCCCCATCCTGTTTCCTTTACCTCCCTCCCTTGGGGTTGGTCCCAAAACACTCTACTTCCTGAAGACCTGCTACGTGCTAGTCTCCATCTCAGAGTCTTTCCGGGGAACTCTGCTTCATGGAGTTATCTATCCTATCTAAGCTTGAGCTTTTGTCTGTTTGTTTGTAAAATGGGAATCCTTGTTACTACCCACTGTGTAGAATTGGGATGTGTATTAAAATAGATGAATACAGAAAGAGCTAAGAAGAATGCCAGTCACGTTAACATATAGTAAGTCTTCACTCAATCTTATCCATCATTATTATTTCTGTACCTAGTGTCCAAACATGCCACAGCACTGATCACATCATATTAAAATTGCTTATTTATATTCTGTGGTGTTTAGTGAGAAAGAACTTAAACTCCTTTCCCTCTTATTTCTCCTTTCCTCCTCCTTCTCTTCTTCCTTCTCCTTTTTTTCCTCCTCCTCCTCCTTCTTCAAAAGAAGCTGTTGATAACTGGGGTGTGAAGTTTTCTGAGGCAGGGGTAGATACATTTGTTGAGCTGGAGTCCTTCCAAGAGAGAAAAGGGATCAAGACTCTACAGCTTCCTCCCAAGATTCAAAATTAGTCAGATCTGTCAGTTTTTGACTAAGGGAACCCTACAAAGGCAGGTGCCAGAGATAAAGATCAGCATAGGCCAGTCATTATCACAAACAAATAAGCAAACAGACAAAGCCCTCCCACATTTGCAAACTCACCCTGGCTGGTGGTGCTGCTGCTGCTGGTGGTGGTGATGTCCCAGATGAGAACTTCTGCAGCAACATGGACTTCAACCTTACTTTTCATCCTTCAACACAACTAGTTACACCTTTCATTTATGGAGCCTAAGACAATTAGTTTACAACCCTGCTTCCATAATGCCTGCTAATCTAATTCAGTTGTGTATATGAGGCTGTGGTGTGTTTTCACCTGATAATGCTCCTGACACCAAATACATGTTGTTGTTGTTATTTTCCCAACACCAACCTATTCTCCAACTGTCCAGAAACCAACTGGGTATCATACAATTAAATTAAATTCTGACACTAACTGCCCAGAGTTAGCACAGATCCCATAGGTGAAGGGCTCACTCCCACAAGACTGCCTCTATTTTGGATGTCAGTCACAAGTCCCCAGCTCCCACACTTCTGATTGACCAGCTATAAATCGGAGGTCTCCATGGCCTCCTCCTCAGTTTGGATAATTTGCTAGAATGGCTCATAGAACTCAGGAAAACAGTTTACCTACTATTACCATTTTGTTATAAAAGATATAACTCAGGAATAAGCAAATACAACAGATGCATAAGGCAGGGTATGGGAGTGGGATGTACAGAGCTTCCATGACCACTCTGGGTGAGGGCTTCCCCAACACCTTGATGAATTCACCAATCTGAAAACTCTTTGAACTTCATTGTTTAGGGTTTTTGTGGAGGTTCCATTATGTAGGCATGATGGATTAAATCACTGGCCATTGGAGATCAAATCAATCTCTAGCTTCTCTCCCCTCCAAGAGTCAGAGGGTGGGCTGGAAGTTTCAATCTTCTAATCACCTGGTTGTTTCCTCTGGCAACTAGCTCCATCCTGAAGCCACCTAGGGGCCTGCAAAGTCACCTAATTAACACAAACTCAGTATGGTTGAAAGGGCTCATTATAAATAATAAAGGATGCTCTTCTCACCCCTATCACTTAGGAAATTCCAACGGTTTTAGAAGATCTTATGCCAGGAACCAGGGATGAGACCAAACATATATTTCTTATTATATCACAATATCACAGAGGCATAGTAAAAAGGTCTAGCAAAGAGGTGCAAAAAGTGAGGATATGGGTTTTTAAATCTCTCCTGAGTGCCAATTTTCTTGGTGTTGAACCAAGTGGGGCTAGCATTTGATAAAATTTGGAACAGTTTCCTGAGTTTTTAACCTTGCAACTGTTCTA
>NC_138371.1:19415613-19535267 GCF_054177405.1 Leptonychotes weddellii | reverse complement strand
TTGTATAACAATTTACTCCAAAACATAATGGCTTATAACACATAACCTCATTACCTCACAATTTATTTGGAATTTAGGAATCTGGGCATAGCTTAGCTGGATCCTTGGCTTCATGGTCTATCACAAGGCTATCATCAAGGGGTTTCCCAGGGCTAGGTTCTCACCAGAAGGTTCAACTGGGGAAGGATTTCTTCCAAGCTCACTTATGTGATGGTGAGCAGGATCCAGTTCCTTGTTGGACTTGAGTGCCTCGGTTCCCAGCTGGCTCTTGCTAGAGGCCACCCTTGATTCCTTGTCATGTAGGCAAAAACACTACTCCCCACAACATGGCAAGTTGCTTCATCAAAGCCAACAATAGAGACAAGAGGTAGGACACAATATTCTGTAACCTAATCACAGGGATGACATACCCTCAACAGGGCCATATTCTGTTGGTTAGGAGCCAATTGCTCAAAGGGAAGACATTACCTGGAAAATACCAAGAAGCCAGGATGTATCATTGGGGTCCTCTCAGAGGCTGCCTGCCTCAGTGCTCCAACTAGTAAGAGACAAAGTACGTTTAGTGATATCATGAAGAAAACAAAAGATTCCATGTAATAGCACAGCTACTCTGGGAACTGTAACTGCATAGGCATGTTTAAGGGAGAAGTCTCTTCTAAATCAAATCAAACTTCCTTAATTAATGCACTGCTTTATTCTTCAAACATTCCGAAAACTTCCTAATCTAATCTTCAGAATCTTTGAAGCCATTATCAGATGCTTTAAAAGTTTTGCCAAATATTTCCCTCTCTTTTATACCCCCATATGACATTTCTCTTCTAGATCATTAAAGAGAAAACTACAGAAAGACCACTGTGAGCGTGTGTACTTTTTCTTCGAATTGTGGGGAAGGGATGGTGTTTATGAAGGTAAATAAAGCAGAGTCTGAAATCTTATGAACAAGATCAGTCTTCAGTTAAGCTAAACAGATTGTATTCCATCTGCAATTCTCAGCAGGGTGTATCTGTTGATGACCGAAGGAAAGAGTTTTTTATTCTGAAAACATAGTGGAGACAGAAAAACTCTCATATGGAAAAAAAAGGAGAAAGAAAAAATGGTGTGAGTGGAGCTGGGACAGTTTATTCGTGGAAATTTATAAAAATGTGTCACAAAGCTCACTTTAAGCTTGCTAATTGCCAGCTGTGGGCCTGATAAATATGGGATAGGTCCTAATTTCCATGTCGTGGGGTTTTCTTTATAGCTGTGTTGATTGCCTGGTTGTAATATGAATGCATTTTTTTTTAAAGTTGAGTACTCTGATTTTTTTTCTTTTTTGCTCTTCATTTCTTAATAAATTCAGAGCACTCCTCTTTCTATCCTTCTGTTTGCAATGGAAGAGCAAATGGAAGGTAAGAGGAATGAGGGAGTTTACAAATAGATTAAGTGGTGAGATTTGAAATATCACATATATCTGATACAATGTCTGACACTCCTTTGATGACAAGAAAAATGCCTTTGGAGAATTTCAGTGTCATTTTTTCTGATTTACATTACAACTAGCAAATAGAAAAAAATGTTGTGGTAGCACAATAGGGAGGGCTTTGGATTATGCCTGAGTTAGCTGAATGATTCAGAGTAGTTAAGAACCAGAAAGAAGACATGCTCAAGGAAGAATAGTTCAGTGCTGAAAGACAGAGACCCAAAGGGGAAGCAAGTGTGCCCAAGATAAACCTTACTCTTGTCCCAAGTTTGTCTCAGATTGATCCCGGTAGAGGATGGTTAACTTTTCAAAATGATTATACTCATGGAGATATGCTTTGTCTGCCAAACCCAAATGACTAAAGGATTATTAAAGGACATTCATTAATTTGTTCTAAAAATAGAAGTAATTTATGTAAAGTATAGGAAATTTGAATAAATATGAAGCTGAGTGTTTGATGAAGATAAGAATTGAAATTCTCTTTTATTGAGATAATTGCCCTTTGGAGAGGCTTCCATTTTTCATTGCTGGTGATGGTGGAGTTACTAATTTACAGTTGGAGCAACTTTGATGTGGCTTCATCATCAGAATCGGTGTAATGCAAATACTTACCTAGAGTTCTTGTCAAAAACTTGAAGTCAGGGGCACCTGGGTGGCTCAGTCATTAAGCGTCTACCTTCGGCTCAGGTCGTGATCCTGGGGTCCTGGGATCGAGCCCCGCATCAGGCTCCCTGCTCCACGGGAAGCCTGCTTCTCCCTCTCCCACTCCCCCTGCTTGTGTTCCCTCTCTCTCTGTGTCTCTCTCTGTCAAATAAATAAATAAAATCTTTAAAAAAAATCCCCCAAAATCTTGAAGTCACTATAGATTTGACTGCAGAAGCTACAGTTGAAGATATTGTGTTCATTTTGACACAGACAATTAGGTACTTGAAGAAATAAAGAAAATTTTTTTCTTAAATATGAATTTAGATGAACTATTAATAATTCTTTTTTAAAAATTAAATTTTTTTAGAGAGAGAGAGCACATGTGAGTGGGGGATGGGGAGGGGCAGAGGGAGAGGGAGAGAGAGAATCTTCAGCAGGCTCTACACTGAGCATGGGGTCCAAAGTAGGGGGCTTGATCCCAAGACCCTGAGACCATGACCTGAGCTGAAATCAAGAATTGGACTCTCAACTGACTGAGCCACCCAGGTGCCCCAACTATTAATAATTCTTAAATGCTGGTATTGAACACATTTTGAGAAACATAGCATTGACTGTTGTGATCTTGTCTACTGAAAGAAATGAATGATCCCAGCATCAGTCATCCTGAGGCATGAAATGAGTTTACCTCAGACTGGGGTAGGCAGGATCTCCACCTGCAATTGAGGCCAAAGATTTTATGGGGCTCAGGATGAGAGGGACCTAGAGATTTTGGGTTGTGAGGGGTACACTTTGTCTCATGGAAGACAATTAAGAGTAGGATGGGGAATTCAGGTGTCGGGTCAAGTTGTGAGTGATTATTTTGTAGCAGCGAAAGTCACTCTCCAAACTCTACTTTTATTCCTCAGTCATTCATAAAGTTTTATTTACCAATGCTATGTTGTGGTCTCAGCTCCTCTTTAGATTGGACCAGGAAGGAACTGAATCTATGCTTGGAGTAAAAAGGTGAAGGACAGAGAAATCAACCCAGAGGAGCCATCAATGTGAGGAATTAGTCATTTGAGAGGCTGGGCTCTGAAGTGCCTCTTCCCTCACCCTTGACAACACTAGGTATAATTGTGCTTTCTAATTTTTGTTCATTGGACTAGGACAAATACATTTATTATCTTGACATACACTTCTTTAATTATTAGTGAGGTTGAATATCTGAGCATGTTTTCAAATAATTTATTAGCTGTTTTTCTTTATATTTTCTGTAAACTTTTTATAGATATTCTCCACTTGTCTATTGCATTACTGATTTTTTTCCTTTTAAAAATTTGTATGAGTTGGTTTTGTTTTGCCTTTTCTTTTTTTTTTGTAAAAGTTCTTTTTAAAGAAAAGGAATTAGCCCTTGTGCCCCAAATGTGGTACACGTATGCTTTCTAATATTTGTTTTGGTCTTTCAACTTTGTTTATTACATATTTTTTCTATTACCAATCTTTAAGTTTTAATGTCATCTTTATCACTCTTTTCTTTTTTGGCTTTTAGGTTTTCTATCCTGTGTCTTGAGGCCTTCCTTTAACATGTTTCAACACCATTACCAAAAAAAAAAAAATTCCTGTTTCTTTACTGAATTGAGATGCTACTTTGTTAAAATCTCTATGTGTTTTTAGGATTGATTTCTCAACTATTTTTTTCCATTGTTTGTTTTAATGTCTTTTGAGGCAGATGCTCCTACTTCTTTTGGGAAATTTCCTGGCTATTCTCACATTTTCATTTTTTTTAAAGATTTTATTTATTTATTTGACAGAGAGAGAGAAAGAGAGAGCAGTAGAGGGAGAGACAGAAGCAGACTCTCTACAAAACAGGGAGCCCGGTGCAGGACTCGATCCCAGGACCCCAGGATCATGATCTGAGCCGAAGACAGACTCTTAACCAACTGAGCCACCCAGGCGCCCCTCACATTTTCATTTTCATTTTTATAGGTAAACCTTATTCATACATTTGTTGACAACCCTCCCCAAGTGAAATCGTGTTGGTATTGAGCTTATAAATCAGTTTAGGTGAAATTGACATCTTCATGAGTCTTTTTATTCAAGAGCCCAGTGTGTCTGTCGTATAGGTTTTACATGTCAACCAGGCCATATTTTCCAGAACCTTCTTTCCAGGTTGGAGTTTACCAAAAAACAAATTTGTGTGAAATTTACAAGGCAGATGTGAGGCAGCGTCCATCATCTTTAAAGGTCCTCATGGGTAGAGGTGAGGAAAGGCAGAGGCAGAAGACCAAGTGGGTTCCAGTGGGTTCTTAATCTTCCCCATTCTGTGTCCTGCTTTTCTTCCTGACTCGAGCCCTACTGACCAAGGGCAAACCAGTCCCGCCAACAGATACTGGCTGTGAATTCGCAGAGGAGGTACTCTGCAGAAGCAGCAGTCTTCTCGGCTGGTATGCTAGTCTCCCTTTGCTTACAACTTTTGGCAGCTGCAGGTGCCTTGCTTCCTGATTCCCCTGAAAGCTCTGACTTTCCCATCTGGGCCAGTGCTTCAGAAGAGCTGGTGACTTTTCTCTGATCCTAAGATCCCCCATTTGGATCTTTACTTCCCTAGCTCCTTCCACAATTAAGTAGGGTCCAATTCTGTAATTAATTCCTTATTTCATAGTACTCATAGAAGCTCTACTCCCCTTGTGGAACCCTGATGAATACACTGTCCATTCATTTAGCTCTTCTTTTATTTCTTACTGTGGTATTTATGTTTTCTTCATATAGATCCTACATACTTCTTAAAGTATTTATTCTTAGATAGCTTATCTTTTTGCTTGTTTATTGTGAATGGAATATTCTAATTGGATCCTACCTCAGAGCCTTTGCACCTGTCGTCCCTTCAGATCCACCCATAGCTTGCTCCATTATTCCTTTGAGATCTTTATGAACTGCCATCTTTTCAAGGAGGCCTTCCCTGGCCACTTTATAAAATGGTAATTCCTCATATACCATATACTTCCTTCCTTGTTTCATGTTTATCCTTAACACTAACCACTAACATTCCATACATTTTACTTATTTATCTTATATATTGTCTGTCTTTCCTCACTAGAACATAAGTTCCATGATGGCAAGTATTCTTTTTTTTTTTTTTTTTAAATCTGGTTTGTTTACTGCTATATCTCTAATGTCATCTCCAATGTCTAGAATGCTGTATGGCAAAAAATAGATACTTGGTAAATATTTTCTGAATAAACAAATACATAGAAAAGTTTTTTATTAAAAAATTATTTTGTAACTCATCACCTTACTTACCATTGTTTCCAGTAGTTCTTATGTCGATTCTCTTGTATTTTCTAGTCTATAAACTCATATTGTCTACATATAATTTTGACTCTTTTTTCCTAACACTCATATTTCATTTATTTCTGTTGTCTAATTGCATTGATTAGTTCATCCACAATGATGTTAAACAATGTTGGTGATAATGAACATTATTCCTCCTCCCCCGCCCCCTAGATTTTAATGTTTTACCATTAAAATCTTTTAGATAAAGGTCACTAATCCTAGACTTTTTCTGTTGAGATGTACTTTCTTTAAAAGGTCATTATTTTGTTGCCTAGAGTTAGTTATAAGAGGGTCATTCATTTAATTATTGGATTATATTCCAAAAATGTTATTTTGAAATCAGTTGGATTTTGATGCCTAAGGTTAGTTATAAGAGGGTCATTAATTTAACTATTGGATTATACTTCAAAAATGTTATTTTGAAATCAACTGGATTCTAGAATTTATTTTTCCATGTAAGCAACGCTATAAATAATGACCAGACTTCCTTGTGAGTTTATACCCTATAATGTTTCAAGTATGTGGTGTTGCTCTTCAAAATGAGGCATTATGGTCCTGTTCCTCCATGAAATGTCTCAAAGACAGAAATGAATATTTCATCTACTTAATTGCCATTGTCCATATTATCATAATCACTTCTTGGCACCAATGTACCATATGATATAATTGTGATTTGTATTCAAGATTATCTCTTTCCTGCCATAGATTTAGCCTGAGTTCACAGACTCAAATGAGCATAAGGGGACAAGCAAATCATACAAATGTCAAAAAAGGTTGACCAAGGTGAGGGGTTCACATAACAGGCAGTGGTAGGAAGTGGTGGGTAACTTGAGAGCTCATGGTCTGTCAAAAAGGACACAGACAGCAGCTGCTTGGGAATATGGACCCAGTATTACTTGATCTTCTGATTTTTAAGATGAGTGGAAATACTGACCTTTATGGGAAATCTTCTGTTTTTAAAAGGTAGGTATATTGTTCAGCCCCAGCAAGAAATGTATGACACGTTCAAAATGGGTAGTCAACAAAGGAACTGTTTAAAAGGTGTGGGCAGGAGTTCCCTCGCCCATCAAAGAATGGTGAAACCACTGGGGCCAGTAACAGCAGAGGGCATTACTGCTTCTTGGTCTAAAGGGCCTGGCTGTGGCTATGGGAGTGGGCAGAGAGGGCTGCCTGCCAGGAGCACGGTCTTGGGTGGAGAGAAATAGCCAATCCATGGTAGGGAAGGAGCCAGGGATATAAATACCTCCATCTCCTTTTCCTTTCATCCTCTGATCTCCCACATGTTTCTCTGTTGGCTTAAACCAAGAAAAACCCAGAGGACAGAGAAGCCCATTGTTTCAGTCTCCAAAGGCCAGCACCCTAGGGAGTGGATCTCAAAGGTCAAATTGAAAATATCCGGCATTGATAGCTATTAATTTAGACTAAGTAAAATGCAAACAAATACTGAGGAGGAAAACAAAGCATGCTGCAGGGTGTCCATGTGGGACTTTTGGTTTAAGCACTTTAAAGATATTGGTATGTCTTTATATTTCTATCATTTTATCCTAGTAGTGTGTATATACAAGATACTTGATAACTGGGCAAATAAAAGTACTTTGAAAACTGACTTTAACACGTCTCAAAAAAACATTTTACATCCTTTCAATGAGATAAAAACAATTTCTCTTCAGGATGTTTCTTCCCCTGAAAGAAGAAATATAACATTATCATCAAGGATTTTATGTACTAAATTTCTCAAATGTTTTATTCTAACTTGTTATATTACTTATCTATTGTTCTATAAAAAATCACCCCAAAAGTTAGGGGATTAAAACAACAAGCATTTACTGTCTCATAGGTTCTGAGGTTCAGAAATGCAGGAGTGGCTTAACTAGGTGGTTCTGGCTCGGGATCTGGGTTGGATGACCTGAAGCCTTGACTGGTGCTGGGGGATCCACATCCAAAAAGGCTCACTCACATAGGTGTTGGCCGGAAGCCTCAGATCCTTGCTGCATGGCTTCTCCATGGGGCTGCCTGAATGTCCTCAAGACATGGCAGGTAATTGGCTTCTCCTAGAGTGAGTGTTCCAAGGGAGACACAGAATGAGAGGACATCCAAGATGGAAACCGGGATGCCATTTGGAATCTCATCTTGGAAGTGATATCATCACTTCTGCCATATTCCGCTGGTCACACAGACCAACTTGGTGCAGTGTGGAAGGATACTAAACAAAGATGTGGATATAAGGAGACAGGAGTCATAAGGGGCCATCTTAGAAGCTGGCCCCTTATTCTGGCTTATTTTCTGGCACACCTATTCTGATTTATTTTCACAGAATATCCTATATATGTTCTTTTGTATCTGAGTATCATTTTCTTTCCCAGCATTCAAGAGTGGATGAGCAGAAGGGAAGATGTTTTTAATGTTCACAGGCAATGTCAATGAGTTTCTTTTTTTAAATTTAAATTCAATTAGCCAACTTATAGTAGTACATCATTAGTTTCAGATGTATTGTTCAATAATTTGATCAGTTGTGTATACTATCCAGTGCTCATCACATCATGTACCCTCCCTAATGCCCATCACCCAGTTACTGCATCCCCCAACCCACCTCCCCTCCAGCAACCCTCAGTTTGTTTACTATAGTTAAGAGTCTCTCATGGTTTTTCTTCCTCTCTGATGACTTCCCATTCAGTTTTCCCCTCCCTTCCCCAATGGTCCTCTGCCCTGTTTCTTATATTCCACATATAAGTGAAAACATATGATAATTGTCTTTCTCTGATTGACTTATTTTAATCAGCATAATACCCTCCAGTTCCATCCACATTGATGTAAATGGTAAGTATTCATCCTTTTTGATGGCTGAGTAATATTCCATTGCATATATATATATATATATATATATATATATATATACACCACATATTCTTTGTCCATTCATCTGTCCATGGACATCTGGGCTCTTTCCACAGTTTGGCTATTGTGGACATTGCTGCTGTGAACATTGGGGTGCAGGTGCCCCTTCAGATCCCTACATTTGTATCTTTGGGGTAAATACCTAGTAGTGCAATTGCTGGGTAGTAGGGTGGGTCTATTTTTAACTTCTTGAAGAACCTCCATACCATTTTCTGGAGTGGCTGAGTTTCAACAAGGAAGTGTTGAGCCTCCACTTTATGGTGACTCTTGCATCCACATGTCAGCTTCACCTCTGTGCAGAGACTTGGTATATGGATAAGTAAGAAAAGAGAGAAAATGCTCCTGGGAAAGATCCAAAAGAGGGAAGTCAGAGCTTCCCATTGTTGGCTGGAGTCTGCCAACACCAAGAGAAATCCCTTTATGTACACTTCTCCTACCCTGGATGTGGACAGGTGTACATTATTACAAACTCACGGGGTTCTTTATTTCCTTTCCCATTCAACACACACACACATGCACACGCACACGCACATGCACACACACACACAGACACCCTGAGGATGTGAGTGAGGAAATGGGGCTCCTCAGGACAATAATCATAACTGGGATTCTTTCTCCTCATCTGTAAAAAGTTAGGGCTGCATTTGGCTCCAAGACACCAGGGATTCCCAGTGATAAACAGATGATAAAACTCCACAGTTTTAGATCTTCTTTACCTTCCCAATGTCCCACTCCTGACTTGATCTGCTCTAGGCATGTGCTCTGTCATGGATGGACACACTATTCTTTATCTCTCCAGATCTTAATTTCATATTTTTTCCTTCAGCATCACATCAGTTCCATCCAAAATGAAGGCAGCTTTTCATATTTATTAAATTCCTCTTCTGGTTAGGAAATTGGAATGATTCAACTTTCTCACATGTTTTCTCCTGCTTTTGTCCATGTTTTCAGAATACTGCATAAGCCCCAAGGAATTTAAGGATTTCCAGAACCAAGTGATAGGTGTTCCAAATGAGATATGAGCATTTACAAAGAATGTTGCTAAGCAGCTATTTACAAATAAAGGCATTTTTCCAACTGAAAGAATTAAAAAGCAAATGTTATCATTACATAGCGAATAATCAGGAAGACTACTGCACAAAAATTTATTGATCTTATTTTATACAGTGCAGATAATGGCTGCTTGAAGAAGGAGGAAAATGTGTCAAGGGGCTTTTATGAGGAAAAAAAAATGTAAGACTGTGTGTTGGTTTGAAATAATGACCGAATGATGATTTCATTTCACTATAGTCCAGCAATAAATCTGTAAGTCTTCTCTCAGTGACATGGGGAACTGTAGGGAATCCAGGCCAGCTAGCTCTAGGCACTAATCTTTCACACTGGGAAATGCATCTGCTAGTGTCTTGGACCCTGAAAGTCTGGCAAGGCCAGTTTTTGTATGAGTTGGCTATTAATCTTGACCACTCTTGCTTAGAATTCATCACATTAGGGGCGACAGTCCAGTAATGCTGAGTTCTGGGACACTTCTAAGAATAGTTATCTTAGGACGTCACAGAGCACCAAGAAGCTCCTACTCAGATACTCACATTCTTTTTAGGCAAAAATGAAAAAAACAACCAAACAAAAAAAAACAACCACAGGAGATAAAGAGATGCAGTTGGGGTCGTAACTTGAACTCATCTTGAGGCTTCACCACCCATTAACTGGCACTTCATCTCACTGAACCCTAGAGATTCCATCTATAAGATGAGGTGATTGAATTAGAACAATAGTTACTGGCTTTTCCATCACTGAAAACCTATTTTATTATTTTTCCTCTATAGGCCTCATGTTTTGAGAGATTTTTATCTAGACTATGACATTTATATTGTAGTAAATAATTTGTTCCACTTTTTATTGTGTTTCCATTTCAAAGTTATCTGTATTTTAAACAACGTTTTTATGCGATGGTGTATAAAAACATTATGAAATCACATAATCAAAGCTATGGTTGAGGTTCTAGTATTGCATGATACTATCTGCTGATGTTGGTTGCTTCATTTTGTGTATATGGTGTCACCACATGCTAAGTGTCACTTTCACTTCCTCTACAGAGCCTTGGCACATAGATAACTAAAAAATATGGAGGAAATGGTACTGGATGGGTAGGACCCATTAAAAGACAAGTACAGGGCACCTGGGTGGCTCAGTTGGTTAAATGTCTGGCTCTTGATCTCAGCTCAGGTCTTGATGTCAGGGTCATGAGTTCAAGCCCCACATTGGGCTCCATGCTGGGTATAGAGCATACTTAAAAAAAAAAAAAAAAGACAATCACAAGCCCAAAATGGAGTCACTTAGGCCACATCCCTAAACGGAGACTAATACCTAAGCTAATTGCAGTTTCAACTTCCTGCCAAATGTAGTCTTAACCAGTCAGGAATTTTCTGAAGCGTACCCATGAGGTTATCTGTCACAGGGGCCCTCTTCTTCCACCTCTCAAAGGAAGATGAGGTAATCTGCATGATAAGACCCTCTGCCCTTCCCCTTAAGGGAAGGTGACCTTGCCTGGAACAATCCTTTCTTTTCTTCTGCTAGTAACTTCTTGCCCTACCCTCCTTCTTAGGAAAACCTTCTATTTTATACAACTTCTTGGAGCTCCCCTCTACTTGCTAGATGGGGTGCTGCCTGAATCATGAATCATCTAATAAAGACAATTAGTTGTTCAAATTTACTCAGTTGAGTTTTTGTTTTTTAACAGATCCAAGGTCCAAGGTTGTATGTCCAAGGGCATGCTTCTGCCCTACCCCACCCCCTGCTTTTTTTTACTGTGACTACTTCATATGAGGATTTAGTAACAAACCTTCATTAACCCAGCATTCCTCTGAGACACAGAAGTTGGTAAGAACATCTAATAAGTGAAAATGGCTGATAATACCATATTGGGTTGATTTATTTCCAGGCGAAAGCAAAGACATGGGCATGTGTGGCTTTACCAGCAGTATTTATGTGCTTCCTGTGGTTATGAATTATAGATGGAAATATTGTGAAACCTCTAAGTATATAGAAAAGTTTCATAATTCTAAAATTCTTGTACAACTGTGGTCGTACTTCCTTCTCATTCACTCTGTTGTGTTGTGGATAAATGGAATGTGGGGTTGGCTGGCTCAGTTGGTTGGAGCACAATACTAGTTACATCAGAGATTTATTCTGTTGATAGTCATCAGTTTCCCTGCTAATCTCTGCTATCCTTCTGACCAATGCCTGCTACTTGTCACAAGATAGTCAGAGTCCCTTGTTCTATCTTGTCAACTCTGGCATGAATTTTAAAGAGGCATTTCCTCTTGTCATCTTGGAAGGCATTAGCCCTGTGCCTCTACTGCTTCAAAGAAATACCTTTTCTGTGTTTCCTCTCAGTGGTCATCTGCTACAACAGGTGGGAGTTCAGTAGAGTGACTATATGCATCAGAGAGTGATGAGATTTTCAATCAAGTAGTAGTTAGAAGAAGTATATTAGCTTTGCAGACAGGGTGTCTGTGGTAAGCACAATAATGGGACCCCCAGAGATGTCCATGTCCTAATTCTCTGAACCTGTGACTATGTTTTGTTACATGGCAAGGGGAAATTAAGGTTGCAGATGGAATTAAGGTTGCTAGTCAGCTGACCTTAAAACAGGGAGGTTATCCTGGATTATCTGGGTGGGCCTAGTGTAATCACAAGGGTCCTTAAAAATGGAAGGCAGGAGTTGGAGAAGGAGAAGATATGAGAATAGAAGATCAGTCATAGTGGTGCCACTGTTATCTGAGAAGATAGAAGGAGGCTATGGGCCAGGAAAGTGTCTAGAAAAGACCAGAGAACAGATTTTTCCCTAGAGCCTCCAGAAAAGAACCGAAACCCTCCTGACACCTTGGTTTTAGCCCGAGGAGACCCGTTTCAGACTTCTCACCTTCAGAACTATAACATGATAAACCTGTGCTGTTTTAAACCACCAAGTTCATGGTAAAATTTATTACAGCACCCATAGGAAATAATAAAATTACATTAGATTTCCAAAATAATTTTATTTGAATTAAATAAATTATTCTTCCATAAATCTTTTCCCCTAAGATAAGGTTGATTAGGTGGTTTATTTCAAACTTTTTTCAGAGGAATAACTTTTTATTCATAAAATTCCCCTATCTTAGGTGTTCAGTTTGAGAAGTTTTGACAATCGTATACAGATATGTAACCACTCTAAAGGAGATACGGAACATTTATATCATTCCAAAATGCTGTGCCCCTTTCTAGTCAATTCTCCTTTCCCTCCAATCATCGTAGATTAGTTTTGTATTTCATATAAATGGAATTATATATGTACTCTTTTGTGCTTGGCTTCTTTTGCTTAATGCAGGGTTTGGCAAACTTTTTCTATAGAGGATCAGCTAGTAAATATTTTTGGCTTTGCATTCCGTTTGGTCTCTGTCTCAACTACTCAACTCTGTCCCTGTAGCACCAGTATGGAATGGGTGTGGCTGTATTCCAATAGGACTTTAGTTAGAAAAACAGATGGTGAACTACATTTGGCTTGTGGACCATAATTTGCCAACTTTGGATTAACATGGTATTTTTGATATTCATCAATGCTGTTGCATGTATTTAGTAGTTCATTTATTTTTTTTTTATTACTGAGGATTATGTTATAGTATGAACATACCACAATTTGTTCATCTATTCTCTTGTTGATGGACATTTGGAATTGCTCCAGTTTTTGCTATGATGCATAAGGCTGCTATTATGTAAGTTTTTATTATACAAGTCTTTTGGAGAACATAGATTTTCAATTCTCTTGGGTAAATACCTACAAGAGGAATTGCTGGCTCATAGGGTAGATGAATGTTTAATCTTACAGAAACTGCCAAAAAGCTCTTCAAAGTGGTTGTGCCCTGTGACACTTCCATCAGCAGTGAAGGAGAATTACATGTGTTCCCTCTCCTTGTGAACATTTGGTGTAGTTAGTCTTAACGATTTTAGCCACCACGACGAGTGTAACTCAATCGCTCTTTGAAATCATGCTCCCTCTTCTCCATGATCATCCTTCCAGCTATCATTTCTTATGTCATTTTTAACTCCATCTCTTTTCCTCTGTGCTACTTTGTCCCTGTTCCTGCAGACTCAGTATTCTTCAACTCAGTATCTCCCAGTCTATTCCTAACCATCCCTCTCATTTCTTACCAGGCATACGACATTGTTTTGGCTCCTTGCCCAAGTGAGTTTCCAAGTTTATCTTCACCTCAACACAGAGTTGGAACAATCCTACCAAACCATGAGCCTGCCATACCACCCTCATTTCGTGGCTTCTTTTTTCATTGAGAATTATTCCTAAATGTAGTGAATGCATATCCAAGTCAAGCCATAACCGTCTCCAGCTCCAGAAAGAGCTTCTCCCACATGCTCACAACTCCTAGAAATTCCTTTAACACAGCATTGCCCACCCACCTATAATTAGACCTCAGATGCAATTTATCTGGAACAAGATGTTCATTTAAATGTTAAATTACTGTTCATTTAAAGTCATTAATATGCAAATAACCAAGAGCTGCTTTCCTGAGAGAGAGCTTTGGTAGACAACAGAAAAAAGAGAGGATATTGCAGGGACAGAAGGCAGTGTATGTAGGTAGAGGTGCAGTGAAGGTGGCCACGGTGGGGGGTGCAGGGGAGAAGGAGGGTGCTGGAAGATGGAGTGTAGTACCTTGAGGGCCAAGTTCACCTTCCTCACCATTTGTACCCACACTGACTGTTCATATGGACCTGGATTTTAGCAAGCTGGATGAATCTTTTCTTAACTCTTTTTCACTTTGTTTTTCCTGCTCATTGATTAAAAAGCTGCTCCTCTGTCTTAGCATGAAAGAGGATTTCAGCCCTTCCAAGTCTCCTCTCTTCCCTCTTCCCACTCTCTTAATTCTTAATCTTCAGATGCCCAGTGACTCACATTACCTTCTGACCATGGCTCCCCAGTGGGGTCTTTCTCTCTGCTTCTCTAGCTCCCTTAAAGTATGTCCAGGCAATGACTATCCCTGGCTATCATCATTTTATCTAAGACTTAGTTATTCTGTGCCTAACCTTGCAAGAAACATAATAATGACTGCTAACTCTCCTCCCAAGATTATTATTTACAGTCCAACTAGGGCAATATACCAAACCCAAACAATGAATCTGCTGGGGGAAGACTGAGTGAAATCTTTTCTAGAGCGAGAAGGGAGTAACCCCTCCCCCCTCAAAAAAACAAAACAAAACAAAAGAAAGAAAACAAAGTCATAAAGATGCATATAATTGAATTTTCAGACACTAGGTAAGCTGGCACACTTTTCTAAATTTTATATCTTCTATCTTATAAAGGAGGGCATCCCCAGACATCTTCAAATAACAACAAATCATTCAGTTCTAGAATCAGCCAACTCACTGCCTTAAGATAGACCATCAGGAAGACAGACTAACATAGTGTCATTTTTGCTATTTGCCTTGTTTAAACATGAATAAAGAGGACATTTTGTACTTGGAGTCCTAAGGCCTGACTTGAATCCTAGCCTTGCTACTTAATAGCTACATGGTCATGTGATTTCAAGAAGGTCACTCCATGTCTTTGTTTCAGTTATCTTTTGCTATGTAATGAACAAGCCCAAAGCTGAGTGGCTTTGTGGGTCTGCAGTTTGGGCTTGCTTTGGTTCATTCAGGTGACAGCAGTAAGCTGGCCACTCCCAGGTGGCCTCACTTACATGTCTGGTAGTTGTTGCTGGTGGTGGGCTGGGGCTATCTTAATGTGGACTCTCAGCATCCAGGACGCTACCTCGGGTCTCCTCTCGTGATAGTCTCAGGACACAAGAAGTGAAAACTGTAAGGCCCTTGAAGTCAAGGCTTGGAACTCCTACAGTGTCACTTATACCACATTTTATGGGTCAAAGTCAGTCACCAGGACCACCCAAAACCAAGGCTGTGGAGAGGTGCACTCTATCTCTTGATGGGAGAAACAGTGACATCATACTGGAAAGACATAAGCATAAAAGAAGGGGAGAAACTTGTGCTTCTATGTTGCAATCTACTACACTCTCCAAAACTATATTTCTAGATCTATAAAATGGGACTAAAAACTCAAACAGGTTAGGATTCTCAGTTTCCTCTGCTAACTCATTTTCTCTTTTCTGTCACTCTTTTCTCTATCAGGTTATGTCCTAGGTCTTCTGTCCTTTCTCTCTATGATTTCTTCTTAGAGCTGTCTCATCCATGCAGGGATTGGCAAATGTTTTCTGTAAGAGGTGAGATAGTAAACCCTGCTGTCTCTGTGGGACACCTGGTCTTTGTCACAACTACTCAACTCTGCACGGTAGCATAAAAGCAGCCATAGACAATCTACAAATGAATGAGCATGGTTATGTTCCAATAAAACTTTGTTTATAAAAACAGGCAGGGGACTATGCCAGTGATGTTGACTACAATGTATCTGCTGATGACTTTCATTTCTTTAAGTCCACTCAGCTGTTCCCTCCACTGCAACAGGAGTAATTTCCAAAATTGAATTTGACCATGTCTTTCACTTGCTGAAAACTCTCCAGTGTTTCCTGTTGGTCTCAGGGTAAAAATGAAATCCTGAACATGGTCAGCGAGGCCCTGCAAAATCTTGCTGTACCCACTCCTCCAGCTTCATGCTCTTTGAACTTCTTCCTCATTCTCTGAGCAATGCTCTCAGGGCCCCCACCCCAATTCTTTGAACTTGCCATGCTGTACACTCTTTCCCTGCCTGGATAATTCCTCACACTTCCTCTTTACCTAGTTATTTTTGACCTGTTCTTCAGCCCTCAGCTCATCTCATATTCCCTCGTCTTTGGGAGAAGTCTTACTGATCCCCAGATGGGATCCAGCTCTGCTGTAAGATTCTGGCCAAGCTCCCTCAACCTTCTGTCATTGTGCTCCAGAGTTTTTAATTATTGAAATATTTGCGATTAATTATTATGATAATTTGGATTACTGTTCAGCATGTGTTTGTTCCCCTTGCCAATCCACTTTGGGCACAGTGAACTTTGCACCCCATTTATTTTGGGGTTGGCCATGTAACTCAACTTGGCCAATAGGATATTAGTGGTTATGACATGAGTAAAGGTCTGAAGTATGCTTGTGTGGTGGGATTTGGTTCTCTTGTATCTCTGCCATTACCTTCAGAAGAACATGTGCTTGGTCATTTGCTGGTCCCAGAAGAAGGAGAGACATATGGAGCTGAGCTGCCCCAGTTGACCTGCACATGGAGTGCGATATTAAATTTTTATTGTTGTATGCCACAGAACATCACATAGTTTGTTCTGCAGCAACAGATGACTGATAGGATTATCTCATATCAGTCTCCCCCACCAGACTGAAAGATACACAAAGAAAGTAAATATGCTTGTTTTGCTCACTGTTGTGTTCCTCTTGCTTAGGACAGAAGGTACTTAATAAATATGTGTTGAATGAATAAATGATTAAGTGGGACAGTATATGTGGAAGCATTTAGCATACTATAGGCACATAATTGGCATTCAGCAGATGGGGTTTTAAAATGGTTTGGTAATGCTCAATAGAATCTGTATCTAGTTCTCTTCTGGGCTTGAAAATACTCTGAGCTTTATAACTCAGGTTTATGTGCAAGAAAAATGCCCCTAGATCTACAATCAGCTGTGTATTGACTCTGCAATCACATTCTTTTACCCGCAGGAAATTTAAGATTATTAAGGAAAATAAAAAATAAATGCAAGTTCAGGAAGTTCTTTGCTTGTGTTACTTTGTTTTCTAATTTTAAATCTTATTAGTTTAAAGTGATAATAAAAAAAGCCATTGGGAGACAGGACAATATTATCACATCTGGAGAAACTTAATAAGATTAGGACAAAGGCTCTATTCTCTTCTTAATGCACATGTGCAGTTCTCATTAACTTTCATATTATCTCGAGGAAAATATTAGAAAATGTCATGCACCATAAACATTCCACACAAAGGGGGTTAATTAATAGGTACATGTAGTATTAATGCAGATGTTAACCATTAACTATGATAAGTGTTCTCAAATAGCTGGTGTCCATGGATGATTAATGCTCACCAATTCCCACAGTACCTAGAAGAAAACATAAATATAAAATACCAGTACATACGATTAAAGAATTTTGAATAATTCCAAATAATTTTGAAAACATTCTTAAGATTTTGTTGATTAGGTAAATCTTTAAAAATAAATATGTAATATCTGTAAAACATTTAAGATACACTGGACTCCAAAAAAAAAATCACTTCCCAGGGGCACCTGGGTGGCTCAGTCAGTCAAGCGTCTGACTCGTGGTTTTGGCTCAGGTCACAATCTCAGGGTCCTGAGATGGAGCCCTGCGTCAGGCTCCATGCTCAGTGGGAGTCTGCTGTTCTCCCTCTCCCTCTGCCCCCTCCCAGTCCTCTCTGTCTTTCTCTCTCTCTCAAATAAATAAAATCTTAAAAAAAAAAACACTTCCCAAACATCCTATATTGGTGAAATAATAGATGTTGGGCATTTGCATGTCTTTCCAATACCAATGTGTCATTTTAATATTTTAAATCTATATAGAATCAAATGTTCCTTTGCAAATGAAAGAGATTAATATATAAGAAACTGTTTTTCTTCTCCACTCATTTTGGGTCACTCTATGCCTTGTCCATTGGATTTCTCGCATTGTGTATCTTTAAATGTTCATTGAAGAAAATGTGATGACAAATATTAACAAGTTAGATATACGTGTATGTAAGTTTGTATATGGTGTTAGAAAACCAAATAATGATATTTCAGTGTACATATTTATGTATTCTGATGCAATGTGTAACTCTATGAGTCTTAAAATTTCCTTTTGCTTTTCAAAATATTGTATTTGGTCACTTGTTATTTGTTTAAAGTAAGATAGAATTTCACCTATGGCAGACATAGGAATGCACCACTCAGATTCCCCTTTGAGAAAGGAGTTGCTGCCCAGCTATGAGAGTGTGGTTAGTAGACATCTCCAGTCCCCGGTTCTTCAAGCATCTACCACAGTTTTTGCACTGAGGTCCTGCTCTTCTTGGGGAAGCCTGCAGCCAATGATGGAACAAGATGGTGATCCAAGGGCTTGGCCATCTCCACCCAAGCAGGACTCACCTAACAGGTGATCTTTGCTTCCTGTTGGACAGAGCGGTAGTTTATCAGGTGTATATCACTGTCTGATGGCATCCTTTACTTAATCCTGCCTCCTGCTCTTTCCTTTCATGGAAGTTATTGCCCAATAAGCCCTTCATTTCCCTAATTTCTCTTCAGTGTCTACCTTCCAGAGGGTCCATATTTCTCAGGACCTAAGAGACAAAATCAAATAAACTTGGGATCTGATTCAAGATAACAAAAGTAGAAAAACTCATTCTGTAAGCAGTGATAACCATACTCTGAGGTAGATAGGTTGAAGTAAAAGAAAAATGAAAAAGGGGAATTAATTTTTTAAAATATAAAGAAATAACAGTGACAAAGAAATCAACAGAATTATAAGGAAAACAAACAACAGTTTCCTATTAATCAGAGTGTGTAGATAAATGCTATTCCAAAGGCTTTAAAAAAAAAAAAAGCCGAACTATCATTTTGAAATATATATCATGCTAAAATTCTGTACTAACAAGACAAACTTCTGTTCTTTTTTTTTTTTTTTAAGATTTTATTTATTTATTTGACAGAGAGAGACATAGCAAGAAAGGGAACACAAGCAGGAGGAGTGGGAGAGGGAGAAGCAGGCTTCCTGCCGGGCAGGGAGCCCGATGCGGGGCTCGATCCCAGAACCCTGGGATCATGACCTGAGCTGAAGGCAGACGCTTAACGACTCAGCCACCCAGGCAGCCCCAAACTTTTGTTCTTAAATATATAAATCTCTAAATGGATATGCCCTGTCAATGAATCTATTTAACATGTATTTAACACCAAAATAAAATTTATAGTATCCACATGAGCAAAACTATGTTAATCTGTGCTAACAAAGGGGCCAGGGAAATAGCTGATTGTAACTGATTGTAAATCAGTTTTTGAAGGTATTCATTAAAATGGCATCCTACCTGCAAAAATGTTAAGCTTACCAAAGACCATTTCATGGACTACATTTTGAGAAGCATGTCTATACTCAATGCACCCTGCTGAATACAATTTGTTTTGAGGTGAGGAAGAGATCAAAATGCAATAAAGATTCATCTCTAAAGCTTAACTGAAGGGGGAACACAATGGAGAAAGAAAAGACAGACGTGGTCTTCGGTAACAATGGGAAAAATGTAACAGAACTAGTATGCATGTGTTTGCAGTTACTTTAAATAGTTTCAAATATTTTCATACAAAACCCCTTTATTGTGATGCATTTGCAATAGCTGGTACTGTGTGGAATAAGTTGAAACATGTGTGTAATACCATCAGTTCATGTGGTAGAGGCAGGAAAAATAGTTGACTGATTAAGTGTGCTGTTTTGAGGTCAGCCCTAGAATGGTAATATTAACCCCTTGGCTGCCAGTGCTAAGTTCCTATTGTCAGCTTTTCATAGCCATGCTACAGGAAAAGTGTGTGCAAATGTCCACTTAAAATGCATTCATAGGTGACAGAAATGCTTCTCCTGACAGTTGAGCTTTGGTACAACATTTTTATGTGTTCCTGTTCTTATTTAAAAACAAAACAGTACCTCCTGCTTTATCTTAAAACAAAGAGCAAGTTTTGAACAGAGAAGAGTTTCAGAAAGAAACTCTCCAGGTGGTGTGGGAGAGGAAATTTTTTCTATGCTCTTGAAGGTTCTTCTGGCTGGTCTAAGAACTAACTTGTCATGAGACAGATTAACAAGAGAAAATCAAATTTAATTATGTATGTATGGGAAATGCCCATAAACATGACATATTCTAAAGACAGTCAGGCAAAATGATGTATATATGTCATTCTGGACTAAGAAGAAAGGGTAGGCATCTGGGGCTTCAAAGGGAAGGAAGGCCATTCACAAGAAGAATGGAAAGAGTAAATATTTAGTAAACATGTTTGCTGGGCCTTCCAGAAACAATGGGACACAGAGAAGACTTTAATCAAACAGACCTTGCTAGGTTCCTCCCTGTCTACCACACCTATTTCACATCACACTGTAGTTATCTATGGTGACAGCTTGACAGCTCCCTTCCTGGAACAGGTCCTCTATCCAAATTCTTTTACGCATTTAGTGGGGGGAGGCAAAAAAAGAAAAACTTCTTGAGTTGTCTGTTTCTTAATAGTGGTCAGCCTAAAATAACTCACATGCCAAGAAGACACATATTGGGGTGGCCAACTTTGCTCCCCTACAGTGGGAAGGTGTGGTCATTGAGAAAGACTATCTCTTTCACCACCTTTAGTAAGGCTCTTGTCCTTGGGTCATGCTCAGTGCAAGACCTCCTCCCCTCCCATTTTCTGATCACCCTTGATACCTGATCAGGTTCCTCTCCTCCACCATCCACCAGGTGATGTTTGATCACCCTGGCCTGCCTTCAGCAAGAATCTTGTCAAGTTGGTTTAACTTGAATTTCCCCTTACCCCTGATCTTTCCTCTTAGTGTTCCATCCACTGACCCCCACCCTGCTCCTTGGCTATAAATCTTCACTTTTCCTTGTATTCAGAGTTGAGCCCTATCTCTCTCCTCTCCTGCAAAACCCCATTACAGTGATCTCTTCTTGAATAAAGTCTTTCTTATGGTCTTTAAGAAATGTTGAAATAATTTTTTCTTTAACACTATTCACAAAGTTCCTTTTTCCTTCTCATTGGGTTTTTTGTAAGCAAATTGCTACTGTTTTTACCCATCCTTCTCTTATTGCTCTGATCCTTCTTATGTGGCCATAACTGTGAATGTTTATTTAAAGTTGCCATTATTTATAAGGGATATATGTTCACCTATTTTAGCTCACGCTACTTTTTTTTTTTTTTTAAAGATTTTATTTATTTATTTGAGACAGAGAGAATGAGAGAGAGAGAGCACATGAGAGGGGGGAGGGTCAGAGGGAGAAGCAGGCTCCCTGCCGAGCAGGGAGCCCGATGTGGGACTCGATCCAGGGACTCCAGGATCATGACCTGAGCCGAAAGCAGTCGCTTAACCAACTGAGCCACCCAGGTGCCCCTTAGCTCACGCTACTTTAATATTGATTGGGTTTGTCCTATTCTGCTGGTGATCCTCACCACCATGTCGTCTGAGTCAGTGGCAAAGAAAGGGGTGGTGGTAGAGCTAGCTGGCAGATAATTGCACAAACTCATGGCCGGTGTCCTAAATAATCTAGGCAGTAGGAAATAGATAATTGTCACTGATGAGGAAGGGACAGATGTGTGGATATTTTCCAGCAGGCATATCATGGTGGAAAAGAAGGCTGAGAACTACTAGCTGACAAACTTCTCAGAGACAAGTGTGCTGTTCTATACACTCCATTCTTCAGTTCTCCCAATGTCATCACTGCCAAGGTAATGCTTGGCAGGGAGCTACTCCTCCCACAGGAGGGCATTTTGGTCAGGTTGGTGCAAAAGCATCCAACTCACAGAAGACTGATGGAGGGTGTGGTGCAAAGGGACTGAAAGGCGAGAGAACACAGAATTGTGGGAGTGTGGGGAAGGGAAAAGATAGATCAAGATCTTCTTACTGGGGAATGCATCATGCTTATGGGCGAGCATGCTTATGAATGACTGACTTTTTAGGAGTGATCTCATTCTGATAGTGGCCCAGCCAAGGAAAGCATGCAGCCTCCAGCTGTTGCAGGGGAAGCCTCTGCTCACTGCACACTGTACTTTCTCTATCCAGTGGGTCTTGAGGAAATGCACTTACTGGTTGAGACTGCTGCTTTTGTTAGGCTCACCTTTTATAATTCATTTACAAATGTGGTGTTTGTATTGTTTCCTTTGTAAATTAAACCTCTTTCTACAGATTATGGCCACTTGGAAAATCAGTGGAGTTGGGTGTGGGGCAACGGAAAAGAGGAATGTATATAGTTTCCAGCCAATATAAATGATATTTCTAGGAATATTACATATATAGGGATATATATTCCTAAAAACAGCAGCCTGGGCCTTTTGAAGCTTTAGAAGGAAATACCAGAACTGCAAATGGGGCTCATCTACTTCCTTTGAGGAATATTCTGACCCTTTCTTATTGTCTAAAAAGTGTTACTAGGTTGGGCACATATTTCAAGCACAAATTACAAGCCTATTGTTATAGCAGTACACTATTAGGTTAGTGAGTCAAATAAGAGGCCATAATTTATTCTGAAAATGACAGGAGGGGAGAGGAAAAATCTATGGACACTTTTACCCTTCCTCTGCCCTTGGGGTCCTTTATATGCCAGTTTCCTATTTAAAGGTGTCAGACAACTCATTTGGAGTTATTAAATGCAAGCTGGAGCTGGTGCTTTGCATAAATGTGTGGTGCTGTGTGATACAGCCCTACTAGAATAAATTAGATTGTTGCTTCTAGCGCAGACACCTGAATTGGTAGCTTTTCTTTAAACACAAAAAGTAATTACAAACTGTTACGTGTTCCCATTCAGTTGTTCAGTAATAGCTATAGGGAGAGAGGGATTTAGGGGGAAAGTATGGTCCTCTGTATTAATATTCATGAGCTCTGCAGGCACATTCACATTCTGCTCCTAGAAATAAGAAAATTTAATGAACACATTCGCAAGTTTGCAATGGTCCATGTCCGTGACTAGGTAATACTAGAACAATTAGATCATAAATGAAAAATGCAATTGATCAACATGTTGGCTAGTCCATCTAATGGCTAAAATTAACTTTGAATATTGTTTTTCCACCAAAGTGAATCTTGAACTCTTAGTCAATTAGTATTTCTTCAGTTTCGTGGGGGTACAGGAGGGCGTGGGGGTGGCAAAAGCCTGTTCAGCCTCATGCATACAAGGTACTTAAAAATACTTGGTGATTAGCTAAGAGCTCAGAGTCATTTTGGGGCCTCAGATCTGATTCACACTTTAATCCCTACTTTTAAAGGTTTTCTAAGTAGAGGAAAATATAAAGAAAGTAAGTGCTTTCTTTTATCTTTCAATATCTGATTGATACCTAGATTTTTAAACACTTTTGTATAGTTATCCTTATATCTGGTCTTTCATCAAGTCCTGCTGATTTTCTTTTGTTAAAATGTTCTTGCCTTTCTTTGTCCTCTTGTAATGGACACTTACTAGTTTGGCCCTCCTGCCCCTGTCCTCTGAGAAAAGCCCAGTTTTCTCATAGAAAGGGACTCCTGGCTGCTATAGTTTCCCTACTGGTCCTAAATGACTGGGTCCCAGCCTGCCTGGCTAATTCAGGTTGATTCGTATCAGCATCCAATCTTAACAACAACATAGACAATAGGATGGTTAATAATGGGGTCACATCTATCTTCTTTTTTTTTATTAGTAGGAAGGGAAAAATGAAGGGGGGGAAATTGGAGGGGGAGATGAACCATGAGAGACTATGGACTCTGAGAAACAAACTGAGGGTTCTGGAGGGGAGGGAGGTGGGGAGATGGGTTAGCCTGGTGATGGGTATTAAAGAGGGCATGTATTGAACGGAGCACTGGGTGTTATAGCAAACAATGAATCATGGAACACTATATCAAAAACTAATGATGTAATGTATGGTGATTAACATAACATAATAAAATAAAATTAAAAAAAAATAATGGGGTCACATCAATAGCAACCCCAGGCCTGCAAGAGAAGGCCTAGGGTTCATTGCTGGTGAGGTCCCTGGCTTTCTTCATTCCATATCTCTGGAGATTGGCTTGCCCACTCTTCCTTAAATTACATAAGATATGCCAATATGCTTGCCATGGCTTCTTTTTTGTTTAAATTATTTTGAACTGGTTTCCAAGGCAATATAATAGCCATGCTAATTCAGTAAAACAAAGAACCTTGAACAAGGGACACTTTTACTGATTAAAAATAATTTTATCTTGCAGGCATGGAAAGTGCTAATTTTTCCCCTTTTTTCTAGTTTGACCGAAAAATGAAAAAGAACACATAGAATACCAACTCAGTCAGGTAGGGAAAAAAAAGACAGGATCTAATATTTCTTGAGAATGGGGAAGCATAGAATGGTGAAAGGTGTATATATATCTATACCTATATATCTATAGGCTTGGAGGTACGGAGACATGGGCTGAAATTTTGACCTTTTTGTTTGCAAGGTGACCCTGGTCTACAGCCATACCACTCTGAATGCACCTAATCTTGTCTGTTTACTATGAGACCCTGAGCAAATTCTCAGGGCCTCAGTTCCTTATTTGTGAAGGGGATGATAATACCTACCCTAATTGCTAGAAGTCACATAGTAGGAGAAGGTCTTGCAAAGATCCAAAACAACTTCTGAAAGGTTTCAAACTCCAGTGTCACGCTGTGTCCCCAACTGAGGGATTTGAAAGAAAATTTTGCCCCTTATTGAGTGCCTCTGTGCCAGGCACCACACTTGGGTTTCTATAAGCACAGTGTAATCCATGGTCGTTGGGAAATCAATTCTCTAGATAGAGGTGTTGTTTGAGGAGAGAGCAATGACAGGTGATAGTTGTGCATTCTGAACATTTAATGAAATAAGATGCAGTTGTTTACATTGATTCTTTGAAGCAATAATGATTCTCAGATTTCATATTGAACTCAGGGGTGATCTCAGGCTTTAGGAAAGGCCTAGGAGACCTGGGCTGCAGCTACAGATGTGCCACCGGCTGGCCGTATGACGTCACTTAACATTCCAAGAGTCACTTTTCTTTTAAATAAAAGGATTTGAATACAATTTTAAGCTTCTGTCTACTGTAGAAATAAAGACTTCCATTATTCTTAAACAGAAATGAGTGCTTGAGAATCGAGCCGAGACCAGCGTAGTGTTCTGAGGGGCAGGGGGCAGTACTGACCTTGGATGGCATTTTGGAACTTTGTGCATGTTGGGGGAGGGATTAGGTGATACAGTGATTGGCAGAGAACAATGATGCTACGTGTCCTATTTCATCCTGTGCAACTAAGACTTGTCCCTTGTCCCGCACAACTTCAAACTTCCCGACACACTTCAGTGTAGGTGGAAAACCTGTTGATAATGACCTGAGTGTAAAACTGAACTCTAGTTTACATATAAAGGCAAAGTGTTTTCTGTATACTTATAATATGCACTGAATTTTCCATGAATGCAATCACTGTGTAAGCAATGAATGTTGCACCTTGCTCTATTTGGACCTTGATGAAAAGAAGCACCCCATTTCAGATGTGTCCCAATTGCTTACAGGACCTGAGGCATCAGCAGCACTCAGGGTGATTCTGTGGATGGAGGCAGTGTCTGACAATACAGATGTCTTCTAGGGCAGTTGAGCTCATATATTCCAAATGACCTGCCCTGTATTTATCTCCTTGATATTTCAGTTTTGGCATGCTATTTATTTACTTAAAATTTTCTCTTGGTAGGTAGGGCAGCAACCCCAAATGGCCTCAAAGCTGCAATGAAGAAGGATATTGAAAGCATCTGTCCAGGATCCGGGAAGAAAGGATAGGGGTTTTATTTTTGTCTTAATGTAGCAGTAATAAACTAGTTCCATCTGGTGAAAAAGGGCTCATTCCTTTTCCTTTAAATCTTGCCTAATCACACCTCTGTATTCATAGCATTTCTAGTCTTATAGTGTCAGATGGATTCATTTTAAACTATAAATACCCTCAGGTCTAGGTCTAGGAAAAGTCAGGCTGTCAGCCTTACACTGTCTGAGCCCAAGCATCTCACTTGCCAGGAAGAGCCACTTAATGTTAAGCAGCCATCCTTCCAAGAGGATGTCCCCAGCTGCCACAGCATGGCCTCTTACCGGACCCCTGTCCTTCCAATTTATCCCATACTCAGCAAGAAACTGAGGACATCATTTAGTGTGCATTCGGAGCTACAGCCATTACAACAACCACCATGAGAACAAGGGAGAAAATTCGATGGAAGCCGAGTCGTAGATCAGGGCCTTTCTCTTGGAACTAATGCCAGAAATGAGCAATTGACAATTCAATGACACCCATGACTGAATAATCACTTTTGAGCCTTCCTAGAGGATAGATTCTGACATTCTGATCTATTGTCTTTCTGTCCTCTTTTTCGAAGACATTTTCCAAAATATTTTTAGATTTCTTGATACTTTCTTTTCCTTCTTTCTTTTGTTTTGCAAGGCCAAAAGCAAAACATTACAACCTTAATGAAGCAAGGGTGGATTTGACAACAAATACTAGCCTTAAAGAGTAACACAGTGGATGCTTCCAATTCCAATATTTCCTTCACGGTTGTTGGTATGTGTTGGGCAATTTTAAGGTAATAAAATTGTAATGAACTTTCTAAATGAAGCTGCCTTTGCTGACTGCTCCATGAGAAAAAATTGAAGTAATTTGGGAGGATTGAGACTGGCTGTTGCTTTCTCTCTCTCTCTCTCTCCCTGTCTCAGAGACACTCACTTGCTCCTGCTCTCAAAGTTGGCCTGCCAATATCCCTTTGTCCCTGAAAACCTCTTACCAACTTAAGATCTCAGGCTTAGGCAATGATACTTTTGTAATGCTGTATATAACCTGCTCCCTGCATTGTGAAAAGACAGATTGCCTTTTACCTTCACTTGGAAAAAAAAAAAAAAAGAAAAGAAAAGAAAAAGAAAAAGGAAGATAGCTGGATTTCTTCAAGGAAAGGGTGAAAGGTGGAAAAGCTAAATTGCTAAAAAAAAAAAAAAAAGAAAAGTCAAGAGAGAGGTGTTAAGTAGACTTCCTCCCAGGAAACTCTAGAGGAAGATTAAGTGATCATACACAATTTCAGATGAGGAACAGTCCCCTGGACTCAGGGCTAAAGGGTCCTACAGAGCCTGGGTGGAAATTTCAGGACATGGCAATGAATTCTGTGCCATCTAATTTCCTGAAAGGAATCACTTCGAAGTTTTCCCTTCTGCAAATGCCAGTTAGATCCAGCTAACATGACTATCAGATAGAAAAGCAAAGGTCTTTCTTCCCTGTGTCTGAAAGCATCACTTTTTGCAGTTTTGGAAGCTGTCATTTCCACACAGGCAAAGGGTAGGGCTCTAGATCCTGGCTATGGGAGGGGAGAGATTTTTGGCATAAAGCTCTGAAATGGCATTATTCTTCTAGAAGTTGACTTTTTTTCTGATTAACAGTCAGAAATGGGGCAATGATATCTCAAATTATCCCCAGAAATTTTCTGACACTACTTCTGGAGCTGACAGAATTTGAGGTGGGTGACCTGCCTCTCTTCACTATATTCCATAACCCACATTGAACTTGCCTTGCTCTGTACTCTTCGGTCTATGACACCCATTTAGTACTTAATTTTACACCTCCTGGAACCACTGTCTGTGTTAGGCAGAACTCCTTCAAAGAGATAGAAACCCAACTCAACCTACCTTAAGAAAAGAGAATTTATGGACTCAGAACAGAAAAGTCTAGGCATCAGTGGCTGTCAGGCATATCTAGATGTCTGGGCTCAGTGCTGTGTCCAGGCTCCATCTCTCCCAATGTCTCAGCTCCTCTCTCCTCTGGTTTTACTTAATCGAGTCAGGCTCTTACCATGTGTTAGCAAGACAATCCCAGCAGAGAGATTCTCTTTCCAAAGAGTTCCCAAAATAGAATTGATTAGCATTTACTGGATTTTTAATATGTACCAGGCATGATTGTGAGCACTTTACACTTATTTAAGCTGGCTCACAGTCCTATGAGTAGACATTATTTCTCTAGGGTAGGTCAGTAAAGCTCTTTAAAGAGGTGACATTTGAGTTGAGACTAAAGATGAGTAGGATGTTACCATTTCCAAAGGTTGGAAGGAGAGGAAGAGAAAACAGTTCTTTATTCAAAATAGTTACTGAGTTAATTAAAAATACGTGTTGAGCATACTGTATACAGGGCACTATTCTAGGTGCAGGAGACACAGTGGAAGAAAACAAAGTCCGTGAACTCCTGGAACTTATATTCAAATGGAAGAGAGGGCAAGAAGCAGATAGCCAAACAAGTATGTGTTAGATAGTAATAAGTACAGTGTTAAAACATGAAGCAGAATTAAGCAAAAAAAGTAGGAAGTACTTGGGGAGGTTGGTGTTTTTTGGCATAAGGTGATTGGAGAAGGTCTCTCAGAAGGAGGTGTTTGAGCAAAGACATAAAGGAGTTAAGAGAATGAACCATGAAGCTATCCTGGGGAAGAGTGTTCTAAACAGAGAACAGCCCGTGCAAAGGTCCTAAGATGGAACAAGATGATGTGTTTGAGAAACACACTTATGGGAACAGAATGAGCAAGAGGGAGAGTGGTAGAAGATGCAGTGGGGGCCAGAGGATATATGGTCCTAGAGGCCCCTCTAACATCTTCAGCTTTCATTTTTAATGAGATGAAAAGCCAATGGAAGATTTGAGCAGGTGGGCTATGGACTTGACTTACAATAAAATACAATATTGCTTTGCCTGCTGTATTGAGAATTTACTATAGAAGGACAGGGGATGGAACTAGGGAGATAATTTGGAGGCAAGAGCAATAATCCAGAGCAATAATCCATGGTTTATGTCATGGTGGTGGTAGTAAAGTTGGTGAGAAATGATTGGCTCTTGAATGTATTCTGAAGGCAGAGCCAGCTGGACTTGCCAATATGGTATGTGAGAGAGAGAGAGAGAAGTCAAGGATGGCTCTAAGGTTTTGACCTGAAGAAATGGAAGGAAAATTATCGTCATTTACTGATGCAGAGAAGGCTGTGGGAAGAACAGGTTTGAGAGAGAAGATCAAATCAATTTCAAATATCCAGTTTCAAGATGCCTTATTAGACATGTAGTGATTGGTCTGCCTGCCTGCTCTCTAGTTGTGGATTTCCAGTAGATGGAACCAGTCTGTGCTTTTTTATTGTCTCTGACTCCAGCACATGGGAGAACTGACATACAGTAGGAACTTAAATTTTGCCCAGCAGTCGAATGAATACTGAAAGATAAGATTAGAAAGGAAAGTTGGCCCCAGAACAAGGAAGGCCCTTATGAGTGGGAAATGAAGAGTCACTGAGGGTTTTCCAGCAGGGAAATAATATGGTCAATGCTTCAGTTTAGTAAGATTGACCCTATCAGTGTCTCATTCTACTTCCAACCCATTTAGGAGGCTGCCACCACCTACCCATTGAAAATCTGCTCTCCCAGACCTTCCTCTTATTCTGGAATTTTCTATTGTCCCCACATACAAGGGCCTGACCACAAGTTTGTGGCTCATAATCCTGGTGTTTGGACTGGGATTTCTCTGAATCCGAAAGCTGACTACCTTTATTGGGTACATTTATTCCCCCAGGGCTGTGGAGTCCAGCCCTTCTACTGGCCACCTCTCCAGGCTACTGGTAGACCTGCGGGGGCATCTATATAGCAGCATGTGCAGATAGACAGGGCAGAAGGAGGATGGAGGAAGGGGAGGGATGGCTGCAGAAGTCATGAGGCCATGGACCATGTAAGGGGCCGTGGGACTGACAAGAACAAAATACAGATTCCCTTTCAAAAGGAAGGAAAGTAGGTATACTTACATTGACTTTTCCCCATTTAAGTATTACACATGGTCATAAATTTTTTTTTTTAATTTTATTTTATTATGTTATGTTAATCACCATACATTACATCATTAGTTTTTGATGTAGTGTTCCATGATTCATTGTTTGCATATAACACCCAGTGCTCCATTCAATATGTGCCCTCTTTAATACCCATCACCAGGCTAACCCATCCTCCCACCTCCCTCCCCTCTAGAACCCTCAGATTGTTTCTCAGAGTCCGTAGTCTCTCATGGTTCGTCTCCCCCTCCGATGGTCATAAACTTTTATTACCTCATGATAAATTTTGTACTGAACATTATTTGAGCTGATTCTTCATGAACTCTAAACCTTTATGGTTTTTCTTCACACCAACTTTTTTTTCCAGTTGTATTCTCACAGATTATTTTTCCACCATCAGCTCTTTTTCATTTGTTCTGTATGTATGATGTTATCTTGAATAATAACTAGCTACGTGGACTCAAGGAAAATACATTTCGAAGATAATATTTCCTCCTTGTTTTTAGCTTTGTAAAAAAAACTCCCCAAATCTACAGTTTTGTTCAGCATTACAAGCAATTTAAAGGCAGTAATTAAAATGACCTAGAAGATAGATTGTTTCACATTTTCCTCAATACAATATTCATTCGTCATCTATTTCAGTTTGTGTCTTTGTAATTATTTTTACCCTCATCCTTTCCATTTTCCCTCACCTCTTGGCAGCTATAACAATCAGCACAAAAATCTGGTGAAGGTGGGATCAGTGGGCAGCAGGTCTCAAGAAATCCACACAGTGTTGATATTGCTTTAGATATAGGTTAGATCAGAGTTCCCAAACTCTGCTGAGCAGAAGGATTCCATGAGGCACTTAATAAAGCCATGGATGCTGGGCTCCACCCTCAGAGGTCCTGATTCAGTCTGGGGCAGGCCTGGGAATCTGTATTTTAACATCCTCCCCATGTAATTCCGCATACCTATGTGTGGGAGCCACAAAACTGACTTTTCTTTTGAGTCAGAACTTCTTGCATTTTAAGTACGGGTTTCTCCCCGCTATCCATAAGTAGAATGTTCCTATGAAAGCTTCCTAAGCAAAATGTCATAAAGTGAAGAAGCCTCAGCATTCATTTATATGGAAAATTTTTTGAGCATTCCCAGACCCCAAAAATAACCTCGGGCTTTTCTGACATCTTACTAACAAATGCACAAAATAAATTGGGATAAAGCAAAGATACAGACACAGCTCAAAGCGCTGGCAGCTTGATGCTAATATGCTGAGTGTGGTTCTGGGGAGGGAGCTCGGTGGGGACCCTCTCGCTGCTCTGGGGTGCTCATGTCTTGCTGCTTTCACCTTTTATCATAAAAGCAAAAGTCCTCTTTGGATTTCTTCTGATTAGTGAAAACAGGTATGACTGTAGGTCTTTCATAAAAGCAAAGTGGTGTAATGTGAACTTTCATAAAGTGGGGAATACCTCTACAGTAGTTCTTCAATCCCCTTGTCTGCTGTTTCGTTTTGGGGGTTTCAGTTCCTGAGGTCTGGAAACAGAGCATCCTCCTTCTGACGAATCAGCAGAAGGTCAATAGTAGGCTAACTCTATGTCATGACGTCTAGGTCATTCACCTCAATGCGCCTGAGGCTTATCGCCTCACATCATCACAAGAAGAAGGGTGAGTAGAGAACAGTAAGATATTTTGGGAGAGAGACCATATTCATATAACTTATCATAGTGTATAATTGTTCTATTTTTTATTAGTTGTTGTTAATCTCTTACTGTGCCTTATTTATAAATTAAGCTTTCTCATAGGGATATAGGAAAACCATAGCGTGTATAGGGTTTGGTACTATCCATGGTTTCAGGCATCCACTGGGGGATCTTAGAACGTATCCCTGCAGATAGGGGGGGACTATTGTATTTCATTTCTTCTATCCCCACTGCTGATCCTGTTGTCATTATCTGGCCCATCACTTTACCTGTAGGTTTAGCTGTGTGTGTGTATTTGTGTGTGTATGTTTCTAGGATCAATCCTGGCTTAAATAGAAGAGACTTAAGTATTGGTGATTTTAAGTACATTTAGCAACTGGTAGATGGTGGTAGCCTGAAGTGAAGGCTGCAGTTCCAACACATGGCCTCACAGGGATACATCTGGGGAGAGGCTAATGGGCAGCCACAATCTGGGGGAGGGGGATACAGATTGATTTCCACTGGGAGGCCCATGTTATCAACAGGGGCTCCATATGGAGTCAGGTGACGCACTGGAGAAGGGCTGGTTGACTGTTGGACCAGGGGCTGTGTGAGAGGGGGTCTAAGTGTTTGTAGGTGGTTGGAAGAGGGGAAAGGGTTGAGGGTGGGGGAGAATGGGGGGGCTGCAAAAAGTAGCTAATTATCAACAGGATGGTATTATTTCAATGCATTAACCATAGTATTGCAACAGAATAGCTAGGATCTATAGGTCTTTATCCGAGCTCCCTGGAGTTCAGTAATACATCTCCCTTGTTACTATTCTGCTCCCAACTGTATGCCTCCATTCTGAAACCTTGGTTTTCATGCTTAAGTCCTTGCATGATGATCCATCCATATTTTAGCTCCCCTGTGATCGAGGCTTGCCTTGTTTTTTCTAGTTACAGTAGTTGCCGCTGGAGCCAGCCACCCAGCTTCTGAACTGCCTGGGGCAGCAGGCACCGAAGTGCTAACAGGCTTTTCGGAGCCTGACTTCTGGCCGTGTGCCTGCCAGGCCTGCCCCTCCAACTTTGGCCTCATCCCCTGCAGATAGTGTGGCCTTGCCCAGCCAGACCCCAGGTTTCTAAGACTAAAGCAAATGAGCAAAGACGCCTTTCTCCTTTCCCTTAGACAAAATTGAGTTAAAGTTGTTCAAAACAGAATGCAGTCTTGAGGCCGGTGGTCCAGAGAAGGTGTGTTCTTCTGTCTTCAGCCAGTATATCATAGAAAAAATAAAAGTCCTAACAGTAGATGGTCCAAATGATCCATTCGGCTTCTTTCTTTCTCTAATTGTCACCAAAGGTGGAACCCCCTGGATTCAATTGGGAGAATTAATCCAAGGAGGATATAATTACAGATGATGGTCATAGTTCATTTTAACATTTTAGGAAAAACAAACAAGCAAACAAACAAAAAACTGGTTCCCAAACAATAATGTAAGTGAATCATCAATGCACATAACACACACACACACACACACACAAGTTGGGATGCAAGGATAGCATCCAAGCTGGCCTCACACAGAATTAAAAATAAGGTTGCACGTATTGAATGGAGCACTGGGTGTTATATGCAAACAATGAATCATGGAACACTACATCAAAAACTAATGATGTACTGTATGGTGATTAACATAACATAATAATAATAAAAAAAGAAGCAGCTGCGGGCTTGACAGGGCCTCATCAGCGCTACAGCAGCTAATGGGGCTGGGTGGGAGGTGAGGCAGGAAGTTCTCTTTCCACCTGCCGCCCTTCCAGTGTCACTGGGCGCTGCCTATTGGCAGAACTTCTCAGTCAGCCAGCTGGCATGGGAGTCTGGGAAAGGTAGTTTGCGTATTTTGAACCCCAGTGTCTCAGAATAGAGTATAGAATCAATTTGGAGGTAGAAGTAGATGGATAACTAATCAGCATAGTCACAATAAATTTTAACACAAAGAAAGTAAAAAAAAAAAATAAAAATAAGGTTGCTAGCAGAGATTATTAAGGTCAATGTTAAGATGGAACCCTTCCCCCTCTTTACCTGGGTAACAGTGGACAACCTATTTGACTATTTTTCTACTTGATAGTTGGTTTCTTTTACTTATTGATGTGTAGGAGCTCTTTTATATTAGGGAAGTTAACTCTTTGTGATTTGAATGGCAAATATTTTTTCTAGTGTTTGTCCCTCAAATTTTGCCTGTGCTGATTTCTGCCAACACCAATTTTGATTTTAATATTGTCTCTCTCTATATTTATTAGTATATTTTATACCATTTGTTTTGCCATACTTAAATAGTGTCTTAAGGCTAGTTTTAAATTCTCTTATTTCTTTAGTATGTTTACTGTTTTATGTTTTGTAGTTACATCTTTGAACCATCTGAAACATATCGATATAAGGTACGAAGAATAGATCCAACTTATTTATCTTGGACAGATGGCTACTCAGTTCTTCCAATTCCTTCTATTTATTTATTTATTTTTATTTTTTATTTTTTCAGTTCCTTCTATTTAATGATCCATCTTTTTTCTCCATGGAACTGAAAAAAAAAATTAACACTCATATAGCAATTATTATGTGCCAATACTACTTAAAGATTTTTATAGGTATTAATGTATTTAGTGCTCATAACATTCTTTGGGGCACATACTATTATTATTCTCATTTTAAAAGATGAGAAATCAAGGCAGAGAGAAGATAAGGAACTTGTTCAAAGTCGCAAAGACATGGATCCAGAACCCATGTTATTAATCAGTACACCATTCAGTTACCCATAACATGTTGAGTGATTCTCTTTAAAGCCCATGTTGTTTTATTGCTAAATTCCCCAGTAGCTTTCCATTTCTCCTAGTGTAAAGGAAAGTATCTTTACTGTGGTTTACAAAACTTGCCAGAATCTGGCCCCTGCCTACATCCCTAACCTTAATTTGAACCACTTGCCTCCTTATATTATGTTCCTGTCAAACAGATTTTTCTTGGTTCTTTCTTGCCCCAGGGCTTTTGCACATGCCCCTCCTAATCTCAGAATCCATTTCCCTCTCCTCTTTGTAAGCTTGCTTCTCCTCAGGGAGACACTCCTTGACCAATCTGACTCAAGGAGTTTGCTTCTTACTGTTCTGTCTTTCAGGTCCCTGTGTGTATCTTTCAAAGCACTTGTCATAATTTATAATTGTTTTGTTTTGCTTATTTGCATTTTGTCTAAACTCCTAAAAATGTATGCTCCATGAGTGCATAGAACATATGTGTCTTGTACCTTCTTGCATCCTTAACATTAAGCACGGTGAGTGACATATTTACATACTCAATAAATATTTGTGGAATGGATGAATAAAAATTGCTGCAGATGTTTACCTTACATAATAAGGGGGAAATGTAAAAGTTAACATAAAACAGAAATACATAACATGATATTAAAGGTAAATTATCAGTTTATATCAACAAATATTTACAGACAACCCACTAGCCTCTTAACCTCTGTGCCATTCTCAATCCATCTTCCTCAGAGATTCTTTGACATGTTATTTTACTTAGTTGTTTTTGTGTATTTTTCTTCCTTGATCAAAAATGGAAGCTTGTGAAGCCAAGGCTAAATTGAGGCATCTTTGTGCCCCCTTGACCCAGCACACTGACTGGCATGGGACTGTAAACTTATTTTTTAAATGAAAATATTGTACAAGGGAAAAACACAAAAAATTGTAAGTCATGGTTCCTGAGTAAAAGTAGTTTGTTTCTAAGCTAGGCTAGGGGACAAAGCAAAGATACGTTAAAAGGAAAATGACATTCAAGATGTAAAAAGAACTCAAGACAACAATATAGTCATGATCATAGAAACTGACTAATTACAAATATTGAATTGCTTGGAAGTTCAGAAGAGATCTTTTCAGACTGGGAAGTCAGAAAGAATTTCCGTGGTGAAACTAGGGGTTACGTGTATTCTTTAAGGATGATAGGATTTGGATAATATCAACAGAATCAACCTTAGACTGTTTGCCACTAATGAGGTCTATTTCTGTGATGCACTGACTGTTTTCTAAAACGAAAACCACTTAAAAGTCTATAGATTTCAAAACCGAGTAGGTGGCATTTTAATTGGTTGCATTATCAAATTAAGAAGTAAAGTGAATAAAAAGCAAGCAATTTAATAAATGAATGCTTGAAATAACTGTGATTTATTACCCTCTGCATATAAAAGGATTGATCCATGGAATTTTACAAGACAAAAATGTATGATTAACATCTTTCAAGCTCAAAAAGAAAGGAATTGCTGTGGGATTTGATTATTCCACCTCTTCAAACTTACTTTTGAAAAGTCCAATTTTTAAGTCCAGTTGGGCTGTGAGGATAGAGTTATCTCTAAGAATGGAATCCTCTACAAACATATAGAGCTTGTGCCTTAGGATGCCAAGGAGAAGCGAGTATCTGTGCTTATGTGGCTGAGAATATTCACACGGGGAAGTCCTGCCTCTGCAAATGGAGAGGACTGAGTGAAACAATTTCTCTGTTAGATCTCGGCCAGATTTTCAAGAACCAAATCAGGTTACTAAGATCGTTCAACAAACTGAAAAGAAAAAAGGCATTACAATCTCAAGCCTTCAATTTAGAAATTATATCTGAAGTTGGCTAACTACCTCCAAAGAAAAAATGGATAGGCTCAAGGCAAGGATCTATTTTTCTAGATGAATATATGTTTGCAGGATGTATGTTGAAGGAATGCTCTGAATGAAAACAGTTTCCTGGAGCTGTGTTTGGGGAGTGATGTGATGTCATTCTAGGTTTGGGTGAGGGGTATGCAGAGCCAACTTGAGTGGGCTATGTATGCAGTGGAGGGTAGACAGTTCTTTCTGATGCCCTTGTTCTGAAGTTAACTGGGGGCTTTTGTTACTGCTCTGGCCTTGTCCCTGCAGAGCCCATGTTTTTCAGCTCATACAGCTCCCTAGGCATTTTTTAATGGTCAAATGGTGTTCCAGCAAGGACTCATTTATCAGTTGCTGAGTTACGACAAATGCAAGGGAGAGGAAAACAAAGCTCAGTAGGAAGAGTTAGGGAACAGGTAAGGGGCTTATTTGCTAAGTCTAGATGAATAACTTGCTGAATTAAAAACATATTCATGAAGAACATCTCAGAAATGTGCCACATCAAGACCTCGGTTTGTACCATGCCATGTTTTGATTTAGGGAATAGCCAATTTGACATGTCTGTGAAAAGCAAGAGTGTTGATTCTTTCACTCATGAAACCTACAGGAACTTCCAGAGCTCTCAAATCCCCAGGTAAACAAAAGAGTGTCTTATGTTATTTTCTCAGTTGGTGTCTGTTTAGAATAAAATTGAGCTATTTCCTCAATGGCTAAAAAACAGTCACTGAACATTATCCAAACAAGGAAGAACACGTAGTCTCCTCAACTTAAATCTATTAACATCTATATTTTCTCAAGAGGTTAGCTTATGTTTAGACCTATTCATCATTAAAACAAAACAAAACAAAACAAAATAAAGCAGAAAACCTTAGGAAAATGAGACCAGTAAAGATTAGTTGCCCATTAACAACAACTTTACAGGGTTTTCAAATGAGTCACATAAATGAGTAAGCTTCATGAATTAAATTTTAATGACATAAGTGTATTTGATTTCAAGTAAGCATTTCTTATTGTTCTGGGCCAGTATCCTAATTCCTGTTTCCTTTGGTTCTCTAAAATTTTTTTCCCCCTCAATGTTGAAAATTTATTTTTAAAAACATGGTGTATTGTTTTGTCTCAGCATGTATATGCCTAGTGAGATGGGTTCCCATCAAGTGATATTGGGAGCGGTTGTCTCAAATGATGTCAAATTAAGTATAAAAACATCAGCTTAACTGGTTGTTTGTTATCTTGGAGGCAAAAGTGCCATTAGGTGTTCTAATTTCTTTCTCTTTAATTTTTTTTAGATACTTGTGCAGATTGAGTCTTATCTAATCCAGAAAAAATAAGTACCCAGTTGGGTCGGAAATTATGGTCTTGTGCTTAGTCTCTGATTTTAAAGGATGTTGAGTCTTTTCAATTAAACATCTTGACTGCTGAATTTATATTGAATGTATGAAAACCAAGGGCTGATAGTTACCAATGATGGTGACTTCCGCTTATTAAGCTCTCAGATGCTTTATATATTTTTTTCATTACTCTTCACAAGTGTCTCTATGCAGAAAGATACCTTTTTCTTTATTTTGTTTATGAGGGCCCTGCAGCTTTGAAAGGGTTTAAGCAACGTTCCCAGAGTGGGGTAGCCAGTGGTGAGAACCCCAATTCCCCGGCCTCTAAGTCACAAGCTCTTGTCAGTACTTGCTGGTTCTTGAACTTTGGGATTTCATGAACCAGTAGAACTTCAAATAGCCAAAAAGAAACAAGCAAAATCCTTGGGACTAAAATAAGGTTGACAATTTTTTTTATATGTCCAAATAAAATAAAAATAAAAAAACAATCATCACCTACTCTTAACACAATTTTGTAAAAAAAAAGGGTGTTTAATTATATTTGTTATATTTTAAAATGTTCGCATGTCACACTATTTCATATTACTTTGTGTTTTGGGAAAGCCAGAATTTGTGAATATGTCTGATTCCTTATCTGGAGGGGAAGCTTACTTTGAGCATGTGTGCAGCTTAATGTATCCCAGGACATTTCAACCACAAAGAAGCAAGAGGTCACATGTTAGAACAAAGAACAGTTCTTCCTGGGAAAGGACAGTTGGTAACTTTACACCAACATGCTTATATAAACACTAGTCGACCTTATCTTTCTCATTTTGTCAAAGACTGGTGAAAACTGCCATGGCCCAGTGCACGCTTGAGGACAAGTAGTGGGGAATCCTGTAGAACAAAATACTGCCTTCCTCACCTGCGTTCTTGAGATAGGGAGACTGAAGCATGGCCCGGTATCAATTGCAGTCTCCACTTCTGGCTGTGCGGTGTAAGAAATGGCTCCTCCCTGTGTCTACTGGGCCAGCTGCAGCTCGGTAGTATCTTCCACAAAGTTTCCCTGTGTTATCAGAAAACACAGCCTTTTCCCCATTCCCTAAGGCAGTAGACTGAATTGGGTTTTCCTTTCCGCTTTATTGTTTTCAGATGTTTGCTAACTCTCAGCTCACCATTTTCTTTTCACTGATAAATTTGAAGGAAATTACAGCCCCTGCACACAGGAGGCCAGAAGTGTCCCCTCAAGCCTCTAGATAACAAAAAGGGACTGTTTCTTTCAACTCCCGGATCAACAAACAATTGAAAAAAGGGGAGCTCCATCAGGACGAGCTGGAATGATAACTCCTTGCTGGGAACAGCCAACAGTGAATATAATAAATCAGTTTCCAGAGCTTATATGAACCCAAAGAACAGTTTTCCTCAGTGTCATTAAATTCATTTAATGACAGTGTTACTTACATATGTGTAAATATAAAACCAAGGATAAATTCTTGGTGCTTAGAGCTCTTCGAATTATAAAGCTGAAACAAATTTACAAACTAAATAAGACTAAAACTCTAAAACCAATAAAACTCAAATCAACAACGTTAATTTGAGGTGACAGATGAAGTTTTGTTGAAATTAAATTGCTACTTACAGTATGAATACATTTCTGATAGCCACGGTACAGGTTTTAGAATTTGGCATGCCCATGCAGTTGCATGCAAGGGATGGTCCCAATTCTTTCTCTGTCTCTCCATTTGAACCACAGAGATACTTTGTACCTTAACCTCATTTGCTTTCATTTGGCATAAATGCATATTTTATTTATAAGTCTACCTCTGTCTTTTTCTCATTAGTCTATGTCAGTTAGAATATTAGTTGATGGCAAAGTGATCTTGAGCATAAATCCAAAGAAATGAAATTGCAGTTTCCAAGAACCTCAGTACAGGGTACATTTCCTTTTTTTTCAGGTTTTCCTGCTGCCTTGCCTTGGAAAAACTTGAAGAGCCTTTCTGCTTCATCATTGTACTTCCACTAATCAAAATAGTACTGCAGCATATAGCAGGTCCTCAATGATATATGTTGAATAAGTGAACAAGTGAATATCAGCTCCGATAGGAGGTAATGGTGTAACACCAACTGGAATGAGACAGAACTGGGTGTGAATTTATAAGTGTAGGGGAAGAAAAATAATTTTCCCTGTGCCCTTTTAAATTCTTGGCTGAGACCTTGTGACAAAAGACATAATTAAGAGCAAAACAGATAAAAGTTTTATTAACATATATACCTCATGTTTCCATGGGAGATAACCTCAGAAAAATGAGTAACTCCCTGAGGTGGCTTAGAGCTCCAGCTTCAACACCAATTTCAGCTAAAGGCAAAAGGGGACAAGTCTTTAAATGAGCCCACTTTGTGTTGTAAGTTTCTGTAGCAATATATTTTTCAGTATAATTTTGTCACTGTATCAGTGTGTGACTGTAGTATAAAACAGAGAATCACAGAATAGTTAAGCTGGAACATTAGAACTTGCCTTCATTTCGTGGATGTCTCTCAAGAGAATATACTCAACAGATTTGTTTTTGTGCACAAAGAAAGAAATGACTCAGTGACACACCAGCAAAAATAATTGCTATTTACAAATAGTAGAAAATACATATGTTTTAGATGGACGTAGAACAATTTTTGCCTGCCTCCCTTCTGCTGGAGAGGACCTGTTCACACTGGGCATTCCCTTCCAGCTCCAGCTCATGCCAGAATTGGGTTGTCTCTCTCTTGCCTGGGGTAGCTTCCACTTTCTAGCTAGTGCTCCTGAGACTTTATTAGCATCTGGATGGGTCTTCATATCATTTACTAATCCTATGGGATACGTTGGTTTTGCTGTTAATCCTTTTGAATATTTGAAGAAAGCAGCTTTGATTACCCATTAATCTATATGCTTTGTCAATTAATAGCTGAAAATTCACGTTCCTTTTGTGAGTATTTGTATACACCGGTTTCTTTGTCCCCTTCAGTTTAGCTGGTAGGCCTCTGTCTATAGTTACTCTTTTGAGTTTTTGCTCTCATGTGGATGGTAAGCTCTGAACTTGTTCATTTACGATTCCAGTCCCTCAGAAAGTATGGCTGATAAAAAAGAAAAATCACTGAAAGATCTAATAAAATGTTCAGCCCTCATTTACCTCCCAAAAAAGAAGGTGGGAAGAAGCTCTTGGCTTGGTGCGTTAGGTGACCTCACATGCCCAACAAGCTGAAAATAATTGCTGCCCATTGTACAGGTGGCTGTGAGTGGCCAGACACTTCAGATGGTCAGTGTAGGTGTGGGCCAAGCAGTGATCTGAAGTCAGGGAAATCAAATTGCTGCAGTCCAGCTGGGACCCTTCTACTATTACAGTTAGGTGACTGGGCAACTGCACCATCGGGGGAAGCTTGAAGGCTTGTTTCAAGTCCCTGAAATGTTGTCAGGCTTCTCTCTATTTCCAAAGCCAATTATTTGAAGTGATCGCGAGCTCCCACTTGCAGACAGGTTGGGTTCCAACAGTTTATTTCAAAGTCAGTTGTTTTGAACTTGAAAAATAATTTTTCTAGCAAAAATAATAAAAGGCACAAAAGGCCAGCCCATAGAAATCTATTTAAATTCAGACCTCAATGAAATAATGCACATTTGCCATGATAAGCAGTAGAAGAACCAAATATTGTAGTTTAGGAATGAAGATTATGTTTGTAAATCCATTAATTATAACAGAAAATAACCAAATTAAGAGAAATTGTTTCTTATTTATATGACATGGCTTTGACAGTGACACTTTTAATTAGATAAGGATGAGAGGAAATTTGAAGACTTGTGGAAATTATTGAGGGGAAACTCTCAGGATATTTAGAGGCTTTAGAAGTTAAAGAATAATTTTACTTCGAAACTTTACTTTGACATTAGTGCTTCACTAGTACCAATGATCCACCATATGGTTCATTTTTAATCACAAAGGAGAAAAAAGAGGGAGAGCATCTTGGGGAGGGTCTCCTGGAAGTCAGAGTCTGAGATAGAAATTTGTGTCGGAGAGGTGTACTGCAGAGGACACTGTCAGTGGACCCCTGGGGGAAGGAAGGAAGCAGAACTGAGGAAGGGACAGTTGGGCTGAGATGCAGGCACAGCAAAGGACTCAGTTGATACCATGGAGAGCCACTGAGCAGGCACAGCCCTTCAGAATTGTCCCATCACGAGGCAAGGGGCCAAGACTTATATTTAGCCACTGGATATGGGTCACTCCCAGGCAGGGGGCATGATCTTAATGGGGGCGGCTCTCCAGCTGAGAGCAATCTTTGGAAAGGAGTAACCATGAGAGCCATGGGTCACCGACTCTCCCAGCCACAGTGGTAGGGTTGGTCCCCTGTCCTGAAATCTGAAATTTCTATCTTAGACTCTGACTTCCAGGAGACCCATCTACTACAGAACCAGGTGTCTTTTTTGGAGGTAACTGGGCAAGAATAAAAGATAAAAGGAAAAAGTGTGTTTATGTCGATGTGTGTGCACAGGGGAGAGAAAGTTGATCTGTAGGGGAATGAACCCAACTGTGAGCTGTGGAGAATGGCGGGGCAGCCAGGGAGCAGCTCTTGCAAGATGGTTCTGAAGCCAGGAAGGGGGTGTGAGGGAAGGCACTGTCAGGCTGTGGGCAGTTCTTGCCAGAAGAGCTGGTCTGCTGATGAGAATAGGCTGGATTGGAGGCAGCAGCCTATGGCCGATGTTGAATGTAGGGGACCTCGGATGAAGTTATATACTCTCTCGGTGGCTCCTGCACAGAGAAGCAGGGAGGGGCTGCTGTAGCAGTTCCCCCACATTTTTTAGAATAAGAGAAACCAGTTTTTGTTTTGTTGTTGTTTTTTTTCTTTTTGGAAAACCAGTTTTACCTTCCAAATTTTTAATTTTTGTGACCATTTCCATCTTCCTACAAAATAGTGCTGTATGGAACACAATTATTTTTGATACTGATATGGAACTAAGTGTATTGATTAATTTTTAAGTGAACTGTTGTTTTAAAGATTTTTGTGATGCTTCTGAGCCAGCTGGACATGCCGTGTATTGTTGCAAAATCAGTTGGGAATTTTTGGTTTCTCTTGTACGGAGTATTGACCAGAGGAGACATAAAAGAAGTAAATAGAGTGTCCTTTGCTTTCAAGATTGTGATTCAGTTTTGAAAGGACAGAATGCAAAGTAAACTGCTATTTCTAATGTCAGGGAGATTTTGTTCTAGAAAAACTTCTTTTAAATATGTAGCACACTTGGGGAAGATGGAAGAGGAGGGCAGGCAACAGATGCATGTTTTCTCTTATATCTGGAAAGATAAACAGCCCGAGCCTTCCAGAGCTTTCCAGAGTTAGCATGCTATTTTACACAAAGTCCGGGAACTCTCAGGTTTTTTGGTCTTAAACATTTCTTGTTTATTTAGTCCTTGTGGTACTTTGGAATGTGTATATCTCAGATATCTGAAAAGCATTCCGTAACCTATATCCCAGGCATGGTTTCTGACTCATCTCTTCGGCTAGTCGATCTGCAACGGACTGGTACGCTTTTTGGGAATCCAGGTTTATCTTTGTTTAAGAAATAAGTTTGACTTGCCTAGCTCTTATTACCTGACAAATAACATATTTGCTGCCTAGGAAATAACCTCCTCCGCAAATCAGTTTGGTGGGAACAGCGAGAAGACGTGACTGTGGCCGACGAGTCTGTTTCTCTTTATCTCTCGTTCCATCCTTCATGGGCTCCTGAGAACCACGAGAAGGGGCCCACACCAGCCACTTTCCTGTTCCCGGCGCTGATTAGGCTTGAAGCAGCATGTTTATGTTTTCATTCCTGGTGATATGCTTGGGAGTGCTCTTGAGAAATAGAAGATGTGGGAAAAGTCCATCTCTGAATCCTTCTTCCTTCCCGCAGAAATCTTTCTCCGCTTCTTGTTGGAACCTTCCAACCCCCGGCTTGCTGTGTCTTTACTGCCACAATTGCTTCTCTGCCCTTCCACGTGGACAGCCCTGCGGGGCCTGAGCCAGCCTTCTTACCTGGCTACCCTTCACGTCTGCTGTATAAACTTGCTGTTTGGGTTTCATTACTTTGGGGCCTTGGTAGAAGACTGGCCAGTTCTTCTCATAAATCAGTGCATGCCAAACTGTTAATAGCTGATAAAAATCAACCCAAATATGCATCTCCTTGTCAAGAACCCATTCCCATTTTATCTGACTGGGGTCTGCAAGGCCTTACCTCTGTCCAGGCCTCCCCAGTTGTTTAGAGAGAAATTCACAGGATGTGCACTACACATTTCCTTGAAGCTTCAAAACTTGAAGGTTTCCTTGGGAAAAACCCATGTTATTTTCATATGAAAGCAAATAGAGATACATATTACGGGAGAAATAAAAATTCCCCATATCTTAAAAAGTAAAGCATGAGAAAAGAAGACATTTTTCCTTGGGGTAAACTACTCCAGGCTGGGTCTGTAGATATCCTGGGATTTGTTTTCACTTCTCCTCCCATCGGGATTCTTGGATGAGAAATGGAGAAGCAGAGGTTTAAGCCCTAGTAGTTTGCAATGGTCAGAGTTCTGGGCATTTTATGAGGTCGGTGAGGGAGATTTTTTCTTTTCTGCACTTCTCTGATCACTTGTCCAGATACAGGATGGATTTGGTGGGCCAGTCACGTGAGCCGGAATACAGTGTCCGGGACTGAACACTTCTTGAGTCTCCGTCCAAAGTTGTGCTTGGTTCCATCTGTGCTTTTGCACAAATGTCTCAGTGGGTGAGTTAAAGGTCTGAGTGATGATATCTAGCAAAAAAGATGGCACGGAGCTGCTTTTTAGTTTGCATTTTGGTGTAAGAGAAGATCCTTTAGATGCTTATTTACAAAAGGTTATCTTTAAATTGTTGAATTATTTACTTACGGTAGACAAGTCAATGTCAAACAAGAAAATGAATCTTCGGGGAACTTTGAAGATGGGCTTAAACTTTTAAATATGCACATTCATTTCCTGGTATCATAAATTGTATTCTGTAACGAATTACAATGAGGAACTACAGAATTTATGGAATTATTTATTTATTTATTTATTTTTAGTCAGAGGATTTCCCAGAACAGAATTACAGATTCGGACAATAGTTCAAATTATTTGTGCTATGTTACTTTAATGTCTACTGTATCCAGCTGAGACCTCATAGCTCATGTGCTTTCTTTATAAAAGGAATCAAATTAATATCAAAGTCAAAACATTACAGTCATTTCCTTTGCAAAAATTTTTCCATTTTTATATTGTTTTCAATAAAAAACTTACTGTAGCTACTGATTGAAATATGCTTACCATATTTTGCCAGAGGTGCTGGGGGAAAAAAGTGTATTTTATCTTCCTGAAAAATGAGAGTAAGTATTTCCCTAGAGATTACAAAGGGTTTTGGGGAGAAACCTTACCCCAAAGTGTTTTTTATTTTCATGCTTCTTCATGACATCTAGGAGGAGAGATTTATTATTCCAATTTAAGCAACAATCTGGAAGGAACAATCCCTGAAATCATTTATCGGTTATTTAAACCTCAGTGCTAATTTGTGTATCAGCAGCTTTGCCATTTTTAGCTAAGAGTTATTGTTAAGAATATCTATTGTCAAGTCGAAGAACATTATTTTATTTTATTTTATTTTTTTAAAGATTTATTTATTTATTTATTTGAGAGAGAGAATGAGAGACAGAGAGCACGAGAGGGAAGAGGGCAGAGGGAGAAGCAGACCCCCTGCTGAGCAGGGAGCCCGATGTGGGACTCGATCCCGGGACTCCAGGAGCATGACCTGAGCCGAAGGCAGTCGCTTAACCAACTGAGCCACCCAGGCGCCCCCGAAGAACATTATTTTAATCATAGCATTAAAGGAAATGAAAAAAAAATTATGTGACTTTTAATTGTAATGCTCTAACAGAACAAGTTCACCTTTGTGTTTTCCTTCCTGTCTTTGTCCATTTTCATGCACCTGTCCAATGCTGATGCAGTCACAGGGGGGACTCCCTGTGCACCTAGCTGGAGAGTGGGCTGAGGGCAGCGCCTGTTCCATGGGACATGGGGATCACAGGGGAAGACAAAGCCTCAGAGGTGACGGCCACAGTTTTCTGCCATGGCGCCTCTCCATTGTTCTCTGTTGCTCTGCTCTCTACTTCCCTTCACACAGTCCTCCTTCCCACCTACTTTCTGATTTTAGGTGAAAGTGAATTCCAGTTATTATTATTTTTGAATTTTAGTCTGTTGATAATTACTGGAGTTTCAAAATTGGAATTGCACATTAAACCCCTGAATTTAACTGCTGGCTTTTGTTTCCTTCTCCCTTCTTCCCCGATCACCCTGCCCAACCTAGCACAGAGAAGTGAATTACCTCCCACTTGCCAAGCAACTTGCAGGACTGGGGAATAGAGTGACTCATTACATGATCTCAGGGTCCTGGGATCGAGCCCCACATTGGGCTCCCTGCTCAGCGGGGAGTCTGCTTCTCCCTCTCCCTCTACCTCTGTGCTCTCTCTCAAATAAATAAATAAAATCTTTAAAAAAACAAACTGGCTTTGGAAGTTTGGGAAGGCTGGATGGAGAAGGGGAAAGAACATTTTAGGCACACACAAAGACCCATTTGAAATACTTTTCTGGGGGCAACAGGGTATCAAATGGAGATTTTGGGAGCACAGAAATGACATGATCAGTATTCTGCTTGTTTTGTTTTAAGGGGAAGTAGTTCTGGGTAAAGGACTGGCAGAGTGAGGGTGGCATGGGGGGCCTAGTGGTACTATAGTTCTGTCTTTTGTAATGAATCTCTCACTGCCCACCATGCTGTGTGGCACATGGAAGGTGCCTTGTAAAACCGTGGTGAAGGAATTAATGGACTGGCATCGCATTAGAGCTTAAGGATGAGTATGTGTGAACTTTAAAACTTGATTGTGAGTATTGCCCTTTGCAACCCATCAGCCTCATAACTTAGGTTAAGACATCGTGCATCAAGGACACTAGATCAATCCACTTGGTCCACCCGTCTTCCTTATATCAGGGTACCAGTGGCCAGTAAATGCAAATTGGATATTTCAATTCTATTTGAGGCAATCATGAGGGAATCTCTTTTCAATTCTGGGCTAAACCTGCCTGGGTTCAGCTTCCATTTTGAGTCCTGATTCTGTTCTCCAGACCTAAAAGACTGAAGTTGGTCTTCCTGGCCTGGCTTCAGGTTCTCTCTAAAGGCTTTGGGTAACACTGGCTCTTTGAGTTAGGATGGATTTATAGAAACAGCAATACGGGATCCTAGGGCTGCTCATTGCTCTTGGGTTGGTCATTTTTTTTTTTTTTCTGGATGTTTCCAGAGGACAGAGCTAGGAAATACATTTTTTTTTTTAATAAAATACATAAGTTCATGCTGATACTTCATATTCAAATTTAGGGCAACAGGTTGTTGACTTATAGATCTTGCATTTGTATGTCCTAATAAGAATGTATAGTCAGCTTACAGTGTTTCGAAGTCATTTGGAAGAGTCCCTCTTTGCGGTTTTGCCACCTACATGATACACAGTTTCATTCACTTGATTAATTTTGCTCTCAATTTTTAAGGATTACATTGTGTTATGTTTAATTTGTTTTATAGTTATGTAAAATATTTATATTGTGCCAAACTCAAATCTACAAATCAAAATCTATTCAAAGAGGTCCTGTTTTGTCTCTGTCATCTACATTTCTTCTCTCTTCATAGGTAACTATTAAAACAAATTATTTTAAAGACTTTATTTATTTATTTGAGAGAGAGAGAGGGAAACAGCATGAGAGGGGAGAGGGTCAGAGGGAGAAGCAGGCTCCCTGCTGAGCCGGGAGCCCGATGTGGGACTCGATCCCAGGACTCCGGGATCATGACCTGAGCCGAAGGCAGTTGCTTAACCAACTGAGCCACCCAGGCGCCCCTAAAACAAATTATTTTAATCCTTCCATTTTTTTTAATGAGCAAATATTTATCCTATCCTTCTCCTCCTTTCTAATAATATACACTTCTTACAATTGCCTTTTTTTACTTAATGATTTATCTGAAGATCATTCTATAATATTATAGAGATAATCTTTATTTCTTTTCACAGCTGCCTTTGTACTCCATTGTGTGGCTATATCTTGGTTTATTCAGTCAGTCCTTCATTGTGGACATTTGGGTTGCTTCCAAGTCTTTTATTATTACAAATTGTGTTGCAGTGAATAGCCTTGTTCATCTTTTTGTTTTTTTTGCTTGTGTAGTGTTGGGTTAGATTACTAGAAATGGGACTGCTGGGTCAATATCTAGCTGGTTCCCTTCAGAAAAGACTGGCAAATTTCCCTCCAAGAGAGATATAATTTTGCATTCCCACCAATTGAGCAAAAGTGACTATTTTCCCACAGTCTTGCCAAAAGTATATGTGGTCAAGCTTTTGCTTTTTTTTCTTAATCTGGTAAATAACAACTGGTACCTCAGTGAAGTTTGAAATTCTATTTCCATTATCAGCAATGTTGAGCTTTTTGTGGGTCACTTGGATTTGCCTAAGAATTGCTTCTTCCTAAGAATTGCTTCTTAATCTGTTTTGACAATATAAGGTCGTTGGTCTTTTCTTCTCAAATATTAAAAGCTGTTCATATATTAAGGATATTTACCTTTCGTGATATAAGTTGCACATACGTTTCTTAGTTTGTCATTTGTCTCCTTTTTACATTCTTTACAATGCTTTCCCCATGAAAAGGGTTTTTTTCTTTAATTTTTGACATCAATTTTATCAGTCCTTTCTCTTTTTGTTTCTGGATTTTGAGTCATGGTCATGAAATATTTTCCCACTCATATAATATAGCAATTCACTAATGTTTTATATCATAGTTGCAGGGTCTCATTTGATTAAATGTTAGAGTTTATCCTATTTTTATAATGTGAGAAATGCATGCATTTTTATTCTTTTTAAAATAGAGTTATCTGGTTATATCAATACCATTTACTTAAAAGTACATCTTTAAAAGTACATCCCCCCACCAATTTGAACTTTCACATGCAATTGTATTCATTGCAAGGTTTTGTACTCTGTTGGAGATACAGGTAAGGGTTTTGACTGAAGCTTGAATTTTAGTTAAAGGAATCAGCAGGTCACAGGAGGGGAGTTAAAAGTGGTAATAGCTATTAACTGTGCTGGATAAAGGACCTGAAACATTGTGGATATTGAATAGGTATTTAGTTAGATGAGTGACTCATTACAAAAAATAAAATAGTAAATGATTAAAGAAATACATTTGAAATACTTATTTTGTACAGGACAAGATTTCTATGAAGTATCAACTAGTAACAATGCAGTGGTAGACAATATAAAGGGGAGAAAATTCATAGTGAGATTTATAATCTCTCTGCTTAGGAAAAAATGCATCCATTGTACATTTTAAAATGTGAAACTCTGAGAACTCATGTGTAAATCTTAAAATATAATCAGATAATTTTAGTTATATTGAAAAACCTTACTACAGTATTTAAAAGAAACCAATGATGAATCCTTTTGTGAAGGGATTCATCCTTTTGGATTGTGAGTAATTGTGCTTTAAGTGAGATGTTTTTTTGGTTCAGATTTTGACGGGTAAGATTTTTGATAGTGAGGCATATTGACATATCATCAAAACAGAATATAACAAAAATAGTGACCATTTCTTCTTTGGTGGAGAATAAAAATAATGACATGAAAGAGAATTAATCTAAGTTTTCATTATCCCGGAAGATGATTCCAGAGACACCTTTGTCTGGAGGTCTTTGACATACCCCTCTTTAGAGTTTCCCTTCTGGCTTGGAAGTAAGAGCTCTAGCTCTGAAGGTGTCATCCTAACTCCCAAAACTGTTCACATGTCCTTCACCATTAGCTTCCTTGCCTTTCTTCTGGAGTTCAGCGCCCCTCACCGCAGAGGAAGTTAGTTCATAGTTTTGTAAATAAATTTCTTTAGGAGGTGCACAGGGAAATTAAAGAACAGGAAAGGAAGAAAAAGCAGTTAGTGGGAAACAAAAATGACAAAGTTGAGAAAAGACTTTTCCATCTGGCTAAAGAGTCAGGGTTCAGAATTCTTTTTTTCCGGCCATGCCTGAAGTATGAGGGAGGAAATGACAAAGCCAGTTCTGAGCACCTAGGGAGGAGAGCGGCTCTTCATCTAGCCTAGCCTTGCATGAGGTCATGGGTTTTTCTTGCTCTGGGATGTTTAATCAAGAAGTATTGGAAATGTAGTTCCCCTTTTTACAATCTTGCAATCCTGAGAACCAGCAGCAAGAAATGCAGAGAGCAAAGAGATGCAAATAGCCTGGGAAGAGCCGTCTGGTCTGTCTTGTCCTAAGTCTTAAAAGTGTTTTTGTTTTAATGGTGGGTCAAGGTTAGCATTGGACCGATTAATATTCATGTGGTTTTGCCACCCTTATTCATGTGGTTTTACCACCCTTAAGCATGTCTAACTTCTTTGTTGGACATTTTCCATCTCTTTCCTTTCTTTCCCTTGAGCCAGCTTTTGGATTCAGAACATTGGCTGCACACCCTAGGGGCCTGAAAGTAACGTGAATTAAGTTTAACTTTAGAACATACAGTAAACCTTTTAGATTTGGCCACATTTGCCTCTGGGGTGCTGTTAATATGACTAAATGAAGGCCAAAAATATTCTGAAGAGTGTATTTTCCTTATTCTTTCCATCCTCTTATATCAAATAGATAAGTGAATTTGTGCCGAGTATCATCTCCCAAATTTGTTCTCATTCTTCCTGCAGTTTGAGTAGCAATTCCAGCTCTTGAAAATGAAAAACTTCTCCCAACTTCTTTGCAAGTTATTTCTCATAGTTATGAAAAAAATATCATGGCAAAAGATGGGGGAATTAGATGGCTTACAGATCCAATAAAGCTTTATGTGCTGAATCTAAGCTGAGCTCCATGGCAGAGAGGTCAAATGAAGGCCAGAAAAGCAAGTAGGGAACATAGGAAACCTTTCTAGGACTCTCCTGCACAACTTAAATTTGCTACAAAAGCTTTGTAAGACTGCATTGTCTTTTTTTTTTTTTTCCCCCCAAAGGAAAGGCGTCAAGACATTCTGGTTGGGCTTTTTCTGCTTCTGGGAATTCTACCTTGAGTTTTAGGTTTCAACTAAAAAAAGCCTTTACTCAACTTGGTGTCCTGAACTGTTCAGGTGTTGTGTCTGTTTGAAGGCAAGAGAATAGGATATTTCCATTCACTGGCTCCCGGAGGAGCAAACATTGCATTTGAAGGGGTGTGTGTTACAAGACAGTCCCACCCTGTGCTTGCCTCTCCAATATATTGTAATTTATTGTAACATCAGCATAAGAACTAAACACTAGGCCTGGTTTTAAGAGGTGGTGATTTTCAAAGAGGAAAACCCTGGGGCTAGGAATAGATGTGGTCATCATTTTTAAAAATTATTTCATTTATTCATGTATTCTGCATATAGTTATTAAATACCTGTTTCATGGCAGGTCCTGTGTTAGGTGGTGGGAATAAAACAATGGCTAATATGGTCACAGTACCTGACTTTTATAAGGTTTAGTGCCAAACAACTAAGTCAGACAATTAAACAAGTAACTACATACAGTACATAAATTTTGTTTTAGAAAAGGATGATTATCTAATTTATCACCCAACTAGAACTCTGTTGAAGGGCGCCTGGGTGGCTCAGTTGGTTAAGCGACTGCCTTCGGCTCAGGTCATGATCCTGGAGTCCCGGGATCGAGTCCCGCGTCGGGCTCCCTGCTCGGCGGGGAGTCTGCTTCTCCCTCTGGCCCTCCCCCCTCTCATGTGCTCTCTCTCATTCTCTCTCTCTCAAATAAATAAATAAAATCTTTAAAAAAAAAAAAAAAGAACTCTGTTGAAGGTGAAAGAGGAGTTCTTAATAATTGTAGTGGGCCAACATGTTTAAACTGGGATTGCCCTGGGTAAACTGGGATGGAGAAGTTGCTATGGGATTGTGTAGCAGAAACACTTAATCTGGTCTGTGTGTAGTGATGATGGGGAAAAGATTTCCAGGAGAAACTCACATTTAAACTGTTGCCTGTGTGTCTTTCTCATCACAAGTTTTCCCCTGTGGTCCCCTAATGACCGCCTGAACTTCTGGGATGGGGGGTTCAATGCATCCTTGTTTTATTGCCAGGTGAAAGGAGGGGGGTCTGCCACCAAACAGCTCAACCAAGGTCTGAGCATAGAGTCTCACTGGCCCTGACTGGCCTGATTAACTCATGTGCCTGTCTCTGAACCAATCACTATGGACAAGGGGATAGAATAGGATGATTGGCCTATCTGCGTGGGGGGAGAATTCTGAGGTAGCGTTAGGAAGTGGAAATGGGTTAATAATACAGCAATACTTCTATAGCACTGATGTCTTAGGCACTGTTCTATTAGCCCTCCATGTATTCTATTTTTAAATCCTCTGAAAACTCTTTGAGCTAGACATGATTATTATCCTCATTTTACAGCTAAGGGGACCGAGGCAGAGAGTTTAAGGAACTTTCCCCCAATCCCACATCTGGTTAAGTGAGTAAGCCGGGACTCCAGCTCAGGTAGCTGGCTCTTAGCCATTACACTATACTGCTTGCCTTTCCTGTACAGCAGAAATCACGTCTGAGCGCAGTGGACGGTGCGAAGGTGAACCGTGAGAAACGCTGTTCCATGTTAATGGCTGGTTTGCTTTCCTGGGTCAGAAAAAAACAACTGTAACCACGTAAAAAAAAACAAAACCAAAAAACACCCAGCCTTGTTGAGAGATAATTCACGTAATGTAGAATTCATTCATCTAAAATGTACAGCTCAATGGTTTTTTAGTATTTCACATGGTTGTACAACCATCACCTCAATCCATTTTACAACATTTTTATTCCCCCAGAAGAAACCCAATATCCATTAGCAATCACTCCCCGTTTTCCCCTCTTTTCAGCTCTAGGCAACTACTAATCTACTTTTTGTCTTGAAAGAGTTTCCTATTCTGGATATTTCATCCAGTTGAATTATACAACATGTGGTCTTTTGTGACTGCCTATTTTCACTTAGCATAATGTTTTCAAGGTTTACCCATGTTGTAGTATGGATCAGTACTTCATTCCTTTTTATGACCTCATGATACACTATTATATGGATATACCATATTTTATTTATCCACTCGTCAATTGATGGATATTTGGATTATTTCCATTGTATGGATATTATGAATAATGCTGCTATGGACAATCTTGTTTAAGTCATTTGGCTGAACATATTTTCATTTCTCTCAGGTATATACCTAGGAGTGGGATTGCTGAGTCAAATAGTAAGAGGAACTGCCAAATTGTTTTCCACAGTGGTTGCACCATTTTATATTCCCAACAGCAATGATGAAAGTTCCAATTTCTCCATATCCTGAACAGTATTTGTTATCTGTTTTTTTTTTAAATTTTATATTATAGTCACCCTAGTAGGTATGAAGGGACATATCACTGTGGCTTTTATTTGCATTTTCCTGATGCTAATGATATTGAGAATCATTTTATGTGCTTATCAGCCATTTGTACATCTACTTTGGAGAATTATCTATTCAGATCCTTTGCTAGTTTTTAATGGGGTTATTTGTCTTCTTGTTATTGAGTTTAAATAGTTATCTGTACCTCTCCAGATATATTATTTACAAATATTTTCTCTCATTTTGTGGGTTGTGTTTTTAACTTTCTAACTGGTGTCTTTATAAATATAGAAGTTGTTAATTTTGATGATTTTTAATTTTTCTATTTTTTTCTTGTGCTTTTGTTGTCAGACTCAGCAACCATTGCTGATCTGAGGTCACAAAAATATATGTGTATGTCTCCTTCAAGAGTTTCATAGTTTAAGCTCTTATATTTAGGTTTTAGATCCATTTTAAGCTAATTTTTGTATATGATATGAGGTAGTGGTCCAACCTCATTCTTTTTCAAAAAAAGTTTTTGGATATTCTGGGCCCCTTGAATTTCCATTGGATTTTTGGATCAGTTTGTCAATTTCTGCAAAGAATCCAGGTTTAATTTTGATACTAATTGTGGTGAATTTGTAGATCAATTTGGGTAGTATTGCCATCTTAATGATATTAAATCTTCCAGCCCATGAGCATGGGATGTCTTTCTATTTATTTAGGTATTCTTCAGTTTCTTTCAGCAACATTTTGTAGTGTTCATCATTTGATTTCTTTTCTTAATTGTATTTTCTTTTGCTAAAGGGTTCCATTTCTTTTGTTAATGTATTTCTAAGTATTTTATTCTTTTTGATGATACTGTAAATGGAATTATTTTAATTTTATTTTCAGATTGTTCATTATATGTATATAGAAATATAATTGACTTGCATCATAAATTTATATTCTTCAAATCTGTTGAACTCATTTATTAGTTTTACTTTTTTATTAGATTCCTTTGTATTTTCTATATATGAGATCTTGTTATCTGCCACTATATAGTTTTACTTTTTCTTTTTAAACCTAGATGCCTCTTATTTCGTTTTCTTGCCTAATTGCCTTGATTAAAACTTCCAGCACAGTGTTGAATAGGAGTGGCAACAGTGGTCATTCTTCTTGTTCCTGATTTTAGGAGAAAACCATTCAGTCTTTCACCATTAGATATGATGTTAACTATGGATTTTATATTAAGTGCTGTTTATTAGACTGAGGAAATTTTCTTTATTTTCAGTTTGTTGAGTGTTTTTTATTGTCAAGGGGTATTAGATTTTGTTAAATACTTTTTCTGTATTTATTGGGATAATCACATGGTGTTAGTCCTATTGATATCGTGTATTACATTAACTGATTTTTCAAAACTTAAACCAACTTTGCATTCCTAGGATAAATTTCAGTTGGTCATAGTGTACAATACAATACTTTTGCATGTTGCTGGATTTGATTTGCTAGTACTTTGATGAGGGTTTTGTATCCATATTCACAAGAAATAATGGCCTGTATTTTGCTTTCCTGTGATATCTTTTTGGTTTTGATATCAGGATAATTCTGGCCTTATAGAATGAGTTAGAAAGTGTTCCTCTCTCTTCCACTTTTTGGAAAAGTTTTAAAAGAATACTATTAATCCTTATTTCACTTTTGGGGAGAGTTTCCAGTGATGTCATCTGGGCCTAGTAATTCAGTCTCTTTACTCTTTTATAGATCTGTTCAGGTAATATTTCTTTTGGGGTTAGTTTTGGTAGTCTTTATAGGAATTTGTTCATTTCATTTAAACTAATTTGTTGGCATGTAGTTGTTCATTATTCCCTTGTAATCTTAATTATTTCTGTAAGGTCAGTAGAAAGGTCCCCATTTTCAGTCTTAATTTTGGGAATTTGAGTTTTCTCTCCTTTTTTTTTGGTCAATCTAGTTAAAGATTTGTCAGTTTTCTTATCCTCAAAGAATCAATTTTTGATTTTACTGATTTTTGCCATTATTTTTCTATTCTCTGTTTTATAGTTTCTGCTCTAATTCTTGCTGTTTTCTTTCTTCTTCTTGCCTTTGGTTTAGTTTGCTCTTCTTTTTCTAGGGTCTTAAGGAGGAATTATTCTCACCATTATTGAAAGTAGAGTATTCAAGTCTCCAAATATTACTGTAGAACTGTCAATTTCTCCCTTCGTTTCTGTCAGTTTTTGTTTCATGTATTTTTGGAGTTTCTGTTGTTAGGTTTATATATGTTTATAAATGTTATATCTTCTCAAGGGATCAATATTTTAATCATTATAAGATGTCCTTCATTATCTCTAGTTACTTTTTTTGTTTGTTTGTTTTAATGTCCATTTTTTCTGATATTAGTATGCTACTCCAGCTTTCTTCTGGTTGCTGTTTGTATGATATGTTTTTCTACCTTTTTATGTTCAACCTATTTGTATCTTTGAATCTGAAATGTGTCTCCTCTAGACATCATATAGTTGGATTTTTTAAAAAAATCCAGTTTGACAATCCCTGTCTTTTGATTTGGCCATTTAATCCGTTCACATTGATGATGAGGAGGAGGAGGAGGAGGAGGAGGAGGATTATTGGATTTAGGTCTACCATGTTACTTTTGACTTTCTGACATCTCTGTTAAGCTGTCTCTCTCATTCGATATCACACTAAGTTATTAAGCTTCACCAACTACCAGCTGATTTCTTTATTGTTTTGCTTTTTTTACTTTAAGTTTTTATTTAATTCCAGTTAGTTAACATACAGTGTTATATTGGTTTCTGGTGTAATTTAACAGTTTCTCTCTTGTTTTTGACAATGCCTGGTGTATAACTTGCTCCACAGTCTGGTCCAATTAAATTCAGGTAGGAGCAGTTTTTGAGGCTGGTCTTTGAGATTTGTTCTAACCCCTGGATTGCTCATCTTGTCTATCTATTTCCTTGTTTTGTTTTGTTTTTTTTTTCTGATTAGCTATCTTGCCTATGGTGTAGCTTTTTTTTTTTATTTTTTAATTTTTTAAAGATTTTATTTATTTATTTGACAGAGAGAGACACAGTGAGAGCGGGATCACAAGCAGGGGGAGAGGGAGAGGGAGAAACAGGCTTCCCGTGGAGCAGGAAGCCCGATGCGGGGCTCGATCCCAGGACCCTGGGATCATGACCTGAGCCGAAGGCAGACGCTTAACGACTGAGCCACCCAGGCGCCCCTAGCTTTTTTTTTTTTTAAAGTTGTTATTTTTTTTTAAGTAGGATCTTCTTTTAATTATTTACCACCAAAATGCCCATTATTTTTGAGAGCACCTTTAGGCTTTCACTTCCCCATACTTTGTTTACAATAAAGTCAGCTCTTTTGGGGAAAGCTTTGGAGCCTACTGCTTTTATAGATTGCCTCCCCCCTAAGCAAAATCTCAGAGCTACTGCTTTGGGTGCTGGCAGGGGATGGTAGCCTCTGATCTTCTTGGCTTGCTTCTCCTGATGTGGAACCTGGAGTGAGCTGGAGGGAATGATAATTGGGTCCCTCATATTCTTGGTTTGCCACATCTGGTATAGGACTTCTGCCCTGTGAGTGGGGACTGAATGGAGGATGGGAAGTGTCTACTTCTTAGCCATATTCACCAGGAATTTAGCCTTTCCAACTTAAAGTTGGAGGGGATGAAAACTGCTGGTGCCCTGTCCCTTCCAGTGAGATATTATAGTTCTTAACTAGGAGGTTTGGGGAGAAGGGGCCTCACCTTTTGGATGGAGCTTCCCTCAAGCTGAGTTAGAGAGGAGAAGGAGCTAGCAGGTCATGGCTCAAGTGCCACAGACTTGCTGTTCTTACCAAGATTTAGTAGCTTTTCTTGAATAAATGTTTCTTCATTTTCTATATTCCCCTAGGACAATTTCTAGAGACTTTAAATGTTTTTTTTTAAAAAATGTTCATCAGTTATCATTGTTTCACTGGGGAACAAGTCCTCAGGGCTCCTTGCATGGTCATTCTGAAAGTGGAAACTATAATCACTTTTTAATGTAGTCTAAAATTCTCTCCTTTTTTTTTTTTTAGTCTAAAATTCTCTTAAATGTGAAATAAAGAGTTTAGATTGGAGCTATGCTTTGGAAAACTGAAATAGGTATAAAATCCTGACAGTGAATGAAAAGGGGTGTAGTGGTAAAGGTCCCAGTAGGAAAAAGATAGCTCACACAAAAAATCATCTAAAGAGGATACTTTTAAAAATGTGTGGGTTTGATTAAGTCAACCACCAAGGGATGGTGACAGGGACTGGTGCCAGCAGGAAGTGGTGCCATCCCCTTCATGGTCTGAAGGAGGGTAGGGAGAGGTTACCAGAAAGTGCCATGAGCTGGAGCTCTCTGGAGAGATGTCCCACCAGAAAAGATCAGTGGCCTTATGTCAAAGATGGCAGTTGCTGCGCAGCTGAGCCTGGGAAGAGGGAGGAGGGAGGTTGGAGAGGAGTGGGAAGAAGTTCACTTCCAGAAGTGCTCCCTCCTCTCACTCTCTGGTCTTCTGCCAGTGCCTGTCATTGGCCAAACCTAATGGAAACCAGAGGGCAAGTTAGTTGGAATGATGTGATCCACAGAGGGCAGCCTCCCAGGGAACAAAATGGGACAGAGTGGAGAGTGGGTCTACAGATACTATCAAGGAACACCCAGCCCACTGGGCTTCCCTGCTTGGGAATGGCCATGCTATGACCTTCATTGCTCTGATGACTAGATCCTGTCAGAGAACAGTGGAGGGAAAGCATTGACTGAATGACACTGATCTGCTTATATTCTCACACCTCCCAACATGTGTCTTCACCAGAGTCCACAATGTTCACCCTTAATTTCTTCAGAAATCACATGTTCAGAGCATTAAGGAAGCCAGAGGCAACCTCTAATGGCATTTTAAGCCAAGGAAGTAGATACAAAGATGGCAGGAGGGTTTGTGGAGCTCTGGGAAACTGCCATGGAAGAAGTTCTCTATTCATGTGTAGAAGAGAGGAAAGCTGCCTTTGTTTTGTGGGTCATATCCACTGCCAAATGTGTGGTCTAACAACTGAGTGCACTTAAAAGGCAGAGAAAAGTGGAATAATATTCTGCAATAAATCACCCAATACCCTACCACTGGTGATCCTCAGATGCCTGAGAAGCAGACCATAAAATAAGCCAGAATAACTAACTCTGGGCTGATTTGTATGTGTCTGAACTGGTGAATAGGCAAATCACTACCTTTAGGTTCCCTCTTCCATAAACTTGGAGAGCATCCCCCTGGCTTTAGGCAAGGACGGGGAATGAAAGCATCGTCAGATTTGTGTGGGTTTGTGCAGGCATTTGCTACAGTTCTGCCAGAAATGACCCTGAGGCTCAAACCTCCCACTTCCCCTTTTCACTCTCCCGGCTTTTTCCCCCTTAATGCTTCTTTTTTCTCTTTATTCTCCCTCAGGTTTTCTTCTACTCTCTGCTTCCAACAAGGATGCTGTTAGCCTTTTTCTTGTTCCAATGACCCATAAAACCTCATCCTGGCATCTGGTGGTACTACCCTGGCACTCAGCCACTCACCAGGACTGCCTTCCCCCTGGTGCAGGAGGGCCCCCTCTTGGCAAAGGAACCCCCATTTGCCATTTGATGGTCCAGAGTGGAGCTGCTGTGCCTCTCCCCATGTGTCCAGCTCCACTCTCCTGGAATGTTTTTATGCTGAAAGCAGTTTTAAGTAAGGTGCAGCTTTTCTTTTTCTGGACAGTTGGGGGGAGGGAGGGGAGAAGGAGAAAGGATTAAGTGAGTCTGCAACAAGGGCTTTGGAGCCTTTGGGCCTCAGACAGTAGATCATATTTTAATACCTGTGGCTGAAACCAAAGTATAAACCTTGGAGAAGATTGAAATGCTTTTTTTTTTTTTTTAAAGATTTTATTTATTTATTTGACAGAGAGAGACACAGCGAGAGAGGGAACACAAGCAGGGGGAGAGGGAGAGGGAGAAGCAGGCTTCCCGCGGAGCAGGGAGCCCGATGCGGGGCTCGATCCCAGGACCTGGAATCATGACCTGAGCCGAAGGCAGACGCTTAACGACTGAGCCACCCAGGAGCCCCTGAAATGCTTTGTTTTATGGCACACAAATAACACAGCCTCTCATTAAGGAAAACATTATTCTGACACTTGGTAAAATGGTAGACTCTTCAAGACTGTTGCCATAGATGTCAAGACTACCGCAATAGAAGAGAGAGGTTGGGCTCAACCTGGAATGCAGGAAAAATGCTGGGGATTTATAGCCAATGAACAGAGCTGGGGGAGGGGGTGTGCCAGTGGGTAGAAAGTTATTAAAAGGGACTTCTTGCTGAAAACAGGTCAGGGTGATCAGGTGTCAAAAGGAAGAGTGAGGAATTTGATCAGAGAAATTGACTTAGAGTCTTGCTAAAACTGGACTAAGTAGGCTAAAGTCCCGGGAACAAGTTGAAAAGAGAGCTCAGAGGTGCCTATCTGAAGTTTGGAGAAGGAGAGGACTTTTGTCACTTTCCACTAGCGTTCACTTGCTAGGGTTCCAGTGGGCTCACAGCCCTGTCTTTGTGTCGGTGACTGCATGGACCCAATACATAAGTGCACACAGTTCATTAAAAGAATGCACATATTGGAGAAGAAAACGCTGTCTCCCATCGATAAAGCAAGCCAATTTGTGAGAACTTTTAGTTTCAACCAGGTCTATGGGCTCCTTGTCCTCCTTGCTTTGCTGGAAGTAAGTGCATAATTAAATTGTAAGCTGTGGGATTCTGATGTGCATCCTGTGTGATGTCAAAATATTTGAAACTAGGTCCTAAGGGATGTCATAGCATCTTTGTAGTTGCATCCTAGGTGACACAGAAAGCAGTCTGGAGACTGTCTTGTCAACAGAAACCCAGTGGTATGGCGTGAGTTAGGCTTCTTACATGTGGTTTGGAGTTAAGCCAAATAGCCGTTGACAAGAAGTGGGAGAGTGTCCATTCTGAACTCATTTACTGCTCAATCAACACCCAGGTCACAGTCTGCACTGGTCAGAGATGTCTTGGCTTCAGCAGAAAGAGAGGAGAATGTATGTGGCTGTTTGTAAACCGGTCCTCCATCAGTCACCTTTCTGAAGTCATCATGCACAGGAGGAGTCATTTCAATAGCAAGGCTTGTATTGATCAAACAATTTTCATTTGAGTATTTGACTTTTTTGGGCAAATGGATATATTTATAGAAAAAGAAAGAAAAGGAAAGAAATTATACATTCATTTCAATAAACCTGGCTTAATGTTGTAGCAAAATGAAATACCAACTCTATTACAATTATGTTGGTGTGATGAAAATATTCATTCTAAATCACTAAAAAAATTAATTCTAACTCTACTTAGAGCTTTTGGAGAAGTATCTATGTATGTATCGATCGATGTCATCAAAATTAGAATCTTGGATATCAGTTCACCTCCCTCATTTTTAAATGAACAAACTGGCAGTCAAGAAAGAGATTCTAAAAGAGTTTTGATAAGAAATACCAGGCATATATGTAGGTTTTTTTTTTTTATGCTCTGTAAATTCTGATGCTAATATTGATATTCAGTGTAGCTTTGTGTTTTACTGCAGTGATTCCTACTAACAAAGCCGAGAAGAGTTTTTTGATCTAGGAAAAGTGCCTATTTTGGCACAAAAAGACCAGAAATAGTACAGCAAAGGATGGATTCCAAGAAATTTGAGATTAGGGTTCCCACAAGGAATTTCACCAAGAACCATTTCACATCACATTTCATTTTAGCTTATAATTTTTAAATCTCTTGTTTATAACTTATTTATAAGATTTAATTAATTTATAATTATATAACTAATTATAAGAATAGCTCTTAGACACATAAGAAAAGGAGGTACTAAACCATCTTATTTCACCTCAGATTGGGTCTCAGGGCACATTAACAAGTGAATCATTTTTCTTTGGAGATGAACAGAGTATGGGGTGTGGTGAAAATCACAGGGGGTAGTGATTGCTTTGTGGGGTTGTGACATTCTGGTCATGATTTTTTTTTTTTTTTTAAGTAAGCTCCGGGTCCAGTGTGGAGCCCAACACGGGGCTTGAACTCATGACCCTGAAATCAAGACCTGAGCTAAGATCAAGAGTCGGACACTTAACTGACTGAGCCACCCTGATGCCCCAGTAATTTTTTATTTTAAGGATGGTTTATGATATTTTTGGGGACTTCTGTACTCCATGGGTGAGCCTAAACCCCCAGCTCAAAAGGGGAGTCTATTTAGCATGGATCCCCATCAACAGGCTGTGGAGAAAATTTATCTAAGAACTGCTTTAGATTGTGAGGAAAAGGAACACCGTGGTCTCACCTCTAATTCTTCCATGAATATAAACTTAACCCAAAGCAGGGGGCCAGCAGATGTGAAAAACACCAAAGAAAACAGGAAGTCTTGAGATGCTGGGAGCTGACTGGCACATATTTGTCCTTCTGGAGAGTTTGGGGGTAAATCAAAATGCCCTTGGCTTCTCTGGTCTGCTACTCTCTTGGGGAGAGTGTAAGTCAGTACAATGCTGAGAGGGTTACTCAGAAATGACCCCAGAGTCATTTGACTCCAGCCAGACTCTGGACTGCTCTGAGGTTATCACCCTCTTCTCTGAGAACCTCTTGCTGGGTCTGTGATGCAGTTAATCTGACAGTGAGCCAAAAAGCGAAATCCCATTCCTAGTGGGTTCAGTGACTCCCTGCCTGGGGTGGAAACAAGGGATGGGCAGAATAGGAATGACTCCATGTAGCTTCTTGATAGCTGTGAGAATGGGGTAAGTGGCTTATGGCCCTTCAGCATCAGCTTCCTCATTTTTCACAAGAGTTCTTATAGGACCGTGGTGAAGAGTCACTGAGCTCGTGTGAGTAAAGTGCTCAGTATAGCAGTGTGATGGGCTTTGATGGGTCCGTGTCTTCCCAGGAACATCTTTGAGTTCTCAACATTAGACTTGCCAGACGTCTGACTTGAATTCACTTATTCATTCAACATACTTGTGGAGCATGTCTTCTCCCATTCAAAGCTCTCTGCTGGTATATAAAACTTTGAATTGCTTAGAAGCAAATTGGGAGAAAACAAATCATTCGTGGTTTCTGTTGGCATGTGGGCTGCTGTTAAATGTAGAAATATCTCCATGAAAAGTTAAATGCCTCCCTTTCTGACACTGAAGACACACGATTACAGTGCAAATATTTCAACTGTGTAGCAAGAACTTTATTTGGAAGACAACTGAATGTCTCACTGTGCTTTTGCATCCCTCAGAATCAGTAAAACAACCAACAACAGACTAAAAACAAAAACACAGCAATCAGGCTGAGCCATCTTGAGGAGGGAAGCTCTGCTCGCAGCACCCACACCCTGCAAAGAATTCTTTAAATCCATCTGCTGTAGGAAGTTAGGCAAAGCCAGAGCTGTGGAAATTCAAAACAGCAGGTTTTAACTAAGGAACTTTCTTCCTGGAAATGTGTGTATTTAAAGCTGCCTGGCCGAGTGGCCTCTAGCCCCAGGGCAGCCCAGGAAAGCTCTCTGAAGTCAGGGAAAGGCACTTTGCTTCTCCCCATGGGTATATGAGGCTCAGCTTGTACTTTTCAAACACCAGTCATTCTACAGCAGGGGGTAGCTGCTCAGCTCTCCTCTTGCTGTTTTGGGGAGGCCCTTAGTGGAAAGAACAGATCCTTTGAACCTGGACAGATAGGAGTTCAAATCCTGGCAGTGCTTTCTAACTGAGTGACCTGGGGGAATTGCTTCATCTGTAAAGGATGGTGACACCTACCTTATGAGAGCTCTGTGAGGATGAGATGAGACACCATATGCAAATCATATATAAAATAGGTGCTCAATATGTATTTTGGGGGGAGGTGGGTTGGGAAGCACACAAAAGCCCAGGTGTTGCATAATGTAAATGAGGTCATGCAGTGTGAATAGAGTCCACGTATCATTTGTCCTTGTGTGGGCATCGAGTGCCCAGGCAAGAGGTAGCCCAGACTCCTTGGTTACCTTTCTCTGGAGTTAACTTTCTAGTTAGAATAGACTTCAGAACTGTATTTTTGGTATAGAGTTCAGTCTTGGGAACAAAGAGAATTAAGAGCAACGAGGAGAACTCTCTTGACCATTGCAGTTTTGCATTCTAATAATTTCTTGAACTTTGAGAACTTCCAAGGGTCTTAGATTAAGTTTCTAATACTCTTTTGCTGCAAAACAAAATATGACCCAGGGATCCCAGAAGATGCCTCAAGGGGGGCCAGACTGCTATTCAAACTGCTATTGGGCTGAATATCAATCCCTGATGACTTTTGGACTCAGGTTTTGTGACCTCTGGTAAAGTGTCTGAAGAACCTTTAGATTCTTGGAAGATTAAGATTAAAGAGCATTCATTTCTTCCTCCCAGATAGCACCTCTGCGCCTTACCAAACACCTGAACTGAAAAGCCAGGACCAGATTGGAGCAGTGGGGAGTGGTTGTTGAGTGGGGCCCCACATTCATAGATGGATTCATTTCTTTAACAGACTCCTGGGAGCACCTAGTTTCAGATTCTGTAGAAGCAAAGCTCAGGAAGGCCATGCCCTTGCACTCAAAAAGATTCCATTCTTTACCTCACCCCAGATGCTGCTGCCTTCAAGACAGACTCACATTTCTCCTAATCACAACTCTGGGCTAATCTCTTTTTAAACAAGAGAGTACTCTGGTTCCAGGGGTTGGCATTCTATGAAATCACATCTCTTTGTACTAAATTTCCTTCATGGGCAAACCGACTGAGGTGTTTGGGGTTTTCAACTCAACTGTCCTTCAGTTTCACCTGGCAGTGCTTTTTAAACACCTAGGTTTGGATTCCTAGGATCCACTCCAGGCCTATTTAATCTAACTCTCTGAGGGTAGAGCTCACCTTCCCCAAGGGGTGCTGATGTACATTCAAGGAGAGAACCACAGGGCTGTGTGAACTCCAAGCCCAGGATTCCTTAGAGATCCCAACACTGGACTAGGAGAAAGAAAAACCTCCTTTATAGCACAAAAAAGTCTCATTTAGTGTCGGAGGGTGGGTTTGAAGAAATTTACTCTTCTCTTCTCCAGAAACCTTTAGATAGCTGAGAAGAAAGCAATGATGTCAGAGATAAGAACAGAGAGTCTCAACATAAAATACTGTCAGCAAGATCCTCTAAGAACTGCAGAGGTGGGCTTGCTTCTAAGTGGGCAAATGCCAGCCTTGCCTTTGTCTCATTTCTTACTCTTATTCTCTTCCATCCCCGCCCTAAAGAAGAAGACAGGCACACAAACAGGTGAGTGTGCTCAAAATACTCTAGCACACTGGAAAGGATGCACCAGTAACCTCAAGCCACTGGCCTGTGGGCATCAGTCATGCTAGGGGATCAAAGGAGTCACCATCCTGTCTGCGGCCAGTTGCTGGGCAGTCTCTACCTTTGGTCTGCTCCTACATCTAGCGAAGCTTTCAGGTGCCTTTCAGCTCAAGAAAGCTTTCAGATGTTGGCTCAGGATCAATGGCTAGGACTGATAGCCAAGATCTTGGCTTCATTCATTTATTCAACACATACTTATTAAATGAATGTTTGTCATCGGCAGAGCAGTTACCATTGGGAGACCCTACTAGAGCAATGACTGATAAAATCTGAGAGAGTGCATAGGCACACAAGTATTTAAAAAAAAAAAAAAAAGCCACCTAGGATTGATACTTTAAAAATAGCAGATTTATTTTGATCCTAAATGGGCACCAAAAGAATTCTGATGGATGCATATTTTATGCAAATCTATGCAAATTCAAGTACCAATTACACAGAAGAGGATTGGCTGGCATTTGTAAAGACCAGCCATGCTCTAAGCTGTCACCTGCCAGCCTGCTTCTCCCTGGAGTCAGATTCAGACCAGATGGCAGGAATTAGAAATGAAGAAACCTCCTTCCTTGAACTTTCACCTTCAAGTCTAATATAAGCATCTGTGAGCTTTGAAGTGGTGGGATTGTTTTGGTTAGCATTCAAGAGCTCTTTTAGGGATTGCAGCAGGACGCTGACTCTGGAAACAATAATTCCTCCCAATGCAGACCCGAAGTAATGTCTGCAAGATACTTTGACTTTCCTAGAATAAGACAGGTTTATGTATTGCTAGAAAAGCAGCAAAAACAGAATGCCTCACAAGATAATGGATTCCATTTCTTCCAAGGGGATAAATTACAAGTGTTTACTCACACACACACACACACACACACACACACTTACCATCACCTTAAAATGGAGCTAGTACGGTTTCTTCCGTGAACCCCCATTTAGGGCCAACAGCTGATCACATGGAGAGTTGACTGCAGCTCCTTCCTCTGTAAGAGGGTTCCCTCTAGACTACTGAGTCAGCATCATTATCCAAATAAACATCTGCTATATTTTGTTGTTAGTAATGATAATGACTAGCTGGGGTCACTAAGGATGGGCTTAACACATACCATCCAAATGGAAAATTTGAGAAAATTGGAAGTTTTAGAAAAACTGCAATTGTGTTTCTCTATTTACTTTCAGAAACAAGACTCTGCCTTATATTGAGGTTATTCTGTTTTGTTGGAACACTCATGACACCAGCCCTAGGATTTATAGAGCCCAGGGTATTACAAAGCATTGTTGGGTAGAAGATGGGGTTTAGGAGCCTGAGCTGAGGACTTTGGAAGTCTTTCAAGAGCCTGCAGTGAGTTCATGGAATGCCAGGATCCCAGCTGATAGCCTTTGGGCTGGTAAGGAATGTTAAGAAGGAGAGGCAAGAATCTTTTGGAGATTGGGGAAGGAGGGGATACCCTTTGGATCAGTGCTGGAGGTCTCCCACATGCAGGATGCCTGTTGTGCTGCATGCTCAAAGGGAAGGCTGCCGGGCTAATCCTTGTGCTCAGGGCTGTGCCTTACTGTGGACATAGCGCAACCTGAAAACGGGCTCTCACTAAGTCAATGTGGGAAATTCCCCCCCAGCAGGATCCTGTGATGTGAGGTCTGCGCACACGCTAACATGTCCATGGAGATAATGAATCGCAGTATCTGATGGGAAGCAGAAGCTTCTCTGAGAAAAATTCCTGCATTTTCTATGGCTGTGACCACCAAGCTCAAAGCATTCTGTGTATTTCCAAGGCGAATGGCATATGTTGGAGGTTTATTAACTCACAGCAACTTCTACAATGAGTCCTCTCAGGAGAGCTCAGAATCCAGTGCTGGGAGATAGACCTGGGGGTAACTATTCTCAGAAAGATGGGCTAATTTACTTTCCTGAACTTCACTCCCACATAAAAGGAGCATGTGTTGCAAGAGGCAATGTGCTCTGCCCCACATGTCAAATATATGCTACAGCAAGCTCCAGTTGGCGAGCTCAGGAAACAATTCTTAGAGCAGACTAAGTGTATGTGGGGTTCTCTGTACCTGTTTCCTTATCTAGATAGCAGGGCAGAGATGGGTCCCACTGTAGGGGGAAGTCCCACTGTAGGGGGAAAGAGGTACCCATTACCTTTCAGCTTTTACTCAAGTTTCCATTTGGAGGAGTACTTGATGTTTTTTTCATTCTTCCAGAATCCCTAATGCCTCTTCCAGGCTTTATTTTCTATGGTTATAATTTCTGGAAGAGACAAATGTCTTCATGTCCTACACATTGGGGGTTGACCCTGAATGGGAATAAGGGCGTAAATCACCCATTCCAATTGTCTGGCTGAGGACCATAGAATGCTTTGCAATCATTAAGTCTTCCACCATTTTTTGAGGATAATGCATTTTTTCATGTCAGTTTTATACACAAAATTTATGTCAACCACTTACAAATATGCTTTACTCTGAAATTCTCTGAGGCTTAACTGGAGCTAATGAAAACTCAGAAATAATAATGAAAGACCCAAACATCTCCATAGAGTTTTCTTAACTCTATATCCATGCTTACTCCAAATCCAGATCTATTTATACCATTCTGAGTCTATCTCAGAATATTGGCTAGAAATGCTTTTGCCTGCAAGTAGCATTCGAATCTAAAAAAGGCTTAAACAAATGGGAGTTAATTTTTCTCACATCATCAAAAGTCTGGAGGTGACAGCTTTCTGATTGGTCTGTTAGCTCAAGATATCCAGAGCTTTTCCTTCTCCTGGCTTTTCCCTTTTGGTTGCAAGATGGCTGCGGCCACTCCAGGCATCGGGTCCTCTATTCAAAAGAGAAAGTTGATGAAGATAACGGTTTTAAAATACAGCACAAATTTCTTGACACGTCTCCTATTGAGAAGTGGGGTTTATGCTCTCTCCCCTTGACTCTGAGTGGGTTTGTGACTGATTCAACCAACAGAGCATGGTAGAAAAAATAACGTTGTGTGTCTTCTGAGGCTAGATTATAAAATGCTATACAGCTTTTGCCTAGTTCTCCTAGAACACTTACTCTCTTGATGCTCTTCTTGGGACTCTTCCTCTTGGGATTCTCCCTTTCCTGACACCATGCTATGAGAAGCCCAAGCTATATGGAAAACTCAGTGTAGGGCTTTGGTCAACAGTCCCAACTGAGCCCAGTTTTTGAGCCATCATGGCCCAGGTGACAAGGATAGAAGTGAAGAAGCCTCCAAATGATTCTAGCCCCCAGGTCCTTTGAAATAGCCCCAGATAAGGACCCAGACTTCATGAAAGATAAGCCATCCACACCATGTCCTGTATAAATTCTTGACCCACAGAATTCATTTCTGAGCAAAATTAAGTGGCTGTTATTTTCTACCACTTTGTTGGGGTGGTTTATTAGGCAGCCATGGATGTCCAAAACAAGGAGAAAGGGCAGTGCAAACTACATCTCTCCCTGAATAATAAAATAAAATCTTTCCCAGAAGGCCCTCAGCAGACTCCCTGCATAATTTAATAGTCATGACATGGCCACCCCCATCTGCAAGGGAAGCTGGGAAAGTAAGAAACACTTTGGATTAAAGGTGATCTGTTTAGGGGGAAGGTATGCTAAACAAAGCAGGAGTGCTTTTAGCAAGGAGGAGAAGGGAGAATGGATATTGGATAAATAAATGAGTATGCCACAGTGGCATAGGAAAAAATGTATTTTGAAATGTATCATGTATATAAGGGAGTATAGATATCGTATATGTGCAGTCTAAAGGGGAATAATAAAATACTACTGTACACACAATCTGTTATAAAGAAGGAGAAATCAACAACAAATCTGAAACACCTTGTAAGCAAGCCACTTTCTGATTACAAGCCCCTCCTTACTCCTACCCCTTGTCATAGTCTTTTGATTTTTGTGTTTAAGATTCTTTTGCTTTTCCCTGGCATTTTAACTTATGAACATATATTATTTTGTTTTGCATGTTTTTTGAGCTTTATATATATAATATCCCTCTGGAACTTGCTTTTTCTGTTCAGCATCATGTCCAGAGATTTATCCACATTGATATCTGTAGTTTATTCATTTTCACTACTATGTTGTATTAATACAATAATTGTATATTTGATGAATATATCACAATTAGTTTGTTCATTTTCTTGTCAGTGGACATTCAGTTTGTGTCCAGCATTTTTCTATTTTGATTGATTATGCTGCTCTGAATATTCTTATACAAATCTTATGTACAGGAATAGCTTTAGGAAATATACATAGGAAAGTAAGTGCCTAATTAAAGGGTGTATACATCCTCAACTTTTCTAGATGATGCCAAAATATTTTCCAAGGTGAGTTTATCAATTCACATTATCTCTAAAAACGTATACTAATCTTTGTGAAAGTATGAAGACTTGATAATTTTTGCCAATCTGATGGGTATAAAAGGTATCTTCTTGTGGTTTAAATTTGCATTCTCTGATTACAAATGAACTCAATGTCTTTTACATACTTATGGTCATTCGTGCTTCCTTCTTAGTGAAATGTCTGTTTAGAGCTTTTGTCCATTTTCTATTGGATTGTTTAACTTTTTAAAAATGTATTTGCAGCAACTCACTATATATTATGGATACTATTCCTTTGTCAGTTCTGTATAGTAAATATCTCCCAGTTTGTAGCTTGTCTTTTTAGGTTTATTTTTATTGGCTTTCAATAAATAAAAGGGGAGTTTGTTTTTTAATTTACACAGTAACTGTTCATTTTTAAAAAATTACTGGTTAATTTGTGAATTTCAGTTCCATGGGGACAACCTGAGATTTGGGAATCTCTACAGTGCTTGACTAAGTGTCTTTGGCAAACTCTGCTCTGGAGTTTCCTACGTGTAGCTCCAGAGAAACTGTGATGAATATATATTGCTCTATGTGTTTCCATATTGAAGCCAAGCTGGTGATAAGGCAATTCACAAAATAAGTGATCTCACAGTTTAGATCTATGGTCCAGTACTAGATGGATCTCAGGAAAGTCAGCTTCTGTGCCTGAGCAGGGATTACGCTATCCTTATTTAGAACAGGTTCCCTGAAGCTGGTTCTCTCCAACTATCACATTATAACCAAGTTTGGAAGCCCCAGTGAGCAGAGAAAACTATACTTTTCCCCTGTAGTTCTGACTCTGAGGATGTAGTACACTCCTCCATGCCAAAGATTTGATGCCATGCAAAAAGAAAGATTATTCCCTTCTTACATTCCTCTTCTGATTCCATCTGACCTCTGGTCCCATCATCACAATCAGCCCCATCTATCTATTTTCCTCATTTATATACCCAAGACTGGCTAAAATCCAAATTGTGACATAGATGTAGTTGTTCATTGGCTCATGATAACACCCTCCACTCTCAGTTTGTCACTCAGGGCTGCTGGACGTATTTCCCTCTGTGTGTCTTAGTCAGTGTGATGTGGCCGCAGAGGAAGACTACATGGCTCAGCCTCCCTTGTAGTTTTGTTGGGGCCATATGTTTGGTCAATGGAACTTGGGCAGAAAGGATATAGTCCACTTCAAAGCCTAGTTCTGAAGAATATCTCATGTGATCCTCCAGCTGTTTCCCTTCCACAATATTGGAAGCATCTTATTTTAGATGGTGTAACAAAAAGAAGCATCCAGGGTACCTGAGTCATCTTCAGAGAAAAGCTGTATAAGAGACTTACTCAATCCTGCATCAAACTGTGACTTGACTTGGAGGTAAACCTTTTTGTGTTGAGCTCTTGAGATTAGGGGATCTATTTGTTACCACAGGATAGTCTAATTTATACTGACTGATACACTTCTCAATAGTTCTGCACCAGAAATGCAATAAGGAAGAAATAAAGAGAAAGAGAGGAATGGTAGGGAAGGCACTACCCTTCAAGTCAGAAATAGTTTGGCTTTTGGTTTGACTTTTGGTATCAGGTTCAAGGTCCTCAGTGACTCAGGCACACTTTCCCTATGACCCTGATCATTGTCCCCCTCTAACTTGCCCCACACCCCTCACTTCACATCCAATACATTTATTTTGTTTTCTTTTAAAGCCATTGAGCTGGAGCTGACTGCTTCTGATTCATATGAAAGAATCACATAAATCATCAGCTCCCCGCCACCACCATCTACCTATTCAGTAGTATTTCAGGAATGATAACTATTATAATAGATTAGAAGTCAAAATATGCCTCCCCCCATCCTCAGAATTTTAAGAAAGGAAATCTTCAGGCAAACATTGTCATGAACTTGAACAAATGTATTTTGGGCAGTTCCAGGCTGTATTATTATGCAGTCTTTGCTTCACTAATGCCTTTGTCTCTACCCTCTAAATACTGAACTGTTTGTCTACTACGTTTCTGTGTCACTGGGAAACATTTGTATGGAATCATACATATTATATTTAAAAAACCTACTGGAGTTTTAAAATGTCAACACTGAAATGGAGTTTAACAATACAGGGTAGGAGATTTATATACAACTGACCACCCAGACCAAGAAGGTTACACAAAGGAGAAAAGTGTGGCAGGTGGAGACAACAGAGGAAAGTGGCAAGCATGGATGTCCTTTAAATCCTTGGATATCCTCCAAATGTGTCCCAAGGGATCCTAATCTAATCTAACTTTCCCAGGGAGGTTTTGTGACCTACCCTAAATGGTATAGCTGTTAAGTAAGTGAAGGAGGACAAAAACTCATTTAGCCCCTTGTTCTAGGCACATACTAGGTCTTACAATTAGTAAATTTTCACAGTGGGTCTTGACTGATTTAGAAAGAGTTGCTCAATCATTTAAGAGTGAAGGTAGCCCCTGTGTTTCTTTCTTTTTTTCTGTGAGGAGTTTTCAGGGACCTATTTCACAGACGGGTGGCTTAAGTAGGACTTCGGTATCAAAATCCACACGGTATCAGCATCGCGCCTAGACACCATTTTGAAATACCTCAAATGTTCAGTCTTTCATGCCATTCATTCACTGTTGTTCTTTCTACCAACCCAGAATCCTACTATGAGATTTTTGGTACAAACAATTCTCTGATGATCAGGGTCCTCCAGTGGCATTAATTCCTTTTAAATCTGTTGCTAAGCTAAGCTTTGAGGGAAAAATTTTGCTTGAAACTTGGAAGGTCAGTTTGGATGAATGGGACATATATATACAGCAGGTGCATGGATCAACCAAAGTTCATTTAAAAAAAGTGGAATGTTATAAAAGCAATAGTCCTTCAGGTCTCTGTCTTTTATGGAGAATCTCTTGGAATATTATTAAACATTCTGTCAATAAATGCAGATCAGGTGTCCACAAAAAGGACAGATACCCTCTGAGAAGAGGCTACAACATTTGTGCAGTTTAGGAACATGAATCAGCAACTATGGATAATTGTCTTATATTGACAGAGCAGCAGCGCTCTGCTGACTGCATAGTACACAGCAGAACATTTTTGAGCTCTGTGTTTATTCTCTAACTGTACATGTTCTATTAATCAGTCTGCAAGGCTCAGCTCCACTCCTGGGGCAGGCGTTCTGCTGTCCAGAGAACAACTGGTCTTTCTCAGAGAGGATGTCGACAAGTCACGCATCCTTTTTCCTTGCTCTCAGCAATATTGGAATGAGTTGGTCAACTTGGTTTTTCTCGCTGCTAAGGGACTATTTTAGAACTCTCTGCTTTCTAGAATGTCTTTTCTTGGACTTTGTGCATGTGTGTGCTGACAGTGCCCTTCTTTTCAAATCACCTTTAAAAGATATTTCTTTCTCCCTTGAGCATAGATCTGGTCCTCCATCTGGCAGCTACTATCCATTATTTAACTTCTTGTATTTTGATCTCCTTTTCTCTTTCAACTTTGTGAAAAAATATAGAGGGAGATCTTGCTATTGTGTTTCCAGCATGTGATGTTCTTGCTTGCCCTTTGTGTTGTAGGGCCTAACACAGTGACTTGCATGTGGTAGGCACTCAAAAAATTCATTCCATATGGATGGATAGATGGATGGACAGGTAGATGAATGGATGGATGGATGGATGGATGGATGGATGGATGGATGGATGATTAAATGTTCATGTGGAAGGCATGGACTCCAACCAAAGAACAGCACAGCAGTGAAAGGAATGACTCTATGCAGTTGGTCAGAAGTTTAAGTGAGATTTTGCTGCTCTTTTGTCCTGATATTTTGTGAATTTGTGCACTTCATTTATTAGCTCCACACCATTTACTGAGAGTCTACTTTGCTCCAGCTCCCATGCAGTCTAATGGGAAGACAGGTCCCGTATAATGCAGTGTAATGAGTGCTATGTTGGAGGCAGCCGGGTGGGCTATGAGAGTGCCGAGATGTACTTTGGGTGCAGAGTTTGGGTGATGGGGTTTTGCCCTCATCTTGCTTATATCAGTTTATTGTCAGGGTATCTGAGAGGTAGTATAACTAATAGTTATGTCTTTAATATGAATCCTTGTTTCTTTCTCTTCTTTCCTCCTAACATCCGCCATCCCTTCCTTGGGAATGAAAACTTTTCCCTTCCTATTCAGAGAGGGGAAATAGAGCACTGTGTTTCTAAACACTAAGCCCTCCCTATATACTAGGTTGGAGATAGGCAGAATTGCTAATGGTTTGGGTCTAGGCTGGGGGGATCCTAAACTCTTCCCACTGATGCATCTCATCAAGGGTTTAGTTTTGAGGGACAAAGAACACATGAGAGGAGACCATACACCAGCAGGGAAGGCACAGGATCCGAAGGGTCTGTTGCCTAAATAAGCTGGAGGCCTGATTCTAGAGAGCTGTACAAAAGTGGGTCTCCTTCCAGGTTAGTACCCCTGGACTGGGGGAAAGCCTGCTATGAGGGGCACTGTTTGAAGACCTGAGAGATGTGCTAAATCCAAGATGTCTCCAGCTCACCTTCCAGTCTTCATATGTGAGAGAACCAGAGCTCTTCCATGCTAACCATCTAGCTAATGGCTGGCTGGTTACAATACCAGCCCTGCCTCAAACCATATCACGAGCCCTCAGAGAATCCCTCCCTGCAATGCTCAGAACACATGTAAACTTAAAAGGACCCCTGGCCAGCCCTAGGGAGGAGATTCCATGCATATATTTTGGAGTCAAATGGAACAATCCAAGTGACCCCTGTCTGGGGCAGTGAGAAGGGGGCACCCTCATTATAATTAAAGCATATTCTGAAGTCCCAAAGCTTATGTTTGAATCCCCCCCTTTGCCACTTAGTAGCTGTGTAAACTTAATCTTGGATGAGTTACTTAACCTCTCTGAAAATTTTGTCTCCTGTAAAATAAGGGTCTAACATCTATTACAGTTAGCGGTTGGGAGGATTCAATAAGCATTTACATGTAAAGCAACCGTACATAGCTTATGCTCAAGGTACATGTTGTTATTGTTATATTTTTGTTGTTTCTTTTATGATTTTGAGCATGAAAGACTCAAAGGATGTTTTAGGGATATCTGAGCTCCTTCTGAGTCTAGAAAAAATTTGGGATCCAAGTTTCCACTCATCTACCCATTCCTAGCCTTTATTTGGAGGCCTTACTTATTCTTCTCTGGGTCCCACTTTAGGATTGGTCTGGGATCAAGGAATGATAGAAAAGGGAGAATTTATGTTTATTTCATTTTTTTTCTTTTTCATATGAGGACTAGGTATCTTTATCCAACTGGACCATGGATTCTAGAGTATATTTTCTTTTTTATTTTATTTATTTTATTTTTTTAATATAAATTTTGTTAGTTAACATATAGTTTAATATTGGTTTCTGGAGTAGAATTCAGTGATTCGTCACCTACATACACCTAGTGCTCATCACCAACAAGTGCCCTCTTTAATACCCAGCACCCATCTAGCCCACCCCCACCCACCTCCCTCCATCGACCCTCAGTTTGTTCTCTATTGTTAAGAGTCACCTATGGCTTGCTTCCCTCTCTCCTTTTCTCTTTCCCCCCTTTCACCCAGCGTGGAGCCCAGTGCGGGGCTTGAACTCATGATCCTGAGATCAAGACCTGAGCTGAAATCAAGAGTTGGACACTTCACTGACTAAGCCACCCAGGCACCCCTAGACTGTATTTTAAATGGAAACAAATGGGCTTTGTCTTCTCCTAATTTCTTCCATGCCCTATTTTGACCCCATCTCCCATCACTAATTCCTACAGTATTGCATCTCTTTGGCCATTCTGTTTATCTATGTCTTGTATCCAGCTCCCATTGCAGGCCCGAAGAGATTTTGCAAACAGGTCTGAGGGCAAAAGGTTCAGGCATCATCAGTATAGGATTAGGACCTTGTTTCTGCTTCAAGACTTTTGAAGCCAGAATAACAGGAAGGGAGTGTCCTTTATGTTCAGTTAGTTTCTTACTCAGAAATGATTATTTCTTAATTTTCAACTCAATTTCTCATATTGTTCTTTTTGACCATCTTGTCATTATACTAGATTCAGTAAACACTATTGATGGTTTACTCTGGGCTAAATGCTGTACTTTCATGTACAATTACACCCTCTCGCCACTTCCCAAGGCTGTAGTTCTCATATTTTTATTACTTGAGAAAATGCCCCAGATCTCCAGTTATTCGATTAACAGTGCGAAGGAAGAAGACATTATACAGAATGCTGCTGACAGACTGAAGAAAGAAATTACTAAGAAATGATTTTATATTTTTTATGCTATCCTAGAAAAATTTTTTGTTCAGATTCCAAAAGTCACTTATTTTAACCTACCATGACTCAAACTTCAATTTTTGTAAACAACAGATATTGCTCTAAAATGATAGACAATAACCAAAAAGTCCAAAAGAATTTCGATATTACTGAATTGGTTGGCAGTATGTGTTCAATAAAGAGACAAAGGCCACTTTTTTCCACAATTGTGACAGTGGACGGGTACCTTTGGTGTGCCAGGAACATTTCTACTTAATTGTTCAGCTCTAGTTTATCCTGCACAAGGAATTGGATATCTGAAAGCTGCAATAATTCTAACATGGAATCATTCTGGTAGATTACCAAAATGCACTGTTTTTCCAAAAATAGTTGGATTGCTTTCTTTCTAAGGAAACTGTAAACCCAGTACCAAGGCCAGGAAAGTAAAGACTTGGACAGAAGCAAATTTTATATTGAGCACAAAACAGCTTCAGAGCCACCCCCCACCCCCCAACTGCTTCATTTGGTAGCAAAGAGAGACGAAAACTCGACATGTTTGAATAGTATGAAACTTGATGGAAATGTATGTTGATTTGTAACTTAGCAGTTCTCTCAAGTCTGTTGCATTTTTAGTATATAAAAACAGCTGGGTAAACAACCTCATTTTCTAATTGAAGAGGAAAAATGATTATATATCTTCATGAAGAAACTCTGAGATTTGCTTATCTACAAAGAAGGAGGTCTGTTCAATAGAAGTGAAACAAAGGCAAAGGATTTGGGATCCCAAGACCCTGAATTTTAGTGGAGTAAGATCTCTAGTACCTGAAACATGGAAAAGGTGAAGAAAAAGACTTAAGAGTGAGGGCTAGCCAGAGAGGTGTCTTAGTGCATTCAGGCTGCTATAACAGTACCATAGACTCAGTGGCTTATAAACAACAGAAATTTTTTTCTCACAGTTCTGGAGGCTGGGAAGTCCAAGCTCAAGGCACTGGTAGGTTCAATGTCTGGTGAACACATGCTTCCTGGTTCATAGATGGCCATCTTATCATTGTGTCCTCACATGATGGAAGGGGTGAGGGCTCTCTCTGGGGTCTCTTTTATAAGGACACCTCATCACCTGTCAAAGACCCCACCTCCAAATACCATCACATTGGGTGTTAGGATTTAACATGTGGGTTTTGCAGGGGGTGGGAGGGACACAAAAATTCAGTGTATAGTAGGAGATGTTGATGAGTAATGTAGATTTCCCTGAAGACTTTGCCAGTTTATATAGTGCTGAGCAAATTCCTTACAAATTCTTATCCTTCTGACCTGTTTACCAAAGTCTACTTTTCCCTGCCATGCTATTAAAGGAGGTGTTTCTTTTCCTCTTCTGCATTGATGGTATCTTTTTTTTCCTACCTGGGGTCCCATAACTGTCCCTCACCACCCCCCACCCCCCACCCCCAGCCTTTCTCAGTTGCCTTCCTCCTTCTCTTTCACAGCTGTTTAGCACTGTCCCAGTTTCACCCTCCAAAAGGGGAGGGGGGTGTTCCATAATAGCCATACCCAGTCAAAGCTGATTTTCGCTCTGTCCCCAACCATCAGATTTTTGAAAGACTGCCATTCCTTCAGATGGTATTTACTGGAGCTGGGTGGCATTTGAAAGAATTACAAACTTCTCATTCCTACTTTTTAAAAAAATTTTTTATCCTTTTAGAGAGGTTTTGGGTTCACAGCACAATTAGAAGACAGTACAGAGATATCCTGTATACTCCTGCCCCATACATACACAACTTCCCCATCATCAACATCCCCCACCAGAGTGGTACATTTGTTACAACTGATGAACCTACACTGGCACATTGTAATCACCCAAAGTCCATAGCTTACATTAGGGCTCACTCTTGGTGTTGTACATTCTATGAGTTTGGACAAATGTATAATGCATGTGTCCACCATTATAGTATCACACAGGGTATTTTCACTGTCCTAAAAAGCCTCTGTGTTTTGCCTCTTCAACATTCCCCTGTTAGTTTTTAACTATGCCTGCAACTTCTTCAGCTGACTTTAGCAGATACTGCTGGAACCCCACCCGTGTCTCCTTGACACTGGTCTTCACAGTGTGTGTGGATGGCAGTGTCCCTATGTAAGCATGATGACCCTGCTTGAGGGCTTTCTCTTGGCCAGGGACTTAATGCATCTGGAGTAGCCCTCATGAGTGATGAAAGAGAGTTGGAGGATAACCCTCACCCTTCGGTAGGACAACTTTGAGATGCCATCCACCCTATATCCTAGATGTACCCAGACAGATTAAGCCTCAGATACACACAGCATCTTGTATCATGTAATTTTTTTCCCCTTGCTCACTTCTCCATTTTGCTTCTGGTGCTTCCAAGGCTCTTCTTTCACTAACTTGCTTGCATTCAAATCATTGTTTTAGGATCTGCTCTTGGGTGATACCAAGATCCTTCCAGCTCCATCCTTACCCTACTCCAAAAGAAAGCACATGTCATCATTTAGTGCTCATGATGAATTCCATTCTGACAGATGGACCCCAGTCTTCTTGACTGTTTCAGAACCAGTTGGCTCTCTTTCATCCCCACCCCTAAACCCCTATCCTGGCCACAGTCCCATTCTCATTTCCAGGGAGAGAACAGTGTGAAGCAGTACTCACTGTGGCCCATGCACTATCTGTTTTCCATTTGAGCAGTTTCTTGTGCGGGTTGACTCATGCAGTTGACATAATGCAGCACCTTGCTGGGCTCGTGTGAGGAAACAGCAAGAGCGATATGTCCAGCTCAATAATGCTGGCAATACTCACTCCATGCATATCCTGTGGATTCCCAGCCAAGGTCTCTGACCTTTTGTAGTCACTTTATAGCTTTCTTGATCTCAGACGTTTTCACCTTTTATTCGAAGGGCTTGTGAAGGCATAAATTGGTAAAGAAGTTTGGAAATGCTGGCATGATTTTGGATATAGAAATTAACTCCCTATTTGGGCCCTCAAAGAGTTCTGTTTGCAGTCAACCAAAAAGCATGGTCTTGTAGTCCTATGAACTCAGCAAAACAAATCAATATGACTTGACCAGAGCTTTTCAATCTTGTTTGACCATTCCATGGAAAATTTATCCCTCTTTAGTGCAGTCATTACACATTTACGGACAGATGTTTTTACTAATAAACAAAAGGGATGGAGATATTTTAATTGAGATTTAGGCATTTATTATGTGTTGGGTCTCAGTTCATTCACATATTTATGTGAAAGCAAAAAGCTATGACTTCCCTGTAAAGGCTAGTGTATCTAGTAAATGTCAGAGCACCTTGCAAGCTCCCTTTGTGTTAGAAGGAAATTAGCTGTTCGTCACAACCTAATTGTCACCACTCTATGTGGCCTGGCTTAGGGACCTGGAACCTGGAATAAAGACAGGATTTGTGTCAGAGGACTATGAGGGTTTTCACATATGCATATAAGTCGGCTAGAGACGAGAGGTAGGAAGGGTGAGAAAACTGCTTATTCCAAAGACATTTAACTCTAGCCAAAGATCTGTCATTTGGCACTGATTATGAGAATTATAGAATTTACTGCCTCTAATGAGCTTCCATTTTGAAGATAAGAGACTGGAGCTTAAAAAGTTGAAGGAGCTTAGTCAAGGGCATTTGGCTTAGGACTAGAGCTGTAGACACTTCCTCCTTGACTTTTAAACATGTGGTTCTCAGCTGAATTTGAGAATAAAGACACTCCTTTAAAAGAAAAGAAAAGTTTGGAACCTCTGAAGGATAGGAGGCACAGTTTTGAATAGTTGCTGATGGGGGAAAATCATCTACGCATCTGTGTATGTGAATCCTTTGTGATAACCCAGCCCCGGGCTGTGTATCAGGGAACTCTGTCAAATGCCAGACTGGTGAGCTCTTTCCTTCTCTGTTCAGCCATCCCAATAGCCCATTGTTCACACCTTCTCTGAAGGTGGAGAGAGTCAAGAAAGGAGTAGGAAAATCATCTTGGATTCTTCCTTCCCCCTTAACACTGACATTCAATCCATCACCAAGTGCCGATAGCAACCCCCCTTTTGACTCCATGACTGTCTAGGTACATGTGTCTTCATGTCCAATCACTGAAACAACCTCCAAATACCACCCTAGATTCTGTTTCCTTCCTCCTTAAGCTGTCCTGATCACCACTGCTGAGCTTCTCTTCCTAAAATACCAGTTTCACATCAATCTCCTTCCGATAAATCGCCATTACTTGCAAACCTCTACTGTCTCTAACATAAGAATAAGAACTGCTCCATTTTGGCTTTTAAAGTCCTACCCGATTAATTTCCACTACTTAGGTTCAAATCCCAGCTTAACTATTTACTGGCTTTGAGACCTTGAGAAAGTTTCTTGCTCTCCTCAGGTCTCAGTCTCCTTAGCTGCAAAGTGATCACAGTAATGCCTATCTGCCAGCTAGGAGAATTAGAAAAACTAACCCCAGATTAGTAGTTTTAGCCTTTATATTTTCATGTAGCCATTCCCCAACATGAGTCCTTCCCTCCAGTAAGACTGTTCTCTTCACTGACTTCTAAATGTGTTATACTCATACTTTGCTGTAAGCTTTGGTGGGTTCATGTCTTCTCTTAGCAGAAATCTGTCTTGTCTTGTCTTTTTTTTCTTTCCTTTCCTTTCCTTTTTCTGTGTTTATCCAAATTCTTTTCTTCTTTTTCAGTTCAGCTCAGGATTCAGTTTGAATTCAATCTCCCCTGGAAGTCCTTCTCCAACATTCCATGTGGTCTCTGTCCTCTAAACTTTCCAAATGAATAAAATAGACAATAAGTCATTAATCACCTACCCAATGTTTGCTTGAGTGTGATTGGTGGTAGACGAGGCATGTAAAAACCATCTCATGATCAAGTAGCCCAGGAGGTACTGCATTATGCATCCCTGTCTTGGAGCTTCATAATTCATATTTGCCCAGTCAAGTTTCTGATTCGACGAAAAGGAAAATTATTTAACTTTGTTTAACTTTGTAATTCTCAAATCTATTTGGCCGGGAGCTGGTGTTTCATGTAAAAACTGTTAAATCAAGGAGTGTGTGTTCCTGGGAGCACACTGTGGGAAACAGACCTGAGGGTGTTGTGATTTTTCTCTCTACAGGATATAAGCTTCCTGGGAGCTGATGACTGCCTTTTATACTTTTATGTTTCCATCAGCATTTAGCCCTGTGCTGTACATCTAGGTGCTCAACAAGTGCTTATTAAGTGAAATTAAGTTTGGAGTGTGGAGAGGTGGGGGTGGGGTGTGGTTCTTACTCTAGTCAAAGTGTGTGAAAATGGACGTGGAAACTGAGACCTGAGGTGAAGTTTGGGAGCCTGTGAGCTTCAACGAAGTGTACTATCCTTCTCTTCTATTTATTTAGAGGTAGGAGATTTGGTTAGATTGGTATACCTATATATTTCCATTTATTTTCCTTTTTTAATGGGCTTGGAATGAGCTGTTTAAATAGTTTCAAAAGTTTGTGAGAATGGAAGCACAGCTGTGGGAGCAAGCGTGTGTGTATATTTTCAGATATGCATGTGTGGTGTTCATGTAGCTCACACCCATCTTTTATGCTGAATTTCTTTTATTTTTTTATTTTTGTTTTATTATTTTATTATTATTTTTTGAGGTAGGGGAAGGAGGGGCAGAGGGAGAGGGAGAGAGAGAATCGTAAGCAGGCTCCACACCCAGTGTGCAGCCCAAAGTGGGACTTGATCTCATGACCCTGAGATCATGAGCTGAGCTGAAATCAAGAGTTGGACACTTAACCAACTGAGTCACCCAAGCGCCCCTAAGCTGAATTTCTTTTAGGAGTAATTTCAGTATTATTTTGATTTAAAAACTATATTTGGGGGCAAAAGTCTAGCGCAAATGATACGATGCTATAAAGTTACAATATTACAGTAGTATTTTCCCTGGATGTGCTAAATACAGTTTGATTTTATTGGAATGACTTTTAACCAGACTCTTAATTCACTGCAGATATTTGGGCCTTGGTTTTTCTTGATTCTTCTACTTGAAATACAGCCCAGATACCATGTGTGTATGCTTGCATGTATATGTTTTTTAATAGAGGAGATTTTTAAATTTAAAACTCTGAGGGGTATAAAGGAGAAGATGATTTTTGAAGAAAAAAAATAAGAGCTGTAACATTGCCCGCCAAATTCAGATTTTCTAACAGGAGTTAGATCTGCTGAAAGGAGTCTCTGTATTCCTCCCTTAGATGGGTTGGCTGGAGCAAGGAAGGTCTCTGGTTTTGTGTTCCTTGGTCATGCCTTTAAAAGAGGAAATGCAGCTACTGGTGAAGCAAATACCAGACACTGGTAAGGTTGAGGTTCACGACTTGTTCAGCCTGTGGACCCCTTGATGACCTTACATTAGTCATGTCTCTCTGGACCGATCCTCCTCCCATACCCTGTGGGAGGGTGGTGCCCCCTCTGAGGTTCATATTTGGATGAGTTATCAACCGCAATGAAGCACCCTCTTGAATCAGCCCTTTGGATCGTGGAGCAAAATAATAAAAGTGCCCTTCATTCACATGTTTTTCCATCAATCTCACTTGCCTGGGTGTGGTGCTTTCATTTCCTCAGATGCAGAGCAGGGGATCTGTCACTCTTGTTCAGTATTTAAAAATAGATGGCATTGAGGGTAACCCCTCAAGCCTATAAACACTTAAAAGAGCGTTTCCATACATGTAGTGTTTAATGTATAATTAGCAGTACACACTGAGTTTTTAGGAAACCTTTTATTTTTATAATCATTATGCATGATGGAGTTTGTGACTTACTTTGTTGAACTGTGAGTGCATTGTTTCATGTATTGGGCTAAACCATATAAAATTGTTGATGTCTGACCACTTTTGACCTACAAAAACAGCAATTTCCTATGGTTCAATCTAGTGTAAGTGAGGAGCAAAAATTGCCCCGGTCTTCTTTCCTTTTAATGCATTTTTATTTTCCTGCTGGTACAGATTGCCCGAACCTCCATAAATCAACAGGGAGGAGAACTCAGTCTTGGAGTTGTTGACGGGGTCATCAGAGCTGGCCTGGGTTTTGGAGTGAGGATGTTCAGTGTTGGACACAGTGAATTCACCCATAGAAGGAAGAAGACATTGAGCAAAATATCTCAGTGAAGTAATGGATTGAGATGGTGTCAGGAACATCTAAACAGAACAGCAATTGCTTCTACATCAAATGTAACATTTGGTGTTTATGGGACCAAAGCAAAACAGGTTAGGATCTGACACTATGTTAAACCCTTTGACACGTGGCTTGTGGTTTTTTGATAAAGCTGGCTGCACGTAACTTGTTAAATATTAAGAGAATGAAAATATAAGAGAAACACAGATCTTTATGGAAAAAGATGCAAGAAGAATTGTATTATGGAGTGGGAATCAGGATAGAGGTTGGAGACAGGGGATAGGGAAGAGAGTAAGAAGATTAAGAGAGGAGCAGAGATGATTGTCAAGGAACTTAGCACCATAAAAGGTCAGTGTGTTCCTGGTCAATGCCAGTGGTATGACAGGACATAGGAATGATGAGAGGAGCTCATATCTTGGCTATAACACCCCTTCAAGTTCTGAGAAGCCTCTAATCAGACACCTGCTTTGCCAGAAGTAAGAAGTCAGACAGAAATATTTTATGGGTATGCAACAGTTTACCCACCTCTAAATCCAATTCATAACTGATAGACCATCTTACACCAAAATCAACCTAATAAAGCATCTGTCTATATACACCAACATTTCCTTAATTAGGACTCAGTGTTTCTTAATCCTCAATCAGTTTTTTCTTAAAGATTTTATCTATTTATTTGACAGAGAAAGAGACAGAGTGAGAGGGAACCCAAGCAGGGGGAGTGGGAGAGGGAGAAGCAGGCTTCCTGCTGAGCAGGAGCCTGATGCGGGGCTCTATCCCAGGACCCTGGGATCATGACCTGAGCCGAAGGCAGAAGCTTAATGACTGAGCCACCCAGGCGCCCCCCTCAATCAGTTTTTAGTATTGATTGAAAACACGGCACTTTACCAAATGTTCAGAGTGATTTCTAAGGAAAAAAATAGATACAGGCTCATTGCAACTTATTTTATTATTTTTTTTAGGTTTTTTTTTTTTTAAAGATTTTATTTATTGATTTGAGACAGAGAGATAAAGAGAGAGAGAGAGAGAGCATGAGCAGGGGGTGAGGCAGAGGGAGAAGGAGAAGCAGACTCCCCACTGAGTTAGGAGCCTGATGTGGGGACCCGATCCTAGGACCCTGAGATCATGACCTGAGCCGAAGGCAGACGCTTAACCATCTGAGGCACCCAGGCGCCCAGCAACTTATTTTATAAACCTAGAATTTTCTGTTTTGAATACTCTATTTCTACCCGGTGTTCTTCATGGAGAGATTTCTTTCTAGAAAGCACCTGACATGTACTGTTTGTGGAATGAAGGAATGATATTGTGAACAAATAGTTAACTTATAATCGTGAGCTGGCTCTGCTGTTTTACATCTAAAAGTAAAGGTAAGATATGCTCAGCAAGCCTGTGAATGTTGAATACTGGGGAGCCCTGGATTCCTGCAGGGTCATCGTGAGGTTTGTGAAACCCCTCTCCCCTCCCCGGATCCAACCTTTACCCTCATGTTGCCTTCTCCTTGGGCTGCTTCCTGCCTGCCCTACTGGGGACCACTGGCCAAACTTTCTTAGGACAGAACTTCCAGAGTTTTTATCTACCTCTTCTCCCAGGCTGATCATGACACTTGCCTTGTGGATATGATGTGGGAAAGAAAGACAGAAGAAAACTTATTAAATTGCCTTACTCTTTACAGCCCATTGGCTAGTCCTTGAAACAGGCAGAGTGACATTCCTCCAGGAACTCAGCTGCCTTGATGTTAACACTTTGCTAAGGGCAAAAGGCAATCTTAGCCCAACCCCCAGGATCCTGTAAGTCTTCTTTAACATATAAAAATTCCTTTGTAAACTTCCTTTATCTCTACCCCCAAGATACATGCTGGCAATCATCCCCCAAGTATATGACCCACCGATATACATCTGAAGGGTCTCACGACTGAGTTGTCACTCAACAGTAATAAATGACCTTTTCCTGGAAACCTTTCCCAAATACCTGGGAGGCTTATGCTATCCCTAACCCCCTGCCAACTTGAAAGTATATAACCGGCCACTCCTCACAACCCCAGTGCAGCTCTTTCTGCCCATGGGTCCCTGTGCTTTAATAAAACCACCCTTTTGCACCAAAGACATCTCAAGAACTCTTTCTTGGCCATCGGCTTCGAACCCTAACATCTTTCCTACATCAGATATGTCTTATTTGTGCAGCCCATCTCCCTGAACCTGATGTACAACTTCTGATAGACAAGGCTACACAATGAAGCATCCAAGATTGACCTCAGAGTACTGGGCTTTTGAAATTCTAGACACAAAACCTCAATTCAGAGGGGAAAAAAAAAAAAAAATCTAAAGGTGGAGAGATTATTTTTGATCATGAGGTTAAATCTCACTGTATGAACACGTTTCCATTTTTGCTTCAGGCTATAGAATCAGTCTTACTGTGGCCAGTGTGGAAAACAGAACAAAGCGTTGAAGTGTCAGACTCACCCACCCTGCTCCTTTCATTTTGTCTGCTTTCCTGGGAAGCTTGGAAAGATTCCACAGAGCCCTTGGGGCTCCTGGGGGTAAAAATTAATGGTGTTGGTGGAGCAAGATTCTCAAATATAGTATCTCTGATGAGGGTTAAGATTTAAGAACTATAAAATAAATGTAGATTTGCAGGGAGATAACATAACAAGATTTAAAAAGCTAAAAAGCATGGGGTAACAGGCCTGGGTCAGTATACCCCTAGGGAGACCAGGAAGCTTTCTGATCCCCTAAAAATACTGAATGTATTGTACAAAGGGTTTGCGAATGTAGGCTTGTTGAGAGAGATAAGTAAAAGATAAGAAACAATAACAGGCTTGGGTCATTTTATCTATGAAAGAAAGGGTGTTTGCTCACCCACTGAAGAAAGGGCTGATAAACTGCAATCCTTAGCTCAAACCCTTTTGGATATGGCTGGTCAGCTTTATACCAGATTCAGAGTTCTTCCTCCCCCTCCCCCTTAAAAAAACCCCTCATAATCAATTTGGGAGATAAGACTTCTGCAGATGAAACAGCTGACTGTCCATGGAGGGTAGTCCAGGGTAAACATTTACAGGAGTGGCAGGGATACTCAGTCTAGGAGGGTTTCTTGGGCAGGTGTTGAGATAATCAAGATTTTCTGATTACATATTCCTAAGAGAAGAGAAGGAGACTGTTAGAAAGAGTCCTGTGCTAATGATGATCTCTTTGGGATGAACAGGCCGAAGTGGTAAGGGGATACACACGGAAACAAGTAATCTTAGCCTTATGGCCTCTTGTGTGCAGGAGAAATAGAATAACGGGCCTTCCTGGGAAGACTGGACACCATGGAACAGCTGGGTCTTAGGGTGATCAGGAAACCCAAAGGACCACCATCCTACTGCCCTGCCAGGAGCAAAGGTTCATGGATTAGTTTATGGTGTTTTATTAACATGACTTAGCCTGGTTGTGTTTACCCTTTCAGTTCCTCTGCCGGATGCCCACTTCTATTTTTAGTTCACAGTCAGAGGCTAGGAGTCATTTTGGACATTGGCGGATCTTGGTGAAGGCTCTACTCTCCGCCAGATAGTCATGGTCAAGTAGGTAGATTCACAGAGTACAGAGAGATATGGAAATTTGTACATCAGCATCTGTTAAGGTCACTTCCTTTTCTTGAGGGGCTCTGGCAAGGATCCCTTCAGCAGGCCCTAAAGTCATGGAGCTGGCTGCCCAGGTCAGGCAGTATCTACAAACCTCCTTTTGCAAGTGTACTTACGAGACTCCTGTCTTTACTTTGAAAACTCAGACGTCATTTAATTTAATTTCCGATGTGAGATGTGTGGTACCCAAAGTACTCATGTTACACACATTTGGATCAGGGAGTATCAACCAATTAATTCTGTTTCATATTTTATATTTGTCTTTCATGGCTTTTTTTCCCCTGGAAATGCATATGAGAATACAATGTCAATACACAATCATATACATATCTATGTATATATATACATATGTATGGTATATATCAATGCCATATTTTGCAATATTGTCATAAGTTATTACAGAAGAGAATTGGTTTTATTGAAATTGAAGTGCTAGTCTTGCATTCTTGAAACATCGAGAACTGGCCCAGAAAAGGAAGCCAAGAATCTCTTCTCAAAATGGATCATCATTAAATGCATAGGGAATAGTCTCTGAAGGTCCCAGAAAGGCCTCAGGGAGAAATAAACTTTGTAACACTACTAGGAGAACTGTAGCTCTTAAGAATGGCCATGACCGGGCGCCTGGGTGGCTCAGTCGTTAAGCGTCTGCCTTCGGCTCAGGTCATGATCCCAGGGTTCTGGGATCGAGCCCCGCATCGGGCTCCCTGCTCTGCGGGGAGTCTGCTTCTCCCTCACCCTCTGCTTGCCTCTCTGCCTACTTGTGCTTTCCCTCTTTCTCTCTTTGTCAAATAAATAAAGAAAATCAAAAAAAAAAAAAAAAAAAAAAGAATGGCCATGACCTCCCCAAGCCATAGTGTCCCACCTGGAGAGAGTCTATGAAAGTCATTGACTGCCACTGAGAAGCTGGATTAGAAGGCAGAGTCTGTTCTGAGAACCTTATACAGAAATTTGGGAGATAGATCTGAGCTTTTTGAGAAGAGAAAGAGAGAAAAGAGCTTTTTATTGAAGAGAACTTCCCGGGGGAAGAAGTCCAAGTTACTTCTAATATATGATAGTGACCAGAAGGGTAGGAGGAGGTGGTGGGTGGGATCCCATGTTTTGGACCCTTCAGCATCAGCACTCTGAATGAATCTCCATCCCTTGAAGCCTTTGATGCCTCGTCAACATCTTCTCAACTCCTCTCAGATGCTCCCCTGTTTGGTTCCCTTGTGTTTTTTAACTTCTCTATTACTCTGTTACTTAGCCTCCTGCTAAATTTTCTAATATAGATGTTGTATATGTAATATACATTCTAATGTAACATTGTAATTACTTTGAAACTATTCTAAGACTATTTTAGGAACCAAAGTATGTTTTTTGGTTCAACCATGACCCCCTTCAATCATCATATAAATTTTCTTGTTTTATTTTCACATTGATCATTTGGAGAGGTAGCAAAGTGTTCTGGAGAATTCCAGTTACGTGCTATGTGCTTTGCATAAGGATTTTCACGTAGTCTTCACAATAACTGTATGAGGCCTTGGTTTTTGCTCCTGCTTCACAGTGAGGAAACCGAGCCTGGGAAACTTGCCCAGCCTTACACACTAATGAGTGATGGAGCCCGGATACAAAACTCAAACCTATGATTTAATCACTATAATCTGTCACCTCCTTGTGTAATTACTCTTTATGAGGTCCTTACTGTGTGCTGGGGTATTTTAGATATATTATCTTGTAAGTTATTTCACAACTCTATGAGGATTTAAATTCCTACATAACCTACTAGCTATGTGAGTGCTAGGTTAACTGAGCCATACTCATGTCAACTGTGACATCACAGTAATGTGACACTTTTTCCACCTGGGTCCCACAGTTACCGTGAAGACTTCGTGAGAGAATAAATATGAAAGCAATTTTTAAACTATGAAGCATGATGTGATAGTACATGTGATAAGCGTGGAAACTTTATGTACTCCATTCGACAATTTTCCGGATGAGAAATCTTCGGAACAGAAAGGTAGATGTAAATTTAGCTACAAGTGTCCGCTGTGTGTCAGATACTGTCCTCAGCACCTGGTGGAATGATCTACTCAAGATTTCTTGGTTCATTAGGGACAGATTTAGAATGAGAATATGGGTGTGTTGCCTCCAGATGATTAGACGATTGCTAAAACATTCCCTGTCCCAGAGTGGAGGGCTAAGCTGAAGACTGGTTCTAGCCAAAGTTGCTGCTGAATTGACAAATGGCATTCATTTCATGCTGACTTTCCATCTGGAGTTTTGTGCAAGATTGGTCACCTTTTGCTGGGCATTGCCCTAGTCCTGTGTTATCATATGCTTTTCCAATATAAAAGATGATACCCAGATTTCTTTAGTTCTTTTAGATATTTCTTGCTATAGAGTGCTGGACCTGGAGCTTTTTATTGATTGATTGATTTGAGTTTTAAACAAATGGAAATGGAAGCAAGATATTTGGTTGGAAAGCATTCATGGTTTGACCATGCTGGTTCTGTAGGTGCCCAAGAGCCACATATGTTTTCTTGGGAACACAGCCTCACTGAAAGCAAGGTGCAGGCCAGTGGTTGAGTTCTTTATCTGCTGGTGGTATACTCCCTGGGGAGGCAGATGGTCTCCTGCCCTCTCTCCCAGATGAGACAGGATGCCCAGGGCACTACTCAGGGACAAGGGGTCACTGGATTATCTTCCCTTTCCTGCCACTGGCTTTCACTGTGCTCTCAGATGGGGAAGGTCATTACACTGCGTCAGACTGGGTGTTTGAAAGAACGTGGCGATAGTTCCTAAGTAAGGATATATTTGAGATAATGAGGAACAGACTTGTTCCAGGGAAATGAAGCTTTTTGTAGCTGGGCTCCTGCCAAACAAACTCAAAGCCCAGCTAAGCACAGCCAATTTTTTAAAGTGATAACAATTTGAGGTAACAATTTGAGAGAATAGAAAGATTTCAGCAAAAACAAAACAAAATGTTTAGAATAGAGATGAATAATTTCATGGGCTAACACATAGCTATTAACCAATAACATGAATGCAAACTCATATTATTAAAGAGTTCTATTGCCAAGTTACAGAAAATTCATGATTTCCCTAGAGGGAAAATTAGCACTTATTTTATTTATATTAAAAATAATCATATTTAAGTTTCCTTTCCTGGTGATCTGTGTGTTTATGTATGCGTGTATGTGTAATAGGGTTTAATTTTTCATTCATCTCAAGTTATAGAGAAATCTATAGCTTAGATGAAATCTGGTTTTCATCAGTCCTGAGCTGTTTTTCAGATATGTTATTCTTTTGAATGGATAAGAGAAAAAAATGATGGCAATAATAACAACAGTAATTATAATAGCAATAATAATAATAATATTTGTATAGTGCTTTGCAAAGTTTACTCAAAAAATCAATCTCTTTTAACCTTTAAAACTCTCAAGAGAGGGTTTAGACCTGAGGCAGGTAGCCCAGGCATTATTATTGTTATTTCTTATGATAAATGAGTATGTACTACTGTAAGATAGTTAAGGAAATGAAATGTTTTTCTTTTCATATAAAAAAACTGAAAGTCAAATATTTTTAAATTAATAAAGCAAGCAGGTAGTCATTCAGGAACATAACAGGTTTTTGGAAAAACACTCTTCTAGTTGGCCACACGTATTACGCAAGAAAGGGCGTATAACACTGAAAGCTAGATAAAAAGCCTCGCTTGTGGCTATTGCTCAGAACAGCCCCATTCTCTTCCTTGTCTGGGCATGACTGTATCATTAGTGCCCAGCACTGGGCTAGGTCATCTGGAGGATTCAAGTGTGTTTAGGATGTGCTATGTATCCTGTGTTGTCTGTGACTAACTGGAAAGACACAGCATGGCCATCTCTGAAACAGTAATGGCGGCCAGGACTGCCTGGGTCATCCACCCTGGAGTCATGGTTGGGGAGTAAGGTCTTCCTTCACCACATATACTGAAATGGGAAGGGGTAGTTCCACAAAGTGAAATCTTACTATTATTTTCAGATAAAAAATGAAGAGATCAAGGGAAACAAATGTCCACATTAGGTGCCTCCTCTGATGTCCATAGACAGAACTCTCAGGTGTTCCCGCTGTCCAAAGCCTTCCCTCCTGCCTGCAACTCTCCCCTCGCCCAGTGCAATCCTGGCATCTCTGGCTGCAAGATGCATTTCCTCCTATAAACAAGGTTATAAATGCTGGGTAAGCATAGTTAATATGGTACCATTTGTAGTATATATTTCAAATACATTAACTTTTAAGAGCCTTTTGTGGGCAGTTTTGAGGATTTAACCATAATTTATAAAACAGTGTCTATGGGAAAATGTGTGCCAAGAAACCAAACACTCAAACCAACAGGCAAACACTAGAGTTGTATGAGTAGGATTGAGTGCTAAATTGTGCAGTAGAACTTGGAGGGGCGGATTCCATTCAGAGAACAGAAAGTTCCATAGGGGCGCTCTGGGTCTGGGGAAGGAGTAGGGCACATGACGCAACTAATCCACCAGTCTCCTGAAGGATCAAGATCTGACTTGTGACGTGAGTCTCCTGTCTCAGGGCAACTGAGCTGGGCCTGACTAGGTAGTGCTTTTTTCTCTCTCTCATCACACCAATTATGTCCCTTTTGAAACTACATCCCTGTTTGAAAACAAGAGAAGGAATGTGTGTTGATTGAGTCCCTTTTCTATTTCTTTAAAATATTTTAAACACAAAAATACAACAGAATATGAAACATATTTTATATACAGTATAAAAAAGTCCCCTCACTCATATCCTGTTCCCTTTGACAGAGCTATTCACTACTTGGTATATTCAAGGGTTCCTTTTATAAAATAAATTTCTTAATATGAAAATGAATTACATTTCCCAGTTTCATTAAAATTAGACAATGTGGGTGGGAGAGGTGGACATAATGAGTGTAGCCCTTTTCTGTTCCAGGCCAGTGGTTTATTATAGTTTGGATGGAGGTAGGTGTGGATGCTGTGGGAAGGGAGGTAGAATTTAAAGATGAGTAGGATAAGTGTAGTTTGAAAGTTCTACCTATTATCTAGTGTGATTCTATCTCCCTGCCTTGAAAATCATTGCTTCCTACTTCAAAGCATATAGTAACTAACCTCTCTGTGGTTCACAGCATGCATCTTTTTTTAAGATTTTATTTATTTATTTGAGAGAGAGAGAATGAAAGAGAGCACATGAGAGGGGGGAGGGTCAGAGGGAGAAGCAGACTCCCTGCCGAGCAGGGAGCCCGATGCGGGACTCGATCCAGGGACTCCAGGATCATGACCTGAGCCGAAGGCAGTCGCTTAACCAACTGAGCCACCCAGGCGCCCTCACAGCATGCATCTTTAACATATGGCCTGTTTTAAAATACTATTCCTCCACTTGATGTAAGAAGTTCACAATCATGTACTTTCCTTTTCTTAGTGTTTTGCTATTGTTTTCATACATTTTTCTGCTACGTGTATTCTAAAACCCACAATACGTTTTTGATTTTGGTCTTTTATCTTTTGATGAAACTAAAAAAGTAACTATTTTATATTTGCCCACATGTTTACCATTTTCAGGAGTCTTCACTCTTCTTTTTTTATTGATCCAAGTTTCCATTTCAAATGGAGAGAGGTGCCTGAATGTAGCCTTGGTAAGTCTCATGCATAGGTATTCACAGAAATGCAACCGGAGGTTTCAGCTCCCCAGGTGGGAGTTGGTACAGAAGTGCTGAGAGATGTGGTGAATTGGAAGTAGTCTGGCGTCTAGACTGGAAAGCCCTGGAATGCAGGGACATTAAGATGGGACTAATGTCAGTGACCTGGACTTAAATATCAGGGGACTGTCTGTTGTATGGTAGAGAATTTATCTGGACTTTGTAGCTGATTCCTGGGATAGAATCTTTAAACTCTTGGAATTTCCCAAGTGATAGGAGTATCTTTGTTATTCATAGTGGATGCTGATAGTTTATGCTAATGAGGTGATCCCTAAATAGATACACTAGAGAGATGACTCAGGATGATAACAGGCCACATCAGAACAACCAATCATGTGATGCAACGTTAGGGCTTTGAACCCCATGATATCAGCCTAACCTCCCGATATCTGGGAGGGCAAGTGGACATTGAGTTCAAATCATTTGGCAATGATTCAATCAGTCGTGCCTACAAAATAAAACCCCAGTAAAAATTCTGGACACTGAAGCTGGATGGCACTTTCTGGTTGATGACCATACTCACCTGCCAGGAGATTGACACACCCTGGTTCTATGGAGAGAGGGTACAGAAGCTCTGCATTTGGGACCCTTTCAGATCTCACCCGATGTATCTCTGTGTTTGGCTGGTCCTGATTTGCATCCTTTAAAATAAAACTGTCCCTGTGAGTAAATTACTTTCCTGAGTTCTGTAGATCATTCTAGCAAATTATCGAAGCTGAGTGGAGGTTGTGGGAACCTCCAGGGTCTGTAGCCAATTGGTCAGACATGCGGTGGTCTGGGGATCCTTGAACTCGTAACTGGCATCTGAAGCGAGGGCAGTCTTGTTGGGGGTTGTGTCCTTGCATGTGTACAATCTGACATTCACTCTGTGGTTAGCATCAGAATGGAACTGCACTCCCACAGCCCAAAGCACTTGTAAGATTAGCCACAGTGTAGGATGTGGTGCAATTCAGAGTAGCCAGGACCAGATCAGACCAGTTACTTTGTATGAAATCACCACCATCCCCAGGTGATTTAGAGGAAAGCCCTGTGACCAGAGAGGCCCCCTTACCACCACGATGCCCAGACACCATCTTGAGAAGAAAGGGGAGAGGAAGGAGGACTGCTTGAGACAAGGGAAATAGCACGGTAGGGTTTTCACACTCTGCATGGATTGCAGATGTATTTGCTTTGAAGTGGGAGAGACAAGTTTTTAAGAATTCTGTAAAAATTTTTTTATTAACAAATTGTTCTGTTGACTCAGCAGGACTAAGGGCTTGAGAGTAACAGCAGATCACTGCAGGCATGAAAGGCAGATGTCTTTTCTCCAACTGCCCCAACTCCCTCCTCCCTGACACTAAACATTCATATTGTAGTGAGCAAAATTTGACTACTATAAATAGCTTATTTGATCTCCCCCCTGCACTTTTTGATTCAGAAGTATCTTGCCATATTGACAGACTCACATTTTCCTTTCTAGTTGTCAAATGTGTATCAGGTGGGCTGGAACAGAATCAGTTAATTTCTTTTTTTTTTTTTTTTAAAGATTTTATTTATTTATTTGAGAGAGAGAGAATGAGACAGAGAGCATGAGACGGAAGAGGGTCAGAAAGAGAAGCAGACCCCCCGCCGAGCAGGGAGCCCCTTGTGGGACTTGATCCCGAGACTCCAGGATCATGACCTGAGCCGAAGGCAGTCGCTTAACCAACTGAGCCACCCAGGCGCCCCTGAATCAGTTAATTTCAACAAGGCCGATGGACTATATCCCAGTGATTCATCAGTTTCCATTGGTGTTGGTCTGGGTTGTGTTTTGGGCCTTTGGTTCAGTGCTTGGTTATTGTGGGATTATCTGTGGCTTACAAGATTCATTTAATCACTGATTGTATTAAATGCTGGGAAGGAAATAATGGATAGAACGTTCACTGAGGTTTGTTTGTTTGTTCGTTTTTTAACAGTTATTTTTCCTGAGATGCCTGGCTGGCTCAGTCAGTGGAGATTGTGACTCTTGATCTCGGGGTTATAGGTTTGAGCCCCATGTTCGGTGTAAAGATTACTTAAAAGAATAAAATCTTTAAAAAAATAGTTATTTTTTTCCTGGTTGAGTTTTGAATGTCGTGGGAAAATAGGCAAATAAAAATTTTGACAGAATTTTAAAATTGCTATAATAAGATAGTGCTACTCCATGACGAAGAAGTCATGGAGTAATTCATCTGTGCATTCTCGGGCCCCCTTCCGTCTCTGTATAGGTTTCTGGAAAATGCCTGATGCTGGTGACAAGGGGAGACGTGGTCATAGACTGAAATGTCTATGGGGGCAGGCAACAACACTAAATGAAGTTGGCTGGTGTGGACTGGACATGTTGGGCAAATGATCTCAGTGTTACCAGATCTTCAAATTTGTTGAGAGATGCTAGAGATCTATTATTAAAAAAAAAAAAAAGCAAATGGTGCCAATATTGAAATGTTAGCCAAAAAACCCAAAAAAGCAAACAAAAAAACCTCAAATCCAAATTTGTATAAACATACGAGTACAAAATCACTGTGCAAGATAAGTAATACCTACAGTTGGCCCTGTGGGGCCAACATTTGCAACTGCTGTTATAGACAGGGTCATTCGGTGCAAATCTGCACGGAGGCACAATGAGGAAACCTCATGTTTACGTCTGAAGTTTATCTCTGAGGCTTACAGAGCAGGGCTCTTCTTTTTATCTTCTGGCTTGAGACACTGTCACTTGGTGATGATTACTGACTAATATTCTCTCAGCAAGAACCTTACTTACCCCTCTCCACTGTTTTTTCTCCTACTTCTTCTCTATCGCCTTACTTCTACCCAGGGAAGCTATCTTCATACTCTCCCCATCTTAATGCCTCCTGGTCCATGAGAACTAAGCACTGTCTCTTCTGTTCCTGTTTTGTTTCTATTTCTCATATTCCACTTTGTGTTACAGCTCCTATTTCTCTCCTTCGTCTTTGCATCGCTCAATAAATACAATGTATCTTCTGGACACATTTCTTTAACTGAGTGAGAATCCAAATTTTGTACTGGCTTCACATCTCCCTTTTATTTTTCTTTACTCTTTCCCTGTATTAAACAAGAGGGGTTTTATTATAAAGAAATGTGTGGTACTTTCTCCTAATTTCTTCTCTCTGCATTTTCTTTCCATAGCCATAAATATCTACTTCAGGAAAAAGAATCCAGGCACATGTATCCAGCCAATGATCACTAGCGAGTTCATTTTTTTTTTTTTTTTTGTAGTTTTAATTAGCTTTTTGGCCTTTTAAATCATAGGTCTACTTGTCAGTGACAGATTGGATTATTAGTTTTATTATCAGTAAATTGTTTGATTAAAATCATCTTTTTATTATATGCACAATGAGATAATGCATGTAGAACTCTCATAAATGATTTTGCTTCTCATAAATGTTGAATGTTCTTTTCCTACATCTATATTAGGGCTTAGATTTACTAATTTTCTTTCCATTTGAAGACAAGAATGCATAATAAATGTAAAGTATTGAACCTAGTTCACATTTATTATGATTTTTTTTCTTCTTACTTTTTCAGTAGCTTCTGAAAGTTTCCCATGTATTTGACAAGGCAGCTCTGAAAATGAGGGTAAAATGATGAAATCTGAAAGCACAGGAGGTGGTCCAGAGATGTGAAAGCCCCATAGACCTGCCTGAGCCAACTGATCTACACTGCGCTTGCCAAGGACAGACTCGCTTTTCTCTCTCTGTTTTCTCTGGGCTCATCTGAGTAGGGCCTCCAGGGATCCCTTCTGTGATTAAATGGCTAAAACAAGGAGGACTTGGCCAGTAGACCACATGCATGGGCCAAGTCACTGGTCAAAAGGTAGTGTTCATTACAAGAAACTCTGAAATGTTTCCTTTCACTTAGATTCAGCTACGCCAAATAATTTCGTTTCATTTTATTTATCTTTTTAAAAAGATTTCATTTATTTATGTATTTATGTATTCATTTATTTATTTAGAGCATGTGAACTGGGGGAGGGGCAAAGGGAGAGGGAGAGAAAAATCTTGAGCAGACTCTGCGCTGAGCACAGAGCCCAATGTGGGACTTGAGCTCATGACCCTGAGATCATGATCTGAGCTGAAACCAAGAATCAGATGCTTAACTGACTGAGCCTCCAAGACACCCCTGGGCCAAATAAAAATAGATGAAACCAACTATGGCTATAAATGTTACATCAAACTTCAGGATAAAATTCAATCTGCATATCAGAATATTGCCTGGAATAAGGATTAAGTTGCACCTAATATTTGACATGTTCTATTTTCTACCTGTCTGTTTTTGCTGGCTTTGTTAACCTCTCTATGAGAGATATTAGTTTCTCAGAATAGACTATGCCTTTTTATATATAGGAAAATGTGTAGATACCTCAGATGACAGAACTGAGTGTTGGTAGTATTAATGCCTACCATTTGTTTTTTTCTGCTTCTCCTTCCAAAAAAGGATTGCAATATTTTCCAAAAGAGGCTTGGTAAATCATAAGTAAATATGGTATTAGGAACATCTCAGCACTTACCACATCCTGACACACACACACACACACACACATCAAATATTCACTGGCTAACTAGGTATTTCTTAGATTAAATCCAAAATATCACTTCTTCTAACAAGGTTGTCTTGGTTCAAGTTTCTCTGGTCTATATTCCTATTGTACCCCTAATTTCTCCTACTATAACGTTAATTCATAGTGCTTTATTTAATTTATTATTATTATTTTTTAAAGATTTTATTTATTTGTCAAAGAGAGAGAGAGGGAGAGAGAGTGCACAAGCAGGGGGAGCAGCAGGCAGAGAGAGAAGCAGGCTCCCCACTGAGCAGGGATCCCAATGCAGGACTTCATCCCAGGAGCCTGGGATCATGATCTGAGCCAAAGGCAGACGCTTAACCGACTGAGCCACCCAGGCGTCCCCATAGTATTTTCTTTTAATTACTTCTTTTATTGCCTACACTAAGCAGGCATGTGTCTTATTCACTATGGTATTCTTAGCACTCAGCACAACTGATGTGTGCCTTCAACAAATACGTTCTTAAAAAATACTTGTCAAAGGAAAAAAATATACTTAACTTATAAATATATCTAAGATTCTTGATATTAAATTGTTAACCTATTTGTGGTACTAATATAAGTGGCATTATATCTACTTTTTTTGTATATATACAACCACACACAAACTTAAGCTTAAACTTAAGTTACACTGTAACTCATCAAAGTTAAGATAACATCAATTGTACTACACACTATTATCTTATGTACCATTAAAAAAGAAAAAAATCCTGCCAATTACAGTGTGACCCACTTATTTTTTTAATATTAGGTAATAATATAAAGGTTTTTTTAAATATCAGTTATGGTAAAAATTCATTTTACAATTTACTGAAATCAGTGCTTTCCAGTTAAATTAGGAAATGCTCCAAAAGGAAAAGATTAAAACCAAATATAGGTACTAGTAAGCAATGAGATCATTTAAAAAATGGAAGCCCAAATAATTTTAAGCTTTGTTGTATATCCATTACCAGTTGAAGACTATATGAAAATGACTTTTTATTGCCAAAGAGATTTAGAAAAGTTGTAATGCACTTTTTTTACCTTCTCAGTGAATATATGCAAGAACAATGCAGTTGCCCTTTCAAATATATCCATTTTCTTATTTCATGATGAAAACATTGACCTCTGGTCTTTTAAGATCCAGAACAATTGTATACATTAATTGTATCTTTTGAAATGTTGACTTCTGATTTCTAGTCTTTCCCAAAAGAAATGTAAAGTGACACTAAATATTTTCCTCTAATTATTTTCACAAAACTCTGAAAGCAGGAAATTTGATTTGGGAGGAGAAAAAAAGTTAGCTTGGATAGATATATTTTGTGTTTAATTAGGTCATATCACCAGAGGTCAGCACTACTTAACTGATTAGTAGTGAGAATGTCTGGAATGGCCATTGGCAAACTTATGGAATTGGAAGTGGAGAGGAAGAGGGAGGAAAGGAGAGAGACAGGAAAGAGGCAAAGAAGGAAAGGAATGAAAGATAAAGACCATTAAGTGTGGCTTTTTAAATTTTTCCTACAGAGATATTTCTAACTGTAGCTGCAATGTAACATAATGAGAGTCCACATTGTCTAGAATTTAAGAGTATTGTCCAAGAATACATTGGTATGAAATCGTGTTTTATCAGTTTTGTAAAGCCTCTTATTGATGCATCCCATCATTTGCTGCAATTACTATTCTCATCGAGGTCTTTTCTTCACTTAGATCCTAGGTTTTGTTCTTACTTACTTCATGGGCAATTTAATATCTCCCTTTGGATCTATTAGGCATCTCATACATATCATGGCAAATCCTGATTTCTACTCTCTCCTTTGTCATCCTGCTTTTCCTGCTTGCTTACCCATCTCAGTGAATGGCGCCTCCTTGCTTGGATGAAAAACCTGAAAGTCAACCTTGACTCCTCTGGCTTATCCCTCATGAAATCTGAGAACAGATCTTGATAGCTCCTTCTTCAAAATATATCCAGAACCCTACCATTTCTCACCACTGTACCAGTGCCAGCCAAGTGCAATCTATCATCCTGTCTCATTTGGGTCACTGTAGTGACCACATGGCTCCCTTGCTGCTTCTTGGAGAAGCCAGGCCCACTCTGACCTCAGGCTCTCTGTTCTTGCTGGTCTCTCCACTTAGAACAGTCTTCACTCGGATATTCACGTGGCTCTTTTCTATACCTCCTGAGGTGTCAGTGAGCTCATCTCTGATGACCCTATTTAATTTTTGCAATACTACCCAGTATTCTCCATCTCCCTTTCCAGCTGGAGTGTGTAATTAACTTGCTTACTTTGGTTATGTCTGTCTTCCCCAGCTAGAATGTAAATTCACGGGGGTAAGGATTTTGTCTGTTTTGTTCACATGGAACAATACTGGGCACATAGTAGGCATTTGATAAATGTCTGTGCTATGACTGGTGTCCCCCTGGGCTAGGTGTTGAGATGGCCCCAAGAGTTGAGAGGCAGGATGAAGATGAGAGTGCCATAAGAGTAGATGTGAAATGTTTGCAGAGCTGCTGATATTTGAGACATGTAGGAATTTGTTAGGAGGGAAGACACTGCACTCCTGTCAGAGGAAACTGTGTCTCTAAAGGCACAAAATTATAAAAACAACTCCAATTTAGAATGACTGTTCAGTCATTCATTGCACCTATTATGTTCCTGTTACTATTCTAGGCATGGGGAAAAGGGATAAGGAAGAACAGCAAAATCCCTGCCCTCAAGAGAAATTTGAGCCACAGTTAAACAGGTAAGCAAATAATGTCATTTGTGATAATTCTTTGGAATGAATAAGCCATATGACATAGTAGCCACAAGCAGATAAGGTATGAGAGCTACTTTATTTATTATTATTTTTTTAGATTTTATTTATTTGAGAGAGAGAGAGCATGAGATGGGGGAGGGTCAGAGGGAGAAGCAGATTCCCCGCTGAGCAGGGAGCCCGATGCGGGACTCAATCCCGGGACTCCAGGATCATGACCTGAGCTGAAGGCAGTCGCTTAACCCAACTGAGCCACCCAGGCGCCCGAGAGCTACTTTAAATAGGGTGGTTGAAGAAGGTGTCGTTGTGGTTGGGATCTCTGATATAAGACCTGAAGGAGCCAGCTGTGCCAAGATCCAGGGAGCGAGGTGTGGGCCGGATGACGGCACGTGCAAAGTCCCAGCAGCCAATGTGACCAGAGCAGAGCAGGTGGCAAGTGGGGAAGATGAAGTTATAGAGGACAGGACCCTGGAGGGCTTTATGGATCGTGTGTAGTTAGACTGGGCTGTTCCATCCAGATCCAGCTTCCAGCTCATCACTGGTTGGGGGGCCACTTGTCCCCCAGCTGCTGAGAGTGTGGGCGGTGCCAGCTCAAAGCTGAATTCCTTCTGGGGATTGCCCTTGGCTGAAGAGAGCCGGGTCTTCCAAAGTCACACTGTGACTTTATGTTTATAGGCTAGGGAAACCTGGACTTATAGGGAATGAATAAAGTTTGCTAGTTCAGGCTTCCTGAGGGCAGTTCATGTGGAATGGCTGAGATACAAATCCTCAGCCCACTGCACTTCCCTGGGGGAGGACCCTGAGGGAAGACTCTGAGGGAGGACTCTGCACAGTCTCTGGCTCTGGGATCCGCTGAAGCTCCTGTTGTGACTGCATCGCAGCCCAATTTCTTCTGTCTGATCCTCCTTCCGTCGTGTCCTCCATGGGAGTTGATTCTGAGAGCCCTGCCCCAGGAAACTTCCGTACACTAACCTCCATCTCAGGATCCACTTCTCCGGGAGACTGACCTGCCACACCATGCTTTGTGTTTTAAGTACAAACCAAATCCACAGAAAGCCTTTATGCAGAAAGGTGACGAGATCTGATCTATGGTTTTTGAGGAGCCCTCTGGCTCCTGACTGGAGAATATAAGTGGGCAAGAAATGGAGGCCCTCCGCAATTTCAGAAATGGTGGTGTCGTCATGGGGAGATGTGTCTATCCATGCCTGAGGTGTCTGCACAGCAGGTTGGGGGCTAAGATGGATATGCAGCTTGAAGGATATGCAGATGTTGCCTTCACGCTGGAGGAAACGCTGCTCAAAGGGGAGGACCTATGTCTTTCATTAATCAGTTGGGACAGGACTCTTGGTGTCTGACATGGACTGCTCCGTAAGGCTGGATAACTGGGTGTTGGAAATGTGCAAGTGTTGGACCACTGTGTTTTCATGTTATTGCCCTGTTGGGACTAAAGAAGAAACCATAACAGTCGTTGAAAAGAGTGGATATCCTACTAATCCAACATGAAAGCAGGCAGTTCCTGGGGAAGGAAATTGAATCTTCCACAGCAGGTCTTGGACGGAAGAGGACTGGCTTCCTTTGTCTGGGTCCCGAGGCAGTTAGCAATGGAGAGGGTTCCCGCCAGCCTGAGGACAGCAGCCCCGCTCCACCTTTCTCCATCGTCTGATCTCCTGTGAGGTCCACAGAGGTCTGCATCCCAGGCAGCGAACGGGGTAGAGAGGAGGAGAGTGGATCTGGAGAGGCAAGTGGTAGATGTCTGGCATGCAGATGGAAGTTCCTCCGGGTTGAAATGTATGTATCTCAGACTTTAATATGCATATGGATTGTCTGAGGATTTTGTAAAAATGCTGATGAGGTTTTAGGAGGACTGAGGCGAGGCCTGAGATTCTGAATTGCTGTCAGACTCCCAGGTGAGGCTGCGGCAGCTGCAGGTTCATGGAGCACATTTGCAGTAGCAAGACTACCACCCCCTTCCCTCAACTGAGTCTTGTCAAAGCCGCAGCCTGGCCTCACCTGCGTGAACGAAGCGCCTCTTGATACGCTGGGGCTGGAGAGGGAGCGTGTTCCTCTCTTCCCTTGCCTCTCTGAGCCAGGGCACCGGGCCCCAGGGAAATAGCAGCATTCGCCGGAGGCAGGGTCAGCCTCTCTAGTGCCGTAAATGGCAAGGGCCAACTGGCCTGTTGCCCGATGGCGGAGAGGAGATGGATGGCCTGAGGCCGCAGAAGCAGAGACGAACTGACTCAGGAAAGCACCTAAAATACCAGCACCTTCAAGGATTCCCCAGAAAAGGGGCCTTGAAGTCATTGTAAATAATAGGACAATGACCTTAGTTATGTTTACAGGCTAGGGAAACCTGGACTTACAGGGAATGAATAAAGTTTGCTAGTTCAGGCTCCAAATCCATTGCAGAGCCCCCTTGAGCTTTGCTCTGTATTTGCTCCATTGCTGACAGCTGCCTTCCACTGTTGTTTGTATTTAGTCCGTGGTTATTGAGAACAGGTAATCCAAAATGTGCTGGGGCCTCTCTGGTAGACGCCGATGGTCCTATGCAGTAACAAAGCACAAAAACATGCTCTTGCCCGCACGCAACTGACCTCAGCTTTTTGCTCCATTGTGTTCCTGGAAATGCCATTGGAAGCTGGAAAATGACAAGGAGTGAATCACTTTTTCTCCTCCTCCTTCCCTTCCCGCCCAGTGTTCCCGAAGCAAACTGTTGACGCGTTAACTTCGAGACCAGTGAATCAGCAGGGAAACTGTTGAATGAGTGAATCAATGGAGTGAAAAGTGAAATGCAGGGGTTTGTCAGCTCCTTCAGGCCGGCAGGTGGATGAAATGTAAGGGAGAACAGGAGTGAGGACCTCCCGCACATTTTTCTTTTTCTTGGCATTAATTGTTGAGAAGTGTTTAATCCTAAATTCCTTCTTCAGTTTTTAAACTTAATCCTTTTTAAATTCCTCAACTGTGGAAACGAGTGTTTTCATCAAAGCCTTCGGAATAAATTTCTGTAGGCCATAAGCCACCAGATGTTGATGAAGGCAAGGCGATGAGAGAAGGTGGGGGTTCACGGGTTTACAAACAGGGAATTCCACACTGAGGATACAAATAGTAGCACAAATCCTACTATGAGTCACAAACACCTACAGGGGACTTGCTATGCGCTGGCCACACACAGCACTTGTTAGCGACTGAATGTTTCTGTCCCCCTAAAATTCCGATGCTGAAATCCTAATGCCCAATGTGATGGTGTTAGGAGGTGGGGCCTATGGGAGGGAATTAGGTCATGAGGGTGGAGCCCTCACGAATGGGATTAGCGCCCCTGTAAAAAGAGACATGAGAGGGCTTGTTTCCTCTCTCTGTTCTCTGCAAGAAGACAGCCATCTGCAAACGAGGAAGAAAGACCTCCCCAGAACCCAGCCCTGCTGATACCCTTGGACTTCCCAGCCTCCAGAACTGTGAGAAATACACGTTTATGGTTTAAGCCACCCAGTATATGGTATTTTTATTATAACAGCCCACAGTGACTAAGACATCTTTTAACACAGGAGCTTTGAAGGGGCGAGTTCTAATAATTTAGTAGCTTTGTCCCTACTCTTCCTTCAGTGGGAAAATACAATAGGCAGGGGTTGAAGAGATGGAGAGACCTGATTTATTTTTTTTCCTTTTTCTAGCAACTCATGACTTTACCAAAATGCAGATTAAAAAATAAAAAGATTGTGGAGCCCACACTCAGCAAAGGTGAATTAAAGAGGGAAGAAGGGAGAAGTTTTATTTCTTTTGTGAATTTTGGTGATGGATTCTTTTGACCCTTTCACTGAACTCCCTGAAGGCATCTGATATGAATCTTCTCTATTCTACACTTGCCTCTATCCCCTCTGCCCACACCCAACCAGTGTTTTAAGCAGAGCTAAAATCTAAGGATGAACATATTCATAAACTGAATCCTGGGACCCTCAGAAATACTCATTAAGAATTATCTTCCCCTTTGCCAACTGCTGTATAGATGATGTATGCTGGAACCAGATAACTTCAAAGGATGCTTGCAGATCTACTTCAGAATGTATGACCATTCTCTTCCTCTTCCCACAGATGGGCCAACCCATCTATGACCTCTTTTCTGAGCCTTTCTGAGCCTTCCTAGCCCATCAGAAGCATGTACCTCATAGGAATAGTAGCTTTACCCTTTATGCTAGGGAACCCCAGTCAAGTTCTGTCAAGGGATAACTAAGGAGAGAGATGGGAGAAGGTACTAAAGAGAGGATAGAAATGGGACAATTAATCAATCGATCCCAATTTTTGACCAAGCATCTCCAGCTGTGCTTGGTTCCTTTGAGCTGAGCAGACCTAGGAAAGGTGAATACTGGTTACCATTTGGCTTATTCTATTTAAAGGTTTATTTATTTATTTGAGAGAGAGAATGAGCGGGAGAGAATCCCAAGCAGACTCCATGCTGAGTATGGAGCCCTACGCGGGGCTCGATATCACCATCTGAGCCGAAACCAAGAGTCAGACACTTAAGGGACTGAGCCACCCAGGTGCTCCTCCATTTAGCTTATTTTAGAAAATACTAAGTGATGGGGCAAGTGTGTCTTGGAGACCTTTGGGAGACCTTTCTACCTGGGAGGGCACAGGTGAAGCAGTGTTTGGGACTGTTAAGTGTGACTTGGGGATTCTGCCTCCATATGATCTACATATTTAGTAACATTTCTGAGTCAGAAAGTTAGGAAAGTTTTCATATATTTTATTTTTAATTGTATTTAGCTAGGTTTGTGCATTGCCTTTAAGAAATAGACAAATGCAGAACCCCCCCCCACCCCACCCCCAGGCTGCTACATGCAGGACAAGTGCTGCAGGCTGATGACAGTGCCCCTTCCCCTGACTGACTCCATCCTTCCCTGCTGTCCTCTCTTTTCTGCAGCTTAGGGGCTGAGCAGAAGCCCCAGAACTGTGACAATGTGGAAAGGAAGGTTGGAAGATCACAGTAAGAGCCCGGATGTCTTGTGCCCAGATCCCTGTTTGCTTATGCTTGACCCCTGCCTGCAACCTCAGCCCTGCAGTCCAGGCTCTGGGAGCAGATCTGTCCGTCATTGGGAAATTAAGGAGTCCAGCAGCGCAGGTCACACACTGATGTACGCCCCTGCTCTGACCTTATGCTCCAGTGCTGGTAACTTAGCTTCTGATTTGACCTGTCACCCAACTGGGTCATTGTCCTGTCACTCCAGGACCTGTGTCCCTGCCCTGAGTTTGTTTGTCTAAGCCTGAGGTCATTCCTCTGAACTTTAGCTCCTTGGCTAAAACTCTGTTCTTAGCTGCCAGACCTTCCCTATTTTGACCATTAGTCTGTTAGTCAAAATAGGCTACCTGCTTACCAATTTGTTTTTTGCTTTCTCATTGGTGCTCATCCATCATGGCTTCTGCCTCCCGAGGCTGACTTCCTGACTCTGACCTGTGGGATTTCCCCTGATCTTGGGGAGCATACCTCTGTTTTACCTGGGTGATTCTCCAGAGTTGTCACTGTATGGTGAGGCTATGGATGGGGAGGATGATCAGGCCTCCTAGCTCTAAATCTTACACTCCACCATTTGCCTTGCCCTTGCGGATCTCTCTCAATGCCTACTACCACCATGTACTAAGAATCGTTTGGTTAGAGGGAAAGAAGCAGACTTTGTCTAGTTTAACTAAAAGGAAAAATTTACTGGGAAGATCTGAGTTCAAAACAAAACCCCAGGAAAGTGAAAAGTAGGGAAGCTCCAAGGACAGCAGGAATTTCTGTATCTCCAGTTTAGGACACTCTGTGACTCAGCTCCATGACCCTGTTCTCCCTGGCAGTTTCTCTTAATATAAATCTTCATTTTCCCAGAAAAGACAATCTGATTAGCCTCGCTTCAGTTAGGCATTTACCTCTAAATAAATCAGCCCTGGTTCATGCCACCAAGTAAAGAGATGGTGTCTGGGGCTCACCTCAGTGAATCAAAGCCAACTCCCAGCAGAGGGTGAGGCATGTGAACTAGGAATTTACCCAGGTTTCACACCAGGCATGCTCATGCTGGCCTCGTAGGGCACTGTGCTTCTCCTAACACTAAGCCCAGCATGCATCTCACAGCTGGAATATCCTTAAAGGCTGTTGCTGAAGGCTAGATTTTTTTTTTAACAAAACCATAAAGTACAAGAGGAACATACAACTAGAAATCTATTTTTGTGAAATCAGATTGGTTCATCTTCAGCTTGAAATATCTTGTAGGGATGCCTGCTTACCTTCCTCAGGGTGGGGCCCATGTCCTTATTTAGCCTTAAACAAGGAATGCCCCCAAGACAATGACCAGAGCCACTCAAAGTTTAGAGGGAGAATCAAAGAAAGGCTACGAATTCTCTCTCCTATTGTGCTGAAGACTGCCTTCAGAATGCCACATACCTAACTCTTCCCAGATGAGTGGTACTAGGCTAGCCTCTCTTTTCAGGATCCTTCTACGGGGAGTGTGTTTTGTCCTGAAGTCTTCCTAATACCGTCTGTGAGAGCACTGCATAGGAGCCTACCACAGGGCAGGCACAGCAGGACGTTCATTCTCTTATCCAAACAGGAGAGGACCTCTGGGATTTTGGTCCTGGCCAGTCCCAGGCTGGCTTTCTGCCAGGACTGCTCTGTAATGATCTGATTCAATGCACACTAATTACGCATGGGGTGGTCTGCCAGGCTCCATGGGCAGGCATTTGTACTCGCATTATCTAATTAATTATTTAACACAAATCCCATGAACTTCTCTTGGAAAAAGAGCGTTGTGATCGAATACATTTGGTTAACACTGCTTGATGCGTTTTCCTTTTCCAGGCCCAGAATGCTCAGTACCTCATTATAGACTCCGGACAATGTAGGAAGGAGACTTGTTTAACTCTGTGTCACCTGGCATTTCCCAAACTGAGTGGGTAGTGGGACCCTTTTCCTGTCTAGTCACATCTTGCAGAACTAGCTTTCAGTGGAACACTTTTAAAGAAGTATTCCTGAATACTTCCCGTATTCCCGTCAAGAAGTTGTTAGCCTCATTTCACAGACAGGAAGATAGAAGCCCATCTCAGACAGCTGGTGTAGGAGGTTTACCCAGGTGGCAAGTAGTCCTGCGCAGCTCTGATCCCTGCTCCTCTGAGTCCAAGTCCGGCCCCCTTTCAACCATGCCTGGGCCACCAGCCCTGAGACTTATCAAACCCTATCAGCGGACTATCAGCCAGATCCACATGCCAGAGACCAGGAGAGCCAATAGTGTAGTTTCTGTCTGAAGGCTTGCATGCTCAAGACCCAGGGAGACGCAGTTTTTCAGGTCAAGTCTAAAGACAGAAAAAAAGCCAATGTCCCAGTGTGAAGGCAGTCTCTTCCTCAGGAGAAGTGGGAGGCTGTCTGTTCTTTTTAGGCCTCAGATGACTGGGTGAGGATAATCTGCTTTACTCGGTCTATCAATTTAAATGTTAATCTCACGCAAAAACACCGTCCCAGAAACACCAAGAATCATGTTTGACCACATATTTGACCCCAGTCAAGTTGAGACATAAAATTAACAATTACAGCTTGCAAAAGCCTTCCCTCACTTGTCTTATTTGTACTCTCTCTTCTCTCTGGATCTTCTTGCTTGTTCTGATTAAACGAGCTGCCATGTTGTGAGGTGTGCTATAGAGAAGCCCACACGGCGAGGAACAGCCAATCACCAGCAAGGAAGAGAGGCCCTTACTTAGCCCAACGGCCTGTGAGGAACATCATCCTGCTAATAACCACGTGAGTGAGTTTGGAGGTGGATCCTGCTCTGTCTGTCAAACCTTGACATGACTGCAGCCCTGGCTGGCACCTTGACCTTGTCCTGTGAGAGATCCTGAAGCAGACAACCCAGCTAAGCTATGCCTGGACTCCTACTATACCTGGATCTACAGAAATCACGAGATAAATGTTATTTTAAGCCTTTTCTTTGGGGATCATTTATTTCTCAGCCACAGAAAACGAACACATGTCTAAGCCACTGGATAGTCTCCTGCAAATGAGCCTGAGGGTATCTGAGTTTTCTGATCCTTCTAGCTACTGTGTCTCTTTAAGGGACAACCTGGGCTGGCTTTCAAAAGGCGCCTATCTCCAACTTTCATTAGAAGGGATGCCCATATAAGGTAATAAATTCTACCTGTGGCATTTAAACATATAGTTTAGAAAAAAATACTTACAAGCACATTCCACAACGTTCCCTTTCTTTACACTATTGTCCCCACCAACCAACCAACCACCCCCAGCCCAGATCCCTGATCTCCTTACCGTGTGTTCTGTCCTGCCCCATCCACATGGCATAAATCAGTCCACATCACGCCAACCTATCCAGAGACCCGCACTGTGATTCTTTGTTGAGAATGAGGCAATAAGTGATTTGTATCTGTCTTTATATACTAGGTGAGAATAGATGTAGCCTTGTGCCCCCATAGCCCCCAGGGAATCTTGACTATACAATTGTTGTGGTGCTTTGCTGGGATCACAAAAAGAAGCAGAGCATGAGCGTCTAGTCATAGACCCCCCAGTTTTGAATTTGGGGTTGTTCAATCACTAGCTCTCCAAGTACCTCAATGTCCTGGAGTCTCATGTTTTTTCATCTGTAAATGGATGTGGTGATTCCTCAGAGTTCAGGTGAATATGAGATATGTAGGGAAAGGACTAAAGGCAGTAACGTGTGAGCAGATGAACAGCAAAGTGCTTAGTACACAGTTGCAGGTAAAAAATGTTCTTCCGTTTTGCAGGTGTAAAGTTGCTTTTCTTTGCAATACTATAGTAGATGGTGAGTCCATTGTAAGTAATATTTAAATACTCATTAGAAGTAAAACTTTTACAGTTTCAAAATTTACTTTGAAATACTGTTTGATGGCCAAAATCAATGATTTGCCCCTAAGTGATTCAGGTTACTGCATTGTTTATGAAAACAAAGGCAAAGATGAAGAGCTAGACATGATAGAGAACAGTGGGTCAGGCAATCCTGGGGCTGGGCTAAACCTCAGGACCCAGACCTGTGAGACAAGCTGGTCTCTAAGACTGGATTATAGCATTTTGTTTTCCGTTTAGGAAGTTCTTTGTGCAGTAAGTCAAAGCATTGTTTTGCAGGCAAATTTCATGTGCCAGTATGTGCAGGCCCCAGTCTATACAATGCAGAGGCACTGAGGCCTGGGTACTACCTGTGAATGAACATTTATTTGCATCCATTAATCCATTGGTATTAATTGATATATAGCTGGGCTGTTTTTAAATCTGAGATAGCAGGATGCCCATTTAGGGAGAGAACATACACAATATCCAACGGTGTGGGGCATCTACCATGTGTCAGGCACTAGAGGATGTATAAAGAGTCCTGAGACTTCTCTGGGTTGCAATGCAAGGTATTCCAGGATCCTCATGGTTCCTGTATGTGGTAGGGCCCAGCATCTGAGGGCCTCTGCTGTAAAAAGTGGATTTACCATTTTCTGCACTCCCCACTTCCAGGCAGTTACTAGAGAGTCAAGGGTCCCCTTCACTTTCTCAGAAGTTGTACGAAGTGGACAAGGTCTAGGATGATACCATGGGCATTAGCCCTGCAGATACTGAAGGTAGGACGTGTTTCCTGGGGAGAGCCAAATGGTTGGATATGTAAAGCTCTCCCAAGTTTATTTAGTCTGATTCTTGCAAGCAGAGAAACAAAACATTAAGGGGTCACCTGGGTGGCTCAGTTGGTTGAGTGTCTGCCTTCGGCTTGGGTCATGATCTCAGGGTCCTGAGATCGAGTCCCCTGTTGAGCTCCCTGCTCTGCGGGGAGTCTGCTTCTCCCTCCCCCTCTGCCCTTCCTCCCTGCTTGTGCTCTTTCTCTCTCTCTCAAATCAATAAAATCTAAAAAAAAAAAAAAAAAAGAAACGAAACATTAGGATACCCATAAATAACCAGATTTACAGATATGTTTTCATGATTAATTTAGCATGTAAGTAATGGAAAAATAGGACACTGGTTTAGTAATCCTCAGGGGAAGCTCCATTCCAAGAGACCAGAATATTTGCATCTTCCATCCTTGGTGTGCCCCTCCCCCTTCCTCACAACTGCCATTATCTTCTCCACATCAAGGTACCTGGGAAGCTCAGTAAGGTTCCTTCGTAATGGAATTATCTTGAGTAAGGTTTCATCTAGACCATGGGGAGACCTCATGAAATACTTTTGCTTCTCAGCTGAGATCACTTTTCTAGTGGTAAGCACACATCAGTGCCCCTGGCACAGAACCTGTCTCTTTCAGCTAGACGCACATTGCCAAGTTCGCTTCTCAGCACCTGTGTTTTCTATGTTGGCATTGCCCTTCAGGTGACACATTCTTTTAAAGAAGTATTAGCTGTAGTGGTGTCTACTCACAGTGTATAATGATTTAACTAGTTTAATTTCAAGAGGGTCCCGCAAAAGGAATCAAATGGAATCATTCCAGATTTCAGAGGGCTGGTGGGAAGAGGTGGGAAAAGAGGTGCAGACTTCTGATGAAGTAGTAATCGTTGGAACCAGGAAGATGAGAAAGATTTTGCCATTATCTTAAGAAGCAGAAGAAACTAGGGTTCTTTTCTAAGGTAGTGTCCCAGAATTGACAGAATCTCAGTGGGGAGAATGATGGCTCTGGATGGGACCAGAAGATGTCAGAAGGGCAGTGGTGAGGAGCATGGCTGCAGCTCTGCTGTTGGGGGCAGTAGGGCCTGACCAACAGGGAGGAGCCACACTCACCAGTGGCCTTATGAAAGAGCATCAGGGATGGCAGTGACTGTATGTGGGAGGTGGGGATCAAAAGGGGCCCTTTCTCAGTTTTCTTGGACTACATAATTCTTGAGGCTTATGACATTTAGGTATAGTTGAGAGAATATGGGCAGAAAGAGATAAGGAAGGGTTGTAAGAAAAAGTAAAGTCGGATTCCTCATCAACCCTGGCACGTGTGAGTGAGCCATTTGCAAATTGACTGAGAAAATGAGGAAATGTGATATTTCTTGCAGGCTAGTGTCAAGGAAAAAACTCTTCTGAGGTTCCTCACTATTTATGCCCAAGACATGTTTGGATTGAACCAAGGAGTTTCTGGACAGGTGTGCCTACATACTGAAGCTCCTTTGGTTCTTTAAGTCACATCCTCCTCCTACCTGCTCCCCTCCCATATGAGCTGGCATCGGGTCCCTATGCACCCCTAGAGCTTTAAGGAGAAAGGAGCCCACTGATATGGCTCAGGGAGTACCCACTAGTTTTTCTCTAAGGCAGTAATTCTCAGCTCTGGCTGCACATTAGACTCACCTGGGAAGATCTGGAAAAAATGCCCATGCCTGGGACCAAACCCCAACCAATGGATCAGAATCTCTAAGTTGGAGCTTGAGCATCCAACGTAGTTCTCAACATAATTTTTTGAAAAGTTCTCAACATAATTTTCCTGTACAGCCAGTGAGAGCCACTGGTCTAGGGCTCCAAGACCTACTGTACTGTAGTAATGTAATTTGGGACTGGAAGCTCTGCTAAAATAGTCAAAGTGTCACTAAGTTGAAAACCAGACTCTTTTTTTTTAAAGAGCCTCGAAATGAACATTGTAAGAGCAAGAAGATGAGTGGACACAGGCACTTGAATCTTCAGAAGAAAGGTCAGCCCATGAGTGAGGGGAGTGAATGTAGCTTTGCTTGACAAGGAGGATGCTGGAAGCATAGGTTCTTTGGAATATGCTTACTGCTTGAGATAATGTCTGAAGGTTGAGACTGATATAAATTATTTAGACCTTTAGGGAGACTCTTTGCAATGGAATCAATTTTCCTTATCCTTTCCCTGCATAGTCAGACTGAAACGGTCAAGCCTCTGGAGTAAAACTGACTTTACAAACAGCACAAGAAGAAGGTTCTGATGCTTGGTACCATGTTGCTGATAAAACTAAAATTGATTGAGATGCCCCTTGGGAGGTCTCAAGAAAACCTAAATCTTGTTGTTATGAAATGTTATAATAATTTCCTTTGTATGTCATATTCATCAGATGTGTGATATGCATTTAATGAGAACTCAGAGAAGGGGTAGAAGCTTTTCAAAGTGCTGCAGAATAAAGATTCAGAGGCTACATTGCAAGGTCACATTTTCTTTTTTCTTGGGAGACTTTGACCTTCTTGCCACAAAAGAGCATCAGGCTCAAGCTTTCAGTGTGATGGAGGTGACCATATGTCCTGGTTTGCCCCAGCCAGTTCGGGTTTACACCTGTTGTCTTGACCTAATTATCGCTAGCCTACCTTTTCACTTTCAGATGTGCTCTCGTGGAGGTGACAAGTCACATGGTCACCGTTGTCATGATATAGTGTGCCCCTAGTCTGGGAACCTGCATTCTGGTCCTATTGCTTCCATCAACTAGCTCTGTGCTCATAACAAATTATTTTTGGCTTAGGGGCTCAGTTTCCTTCTCAGTCAAGTAAAGGGGGATCTAAATCAGGGATGCAGGGATTGGCCTCCAGGCAAGTATGCAATGTTATATGCAAGTTTTTCTATCAATTTTGTTCTACATGTGCATATATATATATATCTTGGTATGTACATTTTTCTGGGGAGAATTCTAATAGCAGACATCATATATTCGAAGGAAGTTTCATGACCCCCAAATGATAAAAACTACATTGGATGAACTCTGTAGTCCTATTAACTCCAGAATTCTTCACTTCTGTGGTTATGATGCTTTTAAAATAGAACTTGGGAGTCAGTTAAATATTGTCTGAGAATATTTCCACAGTGAGAATTGCATCATAATTGATTTCCTTGTACTGAAAAACAAATAAATGGAATTTTATTTTTAGAGACAGGCAGCCCACACATTGCAATGATAAAAGGACTCTCTGACAAGACAGACAGGAACCCTGCAGTTGGGAATACAGGGTCTTATCCTTTGGGAAGAGCACAGGAAGGGAAAGAGAAACACCCCATGGGAAGTCAGGGGTCCTTGAGACATAGGGACGGTTCACAAGACATGACAAAGGTCTTTACCTTCTTGTTTAAGACTGATAGAAAAGAGATCAGAAGATAAGTCATTAAGGAAGTAAAAGGAAGGACAGTGAGCTGGGAGTCTGAGATCCATTTTCAGATTTGCCACTGAACTGCTGTGTGACCTTGGGCACATCAGTTCTCTCACTGCAAAACCAGAAAGGAACTGCATGATCTCCAATGGCCACGGCATGCTTCCCTGCACGTGCTCGTCTTAGCCCCTTTCCCCCTGGTCAATGACCCTGAAGAAGTCTTTCTGTGTCTCTTTTCTAAAAATCGATGCACTTGCCAAAGGCCTTGCTATCCTGTATTTTTTTTCATAAAGTATGCCTCATTGAGAACATTTACTGTTTGACACCAATTTATTGTAGAGAGGAAATTTGCTCTGAAACTGTGGCCAGAGTTTTCCTAGACCATCTTATTCTAGCAAGATGGCCTAGAGGTTGCTTTTTGGGTTCAGAGTGGCCACAGAATCAGTTATGGAATTGGCTACAAGCAGATCAAAAAGCGACTTGGGCAGAATCATTCCTAGGATTGGGCTGGAGCCTCAGAAGGCCTTGAAGCCTCACCGGGTTGGGAGTGGGAAACATTGGGTGCTAACCTATTTCCTTTGCCCCTCTCGTGAAGTAACTCACGGCGATGGTGAAAATGAGCTAGTTAGCTTGTATGGATTGCTGTGCAGTCCTCAGTCAGAACTTCAGATATATAATATTTATATTCAGGGACAACCCAAATCACAAAAGTAATAACTTGTCAGGTGACATTATACAGTAGACTAGATCAGTGGTCTCCGGAGTGAGGTTTGAGCATCTCAGAGGGCATGTAATATGATCCACTGGGTCACAGGAAAAACATTAGACTTCTACTTAAACTTCTGTTAGGTGTGCTGAAAGATATTTTACTGAGGGGGTGTGCTATCAAAAATATTTAGGGGACCCTTGGGCTAGGCCATTGTCTATTCTGCACCAGGTATTTTTTTTTTTTTTAAAGATTTTATTTATTCATTTGAGACACACAGAGAGAGAGAGAGAGCATGAGCAGGGAGAGAGGCAGAGGGAGAGGGAGAAGCAGGCTCCCCGCTGAGCAGGGAGCCTGATGCGGGGCTCGATCCCAGGACGCTGGGATCATGACCTGAGCTGAAGGCAGACACTTAACCATCTGAGCCACCCAGTGCACCAGGTATTTGTCTTGGGAGGTACATAGATAGAATGTGCTATGCTGTAGTGAGTGGTAAGATTTCAATCCATAAGAGCTGTGGGCTCTAGACAATACACACTAGGACATTTCTAAGGTGACAAAGGATGACATGGTTGTGCTTGATATGCGGTAACAGACTAACGATATTGAGAAAAGTGCTTACACAAGACGGATGATTGATAGGCAGTGGCTTTGATACGGGGTCTTTTGAAAGCCACTTTTGGGGAGGGAGTCACACAACCCACACATCCAGAGATTCTGGCAGGTTCATCATAATCAGTGTCCCCTCCCCCACCAGAAGAACTCACGCTCTTCCTTTTCTGTTATATCTTGTATCGCATGGCAAGCGAAACTACCTCTCAAGGTCCTTATAGCTCTAGCGTCACTTCTGTTGGTGTCATGCACAAGAGAAGAGTGAGGAAGAAAAATGGACAAACCCCTATGTAGGAAGCAACTGAGCTCAAGGAAATGATTATATACAATTATACATAACAATATTATGTATAATAATTATAACATGAATTATATATTTATATAATTTATATATATGTAATTATACAAGTTAGAATTAACTCCTAATTCTCGGTCTAAGCCAGTGGTTCTCTGTCTGTGCTTTTCATTAGAATCATGTGGGAGATTTAAAAAACTCCTAACACTTGGGACCTATCCCCCTCCGGAATTCTGTTTTGTTCTGGGTGGAACCTGGCATCAGCATTTCTCAAAAGTCCCTTCAATGATTCTGATATACATGTGGGATTGAGGACCACTGCTCTAGGCTTTTAAAAACTCAACCTCCCATGTCCTGCTTATCTGAAGATCACCAAGGAATGCTCTGTAGTCTGTTAATTTCTGTGGGAAACCTTAAATATTCCAGCTCTCTTTCTCTCTGACTCTCAGGAGAAACCATATTTTTTCCAACCAGTTGAATATTCCATATCCTGGAGAGCTGACAGAAGTAGAAGCTGGCTCTATATAACTTGAAAGCTACATGTGAGAAAGCCAGAAACTTGGCATTTGAAAGAAGAAATGTCCGGTACCCTATCAGAAATTATTTTCTCTCATCCTGACCCCCTGGAGAGATACCTTCTGATTTAAAATCCCTCCTTTTCTCTCCTCCATACTTAAGTGTGGGCATTAACTTGTCCCTTGCTGTTCTGGTAGCGCAACTCAATAAAAGGAAATACTGATGAATTGTGTTGTGCTGGAGGAAATCTAGGAAGGAAAAAAGAATTGGCTACCTCAATACATCTGTCATTCTTCAGAGCAAATGCATGTCTGGATTTTTCTTTTAAATTATCGGTTGCTTTGGGGATGATGAGGATGAGAAATCTGGGGTAGCTCAGCCATTCTCCTCAAACTGGAGTCTGCAGGCAGAACTCATCCATCATTTGGTGCTTTCCCTTTGTGGAATAAACATATTCCTGTTGAATCCCCTCTGATGATTTATGGAGCCACAGGAAATTTTGAGAACAGAAATGAATTCTACACAATACAGTAACATAAACTTTTGGGAGGACTTCTCTTTTTGGTTTATTTCTAGGCACTTTGAAATGTAAAAAGGAGGGGAATATTATATATATATATAATTATGTTATATTAAAATATATTATATTTAATATAGTAAAATATATTAATATATAATTGGTACTTAATATATTAAAATATAATAATTGGTATGAAAAAGCCAATAGGGAATGGAGAGGTGACATAGGGGTAAGTGGCAGCGGCAAGCCACTACCAGGAGGGATCTAAAATGAGAAATGGTTCGTTTTCTCGAAAGTCCCACAGTGATTCTGATGTGCATGTGGGGTTGACAGCCACTGGGCCAGACCTTTAAAACTCAACCTCCTGCTGGTCTGAAGATAGGCAAGGAATGCTCTATGGTCTGTTAATGTCTGGGGTAAACATTACCCATTAAATATTCTAGCTCTCTTTCTCTTTGAGAGGAAGGAGAGGTAGTATTAGCAGAGGCAGAAAACCAGGGCTGCTGGATACAAAGGGTAACCGTGATGGACATGACCAGCAGGGGCTGGGGTCGTGGACAGAGGATTCTTTTTTTTTCCTAGACTAGATCTTTTTTGCTAGGAAAGGGAAAGAACAGATACTCTTCCTTTCTCCTGCCTCCCAATTTGACGTGAGTGCCTTGCCCTGGCTGAACCTAACAGGAAGCCAGTTGTTTCTTTTTTTTTTTTTTTTTAAGATTTTATTTATTTATTTGAGACAGAGAGAATAAGAGAGAACACATGAGAGAGAGAAGGGTCAGAGGGAGAAGCAGACTCCCCGCCGAGCAGGGAGCCCGATGAGGGACTCGATCCCGGGACTCCAGGATCATGACCTGAGCCGAAGGCAGTCGCTTAACCAACTGAGCCACCCAGGCACCCGGAAGCCGGTTGTTTCTAACTGCAGTGCAATTTTAGCACAACACCAATTATCAACTTAAATTAATCTTCTTAATTTGAACAGTATTGGTTTGGTGGTTTTATCTCTAATTTGGAAATTTGTTTTGGTGTTATAGTTCTTTAGCATAATGAATTTATATCTAGTTTTACATTTGTATATGTGTTTAAATAACATTCTAATAAAAGTTCATTTGTCAACATTAGGGGCTTGTGAGAGTATTTTTCCTCCAGAAAGAGGGCATACATTACTCACATTTGACAATAATGGCACAAAATTCTGAAAGAAGGAATCACCCAGGATTTAACTGGGGGAACTGGGAAAGAAGATCTGAGGGTTGCCGAAGATTTGAGCCACAGGGAGTAGAGAGTTCTCGATTCTGTTTAGGACAATTCTTTTAAATACACACTTTACAAAGGGAGGACTGTTTACCAAAACTCCAACTCATAGGAAGATTTTGCTTTTATATCAGAAGTATTTAATAAAATATTTTTAAGAGGGGTCAGGATGAATGTGGTCAACCACATGGTCTGCCTTTAGGGTTAATTCTGTACATGGGTGATTTTTGCAATATGTTCTCTTTTCAAATGATGGGCTTTGCAGCCTTTTATGCTCATCAGCAGGAATTATTTTTGGCAGATCTGAAGGTGACCTTAGAGTCCAGGCTGGGAGCAGCTGTCCTTGAGCCCCAGTGACGATGAGACATAGAGACTAGGGACAGTGAGGTGCCCGGTTTGGGTGATGCCTTGTGTTCACTGATAGACACATTTTGTCTAGGTTCTTTCTAACCCATACGGACAACAAAACTGAAACCAAACAAATAAATCCCCACCAGTTTCTTTATTGATTGAGGTATAAATAGCATTTATGTGAGACAGAGTAAGTAGTTTTATTTTTAAATTAAGAATAAGTATAAAATATTTTAAGTATGCAGCAAATAATTTAATAGAGATTCATGTGTCTAGTATTGTTTTAAAAATTGTTATTTTTTGGTTATATTTGTTTCAGATCTCTCCCTCTTTTTCTAAATATATGTATAACAGGTACAACTAAAGCTCTAATGTTCATTAATATTCATTTCTTTACATTTTAATTTTACATTAGAGCTCTTTGACCCATGAGTTATTTTGGAAATTTGAAATTTCCCAATGCCTGGGATTTTTTGAGCTATCTTTTGGTTGCATTGTGGTCAGAGATTGTAGCCCATGAGATATCAATTCTTTGATATTTCTTAAGATTTGCTTAAATTTGTCTAAAATACAAAATTTTATATTTATTCTTGAAAATATTTATAATCTGATTGATGGGGTAGGGTTCTACATGTTTCTATTAGCTCAATCATATGCATTGTGTTGTCAATTTGTGTATATACTCATTAATTTTTGGTCCTTTGATCTATCCATTTCTGAGAAAGAGGCACTAAAATATTTTACTGGGGTCATGTATGCATCAATTTCTCTTTGTATTTTAATTTTTGTTCTGTATGTTTTGGAGCTAAAGTGTTGGGTAAAACATGCAAAGGATTATGTTGTTTTTCTGGAGAATTATTCTTTTCATTATTAGGTAATGAACTTCTTTAGTCCCCCAAAATACTTAAAGTCTGCTTTGTCTAATATGTATATCAGTATGCTAGCTTTCTCTTGTTTACAGTCTGCCTGGTATATATTGTTCCAACCCTTTATTTTCTGTCTTTCACCGTTGTTAAATTTTAGTGTGTCTTCTGGAAGAAGCATTCCCCTGGATTATTATCTTGTCTTTATTTTTCATCCAATCATAGAAGCTCAGAAAAGTCCTACAGAAAAGCACCTGGGATTATTACACATTTGATTTAAAAATGTGAAGGGGATAGGGGCGCCTGGGTGGCTCTTGGTTAGGCGTCTGCCTTCCACTCAGTTCATGATCCCAGAGTCCTGGGATTGAGTCCCGTGTTAGGCTCCTTGCTCAGCAGGGAGTCTGCTTCTCCCTCTCACTCTGCTGCTACACCCTGCTTGTGCTCTCTCTCACACTCTGTGTCTCAAATAAATAAATACAATCTTTAAAAAAAAATGTGAAGGTGATAGGTGAAGGGGATGAAGAGGTACAAACTTCCAGTTTAAAATAAATAAGTCACAGGGATGTAAGGCAGAGCATAGGGAATATAGCCAATAATACTGTATTAACTATGTATGGTGACAGGAACTAGATGGTAATCATTTCATAATATATATAAATGTCAAACTACTATGTTGTGCACCTGAAACTAATATGATATATGTCAACTCTATTTCAGTTTTTAAAAGTGGATTTTGTGGGGGGTTTTTTATTTTCTTTCTTCTCCTTCCTTTGATTGAATTGATCACATTTTCTTTATTTTTACTTTCCTCTTACACTGATTGAGAAGTTTTACGTTCTTTTGCATTCTACTTTTTTTTTTATGTGGGTACCAGTATTTTTTTTTTTTAAGATTTTATTTATGTATTTGTCAGAGAGAGAGGGTGTGCACAAGCAGGGGGTGTGACAGGCAGAGGGAGAAGCAGGCTCCCCGCTGAGCCAGGAGCCCGATGTGGGACTGGGTACCAGGACCCTGGGATCATGACCTGAGCCGAAGGCAAACGCTTAACCGACTGAGCCACCCAGGGGTCCCAGGGAGTACCAGTATGTTTTTGACACACACACTGAGTGACACAGTTTAAACTTAATCCTCCTGACCAATAAAAAACCTTAGTATATTTTGACTAATCGTAAATAATCATATTTTTCACATCTAGTATGTTAGCTCTTAAACTCTCCAAGTGAAATCTTGTAATTTTCTATATTCAATGTTTACTTACCAACTTTTTTGCTTAATAGTCCTTCTTGTTCCTATTCCCTTGGGAATTAATTTCCTTTTATTCTGTGAGGGCCTGTGTGTGGCCTTTTTCATTATTTGTTAGTCTGGACATTTATTTTACCTTCATTATTGAATAGTCTCACTTGGTAAAATATTCTAAGTTGAAAGATATTTTCTCTTAGCAATTTGAAGATATTTCATTTTCTTCTGTCCTCTGTTGTTGATGTTGAGAAGTCTGCTGTCAGTCCAATTATTCCTTTTACTAAAATGATTTTTAAAAATTTTAATTAATTTTAAGATTTTCCTCTTTTGTGTTTTTGCTCCAATGCATCCAAGTGTAGATTTATTTATATTTTCCCCTTTTGACCTCTTTGTACAATTCCTTCAATGTGAAGATTTATATTATTTTTCAATTCCAGACATTACCTCTTTGAATCTTCTTCATTTTCTCTATGAACTTTTCTAGAAATCCTATTTCTAGAAAAGGTGTATTTTAGACCTTTCAGTCCACTTTCCATATTTCTTATTTTTCATCTTTTATATTTTTACATTCAAAAGTCTTGCTATGCTACATTCAGAGTAATGTACCCTCAGATTTTTCTTCCGGTTAGGTAATTTTCTCTTCATCAGCATCCAATCTGTTATTTAGCTAATCCATTAAATATTTAGATTTTTATCTTTTATTTCCACATTTCTACTTGGTTCTTTTTTAAATTGTGCCTGTTCTTCTGTCATAGTGTCTTATTCTTTCATCATGGATTTTATTCCTTTTTTAATTGCTTTAACTATTTAAACTGCTTATTTTATACTATCTTCCGGGTAGTATAAAGTTATTTGGAAATGATATTTGCTTTTCTGTAGGACTTTTCCGGCAGACCTCTTGACCCTCATTCATGTTAGATCTTTACTTCATATATAACATATTTTTTTTAAGTAAAAACTACAAGTTTTGATTAATGTTATCTATTTCTAATACTTAAGTTACTAACATATATAATTTTTTACTGTAATCTTATTTTTAGGAGATTTTTTTTCCCTCTGTGGAAATCCCTTATGGAACTTCCAGCAGAGTTTTCTTCCAGAGAAGGTTTGCGTTTTTCAAGGAACCCTGGCCAACCAGCCCAGGAGCAGTGTCTATGTCAGCCTCAAACTGGTGAATCCCATATCTGAAGGAACATGTAAAGCCAGTCTCCAAGCACAGGAATGGCATGGGCTTGAGACTTCAGTTTATAATGGGAGAGTGTTCTTTTCTCATCCCAGAGCCTGGGGTTTCTCACCCTAGAGCCTAGGTTTAACCTCTTCCCCTGCTGCTTCCCTGGGCTGAGAAGTGAACTTTGTCCAGTTTTTTACACCAAGGTTGTAGCCCTTTAGAGTTTCAGCTGAATGCAAACGTCTCAGCTGCCGCTGTCCTTCTTGGGCAGCCCCAACACCTCCTACCTTGACTTTGTGTAGATGTATCAGGGTTCATTTCTCAATTTGAGGTAGGCCCCTCTGCACCTCCCATCCCAGGGATACCATAACATAGGTTCTTGGCCTTTCTGACTTCTCTTTATTTCTATGCCCCTGCATTTCCTCTATTTCTTATGAACTCAGCTGGGCATTTAAAAAAGCATTGTCATTTTTTAAGTTCTTTTTTATCCAGGCTTTCTAGATATTTGTAGTTGAAGTCATTCTACTTTACCTCAGTGGTCCGTATTGACACAACTCACTTATTTTCTATGGAAAAATACAACATAGTGTGTATGCTCTAGGCT
>NC_138371.1:19342266-19415513 GCF_054177405.1 Leptonychotes weddellii | reverse complement strand
CAAAAGTCTTTTTTATTAACCCTTTCCTTTTTAAGCTTTTAAAAACTTATTTAAAAAAATATTCCTCATCCTGTGGACATATTTAAATGATCTGACTAGTATAATGTCATTGTTGTCTTAACACAAGAAAAAAAAACAGTTGAAATAAATCAGAAATTTATTTGTGATTAATTGTTTGTGTTTTGTGGTCATACCCTATTCATGTTATGTGTGGAGGGATGAGTTGCTTAGTGTGTAAAATGCGTCCCATAGAAACATCAGCTAGCCAACAACTGTGTATCTAAATGATTCTTCAAAAAAGCAGATTCTAAAAGTTGCTACTGACCTGTTCATAACAAAGAGGGTCATGGAAAGGTGAAGGAGGACTCTCCGCTCAATGAGAGTTCTGTATTAAATTGGTAGAGTGAGTCAGAACTAATCACAGAGTATCCTTAGGGGTTGGAGTGGATATTCCTTGTCTTCTGGCCACTTAGCCTCCATTCCACCTCTTTGATAACAGTGCCAATTTCCTTTGAGGAAACCATTCTCCATGCATCTGTGTAGCTTCCATGGGACGATAATTTAAGGTGCCTGGCTTCCTTTAGGCAACTATCCCAAATTGGTCCAATTAGACTTTCTATCCTGGGATTTTTGAAGCTTGAGCTTAGTGAAAAAGATCTGAAGAGTAATCAGCAGTGGTCTTTTCTATCAGTTCCTGCCATCTAGATTCCAGGAGCTATACTCTTTTTCTTTGAAGGGGGCATTTTTTGAGCTCTGCTTCCTGCTTTCCTTTCATTTGGTGACCTGTGCAATATTCTTATGAGAATTTTGTTTTCACCTTAAGCTAGCCAAGATCTATATCTGTTGCTGGCCACCAAACCACCCCTGGAGCGCTTTGTTCCATACATGAAATGCATTTCTGAATGAAAATAGCTTTTGGTAAAGTAAGCTTCATTTTAAAACCCACAATTTAAGTGAAACTAATGGTGAAATTAATGTAAAACAATTGCCTCTCATTATATTAATTTTGGAAATCAGTTATTTTTACACTTTGAGGTTTCTTCGAGTGAGTTTCACCTGGAATTGTTCTTTGAACAAATGTAGTTGATTGTGCCTTGGCAGATATAAGTTGACTTGGGCTTTATCTGAGTCTATAAAATAAGTTTACAGTGTACACATGATGCTCTACTGTAATTATAAAGCAGAGTTGCTTTTATTGTTAAGCTTGTTCAAACAGGGCTGGAAGGGTGCTGTGTGCAGAGTGGTCAAGAACCTCTTGTGGTCACATACTCGCTGAGTAGAAAAAGTAGATTTTGTTCAAGTTCCCTTTTTTTGAATTTTTATAATTAAGAAAGGGTTTTTAGTGTTTTATCATTTTGAAATTGCTGTGTGTAATAGGAACTAATGAATCACTTTGTCATTATGAAAACCAAAGTAAAATTAGAATGTTGTTTTGCAAAAGCACATTGGCAGTTGCTCTGTTCAGAGTTGTGTAAGTGGTTCTATGTGTGGCTGTTCCATGAACCTTTAAATATCTATACACCCTGATTTCAGACCTCTGTGGCTTGGATCAGGGTGTTCTTCCTGTCTGGAGTGCCCCGTTCACTGTTCCTTTGCCTACTGAAGTCCTACTCACCTCTCAAGGCCAACCCAAACATTACCTTCCTCTGGGACCTTCCTCAATTCCACCCAACAGAATTAGTCACTGTCATTTGGGCTCCCTAATTCTTTCTTCATCCTATTGGAGTTTCAATCTCCTCAACTAATGGACTGAGCAAGATGAGAAGTGGGGAGGCCCTGGCCGAAAGCTCCATGTAAGAACAACTGGTCAATATCTGTAATCAAATTAATTTATCTCCTTAGAAACTGAACACTCTGCTTTCTCATTTATATAGGAAATCTGTTAATACATTTCTCAGAATGTCTAATATATGCAGTATTGCCAAGAAATCACAATTATCTGCAGAAGGATATTGATAAGGCACATTGTGGAAAGCAGCATATCCCTTTCCCCTTATTCTTTTTTGTTTCAATTTGAATGTTACCAAATGATTCACACTTTGAATATTCTAATTTTGGGGAGCTCCAAAAATCCTTTTCAGGGATGAATCCCTTTTTGGAGGGGTAAAAGAATTTTAATTTATCAGTCATATAGGGGGCTTGAGGAAAGATGTATTTTAGTTAGTTGTTGGTTTTTTTTCTTCTCTAACTTAAAAACAAATCTGTCCCAATTTGGAATTAGCTATGTCCATGCTCATCTTTTGGTGAATGGAAGTTTGAATAGTGGTCCCTATGGCTCACATGGTATCGTCTAGGGGCTCCATATGGCCTGAATGTCCTTTGACACCCCCCCAGCCACAACTTGAGTTGGACTTCATGTTTCAGGCACACACTATCTTTCCCTGACAACAGTGCTGTTTTTATTCTTGCTTCCTATACTCAGATTATTCTACCCCCGGTTCTTTGCTTGGCTAAGACCTACTTATGCTTTAAAACTCTACTGCTACTCTACTCCTGACTTTCAAAAAACTGTTTTCTGAGTGCCTATTATGTGCCAGGGCTACAAGACCAATAAGAATGTAAAATCCTAGTAAAGAACACATATAAACATGTAAAAGTAAGTAAGATTTCATCAATTATGACAACTTCCCAGAAAGAAAGAAAGTGCAGTGTGATAGAGGGTGTCTGGGAACAAGGCTTCTTTAGATGGGTTATATGGGAAGGCCTTTTGGAAGAGGTGACATCTGAGCTCATCCCCAAAAGTAAAGCCTTCATTGAGCCCTCCTAACTAGGTGCAACTTTCTTTAGTAGTCTCATTATATCTTATGTGTATCTTTGGGATCTATCACATTGTGAGCATGTTTATGTATTGCAGTGGTGCCCTGGTAAATGTTTAACAAAAAGCCCAGATTTGTAGTGTTTGCCAGTTTCCATAGTGTAAATACTCTCATCATAGCTGATTTCAATCTGCTAACTCAATGTCACTGAAGCAGGATTGGAGAGCAACATACAGAATTGGCTCACAGGAGCCATTATAAGCCAGTTTGAGTGGGCTCCAGCATACCACTGTGTCTGTCCTTCCCTCCAGGCTGTTTGTGATTCGAGGTAAATAATAAATGTTTGTTGAATCAATGAATTCTCTCATCTGCAGGTACCTACTCAACCTAAATGCATTGTTTTTAGTGTTATTATTATCAACTGTGGACTCTAAAGGTGATGTAAATGGGAATAAGAATTATGTAACCTATAGTAAGGAAGTCTTGAAATTCAATGACGAAAATGTTTATAAAACACCAGCATTTTATACAATATTGATTCTTATCACAAATCAAAAGATTTGAATGAATTAGGAAAGAAAAAAAGAAAGATATATATCCCAATTTACAAACATATCACCATAGCTAGTACTATGTTGGAAAAGAAAAATAAATCCAGACAAGCTATGCATTCTATTAAGACAAAGAAGGCATAGAAGGCTATATTTCAGACATTCTGATGAGCAAATAAATTGGCTTTAACTCAGTCATCATTGTCTCTTAATAAGAGGTGGGGGGCATGATTTTATTCTTAGGGCATTCCTTAAATAGATTTGTTTTATGAACAGAGCCTTATTCATAAAATATAGGAAAACATGAACTAGTGAGTTTTGATGGTTCTTCATTTTGGTGTTTACTTCCACAGACTTTTTTATTGAAGTATAGTTGACATACAATATTATATTAGTTTTAGGTGTATGACATAGTGACTTAGCACTTATATACATTACAAAATAATCACCATGATGTCTAGTTACCATCTATCACCAGACAAAGTTATTACAATATTATTGACTATATTCCCTAGACATTATTTCCATAGACTTTGACAATGAAAAATGGTGGAAGAAAAAAACTAAAAAAAAAAAAAAAAAAAGTCTAAAAAATATAATGTTTAAAGCCAGAGGGATTTCAAAGTGATTTCCCAGACTAATCTAAATATATCAAAATATTCTTGGGTTATTTGATAGGGTTTAGAACTACCACCTCCCCACATCTCCAATTTAGATGATTTTCATCACGTACTTCTTGTTAGCTGAAATTTTATACTCAAGAGAGCTTAAGAGATTGAAGATGGTTTCAATCTCTTTGCTCTTCCTTCTGTTGAAAGGTGGACCCTAATTCCTCTCTGCTTGAATTTGGGCCAACCTTAGAGACTTGCTTGACCAAAAGAATGAAGTGGAAGTAACATTCCATGGTTTCTAAGGCTAGGTCAGAAGACCTATGCATTTTCCTTGAGTCTCCTGCAACACCTTCTCTGTGAGATCTGAGCTGCCATTAAAAAGTATGCCAGGGCAACAAAACCTAAAACAAATGGGATTACATCATACTAAAAAGCTTTTGCACAGTGAAGGAAACTATCAACAAAACAAAAAGGCAACCTACTGAGTAGGAGAAGATATTTGTAAATCATACATCTGATAATGGGTTAATATCCAAAATATATAAAGAATTTATACAACTTAATAAAAAATGATTAAAAGTGCACAGAGGACTTGAAAGGATATTTTTTCAAAGAAGGCATACAGGTGGCCAACACACATGAAAAGATGCTCAGCATCACTACTCATCAAGGAAATGCAAATCAAAACCACAATGAGCTATCATCTCACACCTGTCAGATTAGCTATTACCAAAAAAACAAAAAATAAAAAGTGTTGCGAGGATGTAGGGAAAAGGGAACCCTCGTGCACTGTTGTGGGAATGCAAATTGGTATAGCCACTATGGAAAACAGCATGGAGTGTCCTCAAAAAATTAAAAATAGAACTACCATACAATCCTGCAATTCTACTTCTGTGTATTTATCTGAAGAAAACAAAACAAAATAAAAAACAATTTGAAGAGATATATGCACCCCAATGTTCATTATAACATTATTTATAATAGGCCAAGATATGGAAGCAAACTAAGTGTCCATCAATAAATGAATGGATTGAAATGTGGTGTATATATACAATGGAATACTACTCAACCATAAAAAAGAATGAACTCTTGCTATTTGCAACAACATGGATGGACCTAGAGGGTATTATTCTGCTGTCCCCCCCTTAGTCCCTCCTTCCTTCCCTCCTACCTGTGGTAGGCTGAATAAATGGCCCCAAAGATATTCAAGTTCAAATGCCTGGTACCTGTGACTATGTTACCTAATATAGAAAAAGATATTTTGCAGATGTAATTAAATGAAAGATTTTGAGATGGGGGATTGTCCTGGATTATAAAGTGGGCCTAATGAAACCACAGGATTGTCTTAAGAGGCAGCAGGAGGGTCAGAAGAAAGAGGTAAGGTCATAAGTGGAGATCAGAGAGGAGAAAAAGTGTTATATAATAGAGAAAGGGACCATGAGCCAAGGAATACGGTCAAGGCAGTGGATTCTCCCCTAGAGTCTCCAAAAGGAATGCAGCCCTGTGGACCCATTTTAGATTTCTAACTACCAGTTCTATAAATAAAAACATTTGTGTTTTAGCTACTAAGTTTGTGGTAATTTGCTATAGCAGCCATAGGAGACTAATACACTTCCTTGCTTTTTAAAGAAATTTTTGCAAGAGATAGTATACTTTAGTGACTAAGACTATAAACTCTGGAACCCAAATGTCTGTGTTTGAATTCTAGTTTTATATGCTGTCTTATCTTGGACTGTTCTACTCAAATTCTCTATGCCTCTGGTAAGCCAGGTGTAAATGAAAATCTTTAAGGATTGTGAGTTAATACATGTTAAGTGCTTAAAGTAGTATCTACACTATATGCAAGTTATTATTATTATCTTCATACATGCTAAATTTAGTAATTAAAAAATAATTTATAATTAGAGACTAACACTTTCTTTTTTATGAATTGGTAGCATCTTAATGAAGATTGTAATATGGACCATAGCTTATTTTCTTTTGAAATTACTTACTTCATTTTTTTCTCTTTGTTACAATAACATACACTAATTTTAGAAAATTTTGAAAAGCTCTTCAAAGTATAAAGAGAAGAGAGGTGTTAATGATCCTATCACTCTTCTAGAATCCACTACTGGTAATATTTTGACATATTTCTTTCTAGATTATTTTATATTTGAGGAAAAGGCTGAGGAAAGATTGTATATATAGTTTCACATCCTGTTTTTTTTCACTTGTTTATATCATAACCATTTCCAAGAAACACCATAATGTAGCAATAACTGTAATGTTGGACATTCAGCAGTTTAAAATTCTCTTTATTGTAAGTAATGATGAAATAAATATTTTGTGTATTAATCTTTTGTGGTAAAATATGCATTGTATAAATTTACCACTGTAACCATTTTAAAGTGTGTGACTCAGTGGCATTAAGTATATTTACATGATCGTACAACTATCACCACTATCTAGTTCTAGAACTGTGCATAAATCTTTGCCTGAATTTCAGATTGTTTCTGCATAATAGGTTCACAGAAAGTAAAGTATTGCATTAAAGGAAAAAAAATTTTTTTAAAGTACATCCAGAAAGGCTGTACCCATTAGCTTTCCCATGTACAAGAGTGTTGGTCTTATCATATCCTCATTTGCACTGAGTATCATTCAAAATGTCTGTGCTAATTTGACAAGTAAAAAATAAGATCTTATTTTATTTGCATTTGATTATTATGAGGCTGAACATTTTCTAAAATTTTAATTAGATAATATTTTCATTTTATCTTGTGAAATGCCTGTGTGTTTTCATCCATTTAGCTATTAGGGTGTTTGTATTTTTCTTTTGTAATGAAATGAATCTGATTCAATTCAATTCGATTCGATTCAATTCAATTCAGCATATTTGTATTCAGCTTTTATGCTTCTTTGCTAGGTAACACAGGATATAGAAGATTTCTCAATCTTAAAACAAATAAGCCACAGGCGAGTTTTGGCTATGGGAGAGAGTAGAGTCTTGGAAGAGGAAGAGGTGAAGGGAAAGATAGAGAAGACAAGCTTTCACACTCTGTGCTGCAGAGTGCTGGTTGCTCCATGGAGTTCCAGGGGCTGCCAGGGGCCAGGAGGAAGTGTAGCTGCAAATACGGCTCTCTGGCCCACTTTCCTTCTTCAACAAGGGGCTCCTACTCTTATCTGCTTTCTATCTTAGTTTCTATGTAGGATTTTATTGGAGGAAAGGATCCCTAGGCTAAGTGTTTGAAAACAACAAATTAGACTAATGGTTTTCAAATATTTGTGTATAAAGTATCATCTGAGAAGCTTGTTAAAAATGCAAATTCCTAAGACCTATCCCAGAAGACTCTGTGGGTGAAGCCAGGGAATTTGCATTTTAATCTGTTGCTAGGTTATCTCCTAGATACACACTTTGGGAAATACTGTTATATTCTGTTTCCCAAATTGTAAGATTTACCAGATGATTCTAAGTAGTTCCCAAGATTTTCTTGAGTGAGATTAAGTAAAATTGACATGGCATTACATAAAATGGAATCACACAAGATGAGATTTTCCCTTGCCATTCTTTTTCAACCCTTCCGAATGTATCAAGAGGAAGTCTGTCTGGTGCCAATGTGCCATCTTTACCATCTTTCTAACACATATTATCCTCTATTTTAACAAAAACAGAATAGACTCAGAGCTTCAAGTAGGTAATAGTATTTAGTTAAATTTTAGTGACATTGTTTTGAATTTTAAAGGCTTATTTATATGGTTTTCTTGTAATTATGAAAAATACATTGGAACTTTAATTATGGCATGATAGTAAGATATTGAGAAATGATCATAGAAGTGTTATGGGCAAAAATGGTGAAGGTTGAAGTCAAGTTAATCAAATCTATGAATCACTACTTTGGGACATGAGCTTCTGTCCAGAAAGAACATACATAGATCCAGAGCAGGGGCTGGTGACGGTTGAGAACAGAAGTGCAGATAGCGAAGAAGTTTTGGGAACAGCACTGGTCACTGTGCTCTTAGTGGAGGGATAAAGGGGGAAGCCTCTCCTTCAGTTTGTTCTGTGGTTCACACTGCCAGCCACCTTCACAGGGTGGGACGCTTTGCTGTGTATCCCTGCAGATGATTCAGGTTAAAACAGAACAACTTATGTCTATCTTCAGTGACACAAATGTGATACTTTGCAGGGCTAAAGAGTAGTAGGACCTGCCAACTGGCAACCCAGTATTTGGCAGAACGTTAAAGATGCTGCACTGAGCAGTTACAGACAACTTCCCTCCGTCTCTTTTCTCATGCTTTGGAATTAAAAACACATCGCTGACTCACCACTGCCATTTAAGGCATAAGGAGGACTCTAAGAGGGTTTTGTAATGGGTTCCCTTTTAAAGCATGACAGAGACTGGATTATTATTGGCTTAGAAAGTTTCAGTTAAAAAAAAACAAACTCATTCAAATGTTATGGATTTGAAAAAGCTGATCCTAAACCAACAACCATGGCATTTTCTGATTGAGTGTTTAGTATTCCCACAGGAGGTGTTATTTATAATGCTGGCAGTTCCTTGCACAGCAATCATTGATCTCGCTAGCTCCAGTCTACCCTATTATCTAATTTACTGAACAGATCTTGGTTTTTCAAATGTCATATCATTTTATTTAGTAAAAACATTGTCAGTGGAGGATATCTGCCACCACGTCTACAATGAAACTATTCTACGATTCTTATTTTTATGTATGTGTAGGTAAGAGCTATAAGGTAAAATAACGATTGCAGTCCTACAATAATTTCATCCCTTATAACCAGGGCTGAAAATAAAGCAACAGAGATGGATCTTCATTGCAAAATTGCTCTCAGTGTCTCCTCCTTTGTAGATCAGTCTCCTGGAAGTTGGACATCTCCTAGAGTTCTATATGGTTCATTCTGGGATCCTGGGAGTATTGGAGACCTTGGGGTAGGCGTTGTTTTCAAAGAAAATTATTCACTATATGAGTTTTCCTAAACTTCATTCTCTCTTTCAATCCTTGAGAATATTGTGCCCTGAACAGGATGAAGTCATCTTCCTTGCCCCACCCCCACTGTCCCCTGCAATGTGGGTTGGGGGTTGCACCAACTAATAGATCAGCAGTGACAATTCTTCATCCTTCTTTGTTGGAGTTTGGTGCCCGAGGCCATGTGAGGGCACACAGCTTCAGTCTTCAGACACCTTATCTATAGGATTTGGGGTGGTAGGAAAAAGAGAAAAGACCTTTTACCTACTCATCAAAAGCAATTATTCATGTAACTCTGAGTCTGGCATTGTGGTGGGGTGCGCACCAATAGCACTGGATGGTCTTTCTAGTGGATGAGGGTTCGCACTATGTTAAGGCTCGTATGGAAAACCCATATTCATGGCATGGCAGAAATGCAAACATTTCCCCCTTCACCAAATTTGTGGGTGGAATAAAAGGTAGCCCTAAACTCTGTTGGCTTCTTTGGGTCTTTGATCTAAGAGGATTGAATGCTTTCAGGAGTAGGGATCCTGTGACATTTCATAATGGTGAGTGGAAGCAAGAGAACATGAGTGGTAGCATCATGGGTGTGGTACCAGAATCGTTACAAAACCCTCCCGGCTGCTGTTTCAGAGAAATCATCCCTGAACCTTCCCATGCGGCTCTCCTATTTCACTTTCTCTCCTACTCTGACTTCGGGTAGATGAACTGAAGCTGACAGATTCATTAGAAATTTTCCACTGGACTTGTGTGGTATGATTTCTCTTCCCTCAAGGATGTGGACATAGCTTTGTTCTTCTTCCGACACTCATTCCTCTGCTGCCCGTACCCCTCCCATTAGGACATAGAAGATTATTCAGCAGGTAAAGGCACTGCACTCTGGTACCTCCTGTCAGAGATAAATGCTGCTTCAAGTGTAGGTGGTTGTAAGTCTGAAGTGAAATGTCAGTATGGCATTTGAGCACTTTCAGTAGGAGCCCCCAAGGGCCAAATAAATCATACAACAAAGTTACAAGACACTGGATTTGGCTTGAAATATAATCTGAGCAGATAATTCTGTTTTACCACACCAGAGGCCAAGTTCCTTCTGAACCAGCCATAGTCAAGATGGGAGTAGGCTTCTGGAGGAGCAAGGTTTGAGAGAAATACATTGGAAGTTATTAAGAGAAAGAGCCTGCTCCTCAGCCAGTCTTTGGGCTCTGATGGCTGGTGCTAGATAGAACTAAGCATGGGCTCTCTTCTCTTGAGAGTGTAGACCACCCCAAAGCAACTGGCTTATGAGGAATTCAAGTTATGTAAATGGCAGCCGTGTGCGTGTCTGGCACACACCAGAGCATGTGATATCTTTATGGTCTAAGAATCCCTACTGTATATGTGACTGTGATGTGCATAAGGTGATTTCAGTCTTGCTTAGGTAATGCCAGATAGTGTGTAATCTTCATTGTCCCTGGAGAACAGCACACATGGTGTCAGGGGATGATCTGCTGAGATTGCTACCTTAAGAGACGCTGTTGCAAAACAAGTGTTGTTGTCCACAACAATTGATCATGATCATCTAACTGGGCTTGGACTCAGATCCCAGAACTTGGGCACCCTACCACCTTTTCCCTTGCCCTCCAGCTTTGATCAGCCTTTTCCTGTGATTGTGCAGCCTGGAATAAACAAGTCTGTTGATTTACCTCTTGCTTGGCATTTGGGAAATGGCTGCCCTTTAGAACTTGACTCTGTTCTTCTCTTTGTTATTTGCCCCATCTTTCCTCTTGAGCCACTCTTTAGTCCATTCTTCTGACCTCCTGGTATCTTAGATTCTCCCTGGAATTTGGAACCCTAGCAGTCCCCCAGACCTGCTCCTTATACTCTGATAACTGATAACATATTAGGTTCAAAGGAAAATCTTAGGCAGTTCTTTAAGGTCCTCATATGAAACTGCATTCTGGTCGGTATACCAAATACAATTTTGAAAAGCCATATAAATACCAGTTTCAAAGCAAAGGGGGTAAAAATGCTTTGCGTCATGTTTCTAGGGCTTGTCAGTAATTTCATATGAAAAGCACTTTTTACTTGCTGGCCAGACAAGAACTCCAGCTGATTTCAGCTGCTGTTACTTCGTGTATACAAACAAAACAAACCAAAAAAAAAAAAAAACAGTGGGGGAGGGAGAAAGAAAAAACATATTTTTCCAAGGAATTTTGTTATTAGTAATGCTATGTGGTCTGGCATAACACATAACACACTTGACAATATCAAAAGGGATGGTATCCTATAAATGTAACAGGGAACAGAGTGCAATCCTGTTTCATGATTTGGCCAGAAAAAACAAATTATATTCAGTGACCTGAGGCAACCTGACTTCATTACACCCCTGGTCCTTATACACATTACAATTTTGCCCCAGTGAAGATATTATAAAAGAAAGGTCATGGGGGCTCTTGGGACATTCTATCCTTTCCAATTACATCTGATTTATGAACTGCTTAAGCTATTTCACAAAGTCTGTCTTCCCAAACTCTAGCCTGTCTGATAAACACTGCACAACAAATTCTGCTGGTTTGCAAAATCTGAGTATTTTGTGTCTGAAGGCCCCTTTTGGGCCCTGGGAGGAAGGAACACTGAAGTCTCCAAAGAGCTGCCGGTGACAAATGTCTACTGCGTTTCCTGATGGCAGGGGACGAACGGGGGACTTGAAAGAGAAAACTCACACACTGCACAAGCCTCGCTCCTTCAGCTCCTTTGGGGCCAAATGCTGACCTATCAGAATTTTAGACCCCCACCCCCTCAGCCATTCTCCTGCTCCTGTTGTGGACTCTTCTCCAGAAATACACCCTTTTTGGTTTAACACTAGATGAAATTACATAAATTCCCAGGCCCACCATTTTCTCACAGCCAGGGAGGGAGGAGGTGGGAGGATCTGGATTAGTCTTCGCCCCCCCAACTCCACAACCTTCTTCTCAAAAGCAAATTCTTTTAAAAATATAGAGAGAGCATAACTTTACAATCATCTGGCAACGGGTGAGCATGATTATCTTTCAAAATAATAATGACGCCAAACTTTGTAGAAAGAAAAAACTGCTCTCTTTGTTCCAAAGACCCCACGATGTAGATAAATATCTCTCAAAGCTTATATAGAAAGACGTTTTTAGAACTGGTCCATCTGCTTGTCTAGACTTATAGGAAGGCATCATAAAACTGTTATTTCAATGGGCCCAATTCTCTTCCAACACAACTGTATCTGCCCCAGAACTGAAATGAATCCCAGTTTCAAAATGGGTTTGGCAACCCTAGGCGTGCACTTTTCCCATTCATCTGATATAGATCTTGATTAACGTCGTATTAACAAGGGGTTTAAAGGGTTTTTGTTTGTGTGTTCTGTTTTTAACAAGGGAAGGGTCTTCTGAGTCAGCTCTTCTTAGAGGATTGCTCAGGTTCTGATGAGAAAGGACTTTGGGTGTGAGATAGTTTGACGGTTAGAAGAGCGTGTAACACCTAGGTCTTGGCATTTCATGGGGCCCTTTCTCCCCTAGACAAGGCATCAGTCAGTGTCATTTGCAGTCTTAGGGTATTGGTTCCAAAGAGACATAGCTTATTATTCCGCAGAGAGTATGAGAGCATCTGGGAATTATGAGGGTGTTTATGAGTAACATGCCGGGTAGACTCATGAGATCAGCCTTCTTCCCAGTCCTCACCACCACGGAGGAGCTGGGGGTGGGTGGGCAGAGGTGAGGCAGTGTGGTATGGCACACAAACTTGGCTGTATTGAAACTCTATTTGCCATCGACTCGTGAGATTATTCCAGTGTTTTGTATCCAAGGGCACTGAGTCTGGGCCAAACTTGCCTTCCTGTTTATAAGAGGAATATTCTTTGGAGACTTATTTAAGAAAGACTCAAAAGTTTCCTTGAGCATCAAGTAAATGTTAAACAAACAACCTATTGATGAACTTTAAAATGAGGAAAATCAGAACTATATGGAATTAATCTTGCTAGAGTGATCCATGAACTTTAAATATCAAGGAGCAAAATCTTGGACATTTTGGCGTTTCTTTTGCTATAGTATCTTCTAATTCAGAACAGGACAGATTTTTGCATGTTTCCCTTAATTAGCAATTAGAATGTTGAGTTTTAATATTTTCTCAGAAAACTAGAAGATAAATTACTTCTTTTGACTGTCCAGGGTAGCGTATGTTATGTGAAAAGAAGCAGGCCCAAAGCTAGGGGCTTTATATTTGGCTCTGGCCTGTGGGTGATTTGGAGTGGTCATCCTGAACTCTTCTGTCTGACTGGGCCTCAGGCTTTCTTTCTGTAAGGAGGGACTAATGGGGCTTGACACTTTAGTGTCCTCACTGAGGTCTTACCAAAGGGATGACGCTGTGGGCATGATGTGGGCTTTAGCAAGGGTGGTGTGGTTCTCCCACTCTCTGAATGTCACATACAAAGTGTGAGCAGGCAGAGGAGTGGGGTACATGTAGGCGTGTGTGTGTGCACACGTGTGCTGAAGCACCTTTAGGAGTTCAAGGTCGTTGACAGACTTGTTGCATTTCATCTTTTTCTCTTCAGTAGAAAGCTCCTGATGCCAAACCTGGGAGTAAAAGCCAGGCCACGGCTTTTACTAAGAGACAGATGAGGGGCGCCTGGGTGGCTCAGTCGTTAAGCGTCTGCCTTCGGCTCAGGTCATGGTCCCAGGGTCCTGGGATCGAGCCCCGCATCGGGCTCCCTGCTCCGCGGGGGGCCTGCTTCTCCCTCTCCCTCTCCTGCTGCTTGTGTTCTCTCTCTCGCTGTGTCTCTCTCTGTCAAATAAATTAAAAAAAAAAAAAAAGAGACAGATGAGTATTCTCCACTACCACAGTAGGTGTTCAACCAGGAGATCTATTCCCTCAGATGCATGGGATTCTTAGCCTGTAATGATGAGTCCCCATTAGGAGGCGAGAGCGATTCTGATGCTGAAGGGCTCTGGTGCGAGCTGGCTTGGGATAGGGGACGACAAACAACATGCAGCCTCACGCTGGCTGAGCAGCCCGCACTGGCTGCTGGGGAGCTCAGGCTAGCTCCGCGAGAAATGTCAATCAACTTCTGACACCCGTCACAGGTGTGAGAGGCACATGGTAGCCTGTGGCATGCTGCTGTCATTGGCAACATACCAATGGACCATACCAGAGACAACATAATCAGATGGCTCTGGCTTCCAAATCAGATCTGCCGGGGAAAGTGGTGTGACTTTGAACAAGTGACTTAAGTGTCTGAGTTCAGTATCTTTCTCTAGAAATGAAGACACCTTCCTTGTGGAGTTTCTGTGAGGTGCAAGTGAGGTGAGGCATGTTTCCTCTTATTCTTATAATTGTGACTGGTAAAAGGTAATGCGTGTCAAGTGAGAAAACTTTATGTTAGAGAGGTGTGATTTACACTTGCATCCTTCATTTTTCATTAATGTGAGGAGACTTCATTAGGAGACTCCAGTGATGGAAGGGTTAGATTCAGACTCAGCATAGCGAGGTGAAGATTATCATTTACCTGTATCAGGGTCAAAGTCCTGTTAGTAAGAGGAATATAGACTTCTCAGATGGTGCTAATGGCATGGACTTCAGTAGGAAATGATGCCTCTTTGCGGTGAGCTGTGGATGATTTTAGGAATGGCGGGAGAAACCCAGCCCCACCCCAGGGTGTTGCCCATTATTGTCTCTCCCATCCACAGAACCAGAGCTCACCCTTCTTTTGAGCCTGGATCTCATTCCTCTCTGAGATAGGGCAGACATGAAAGCCACTGCCTTTCAGCCTGAGCCTCCATCCGGAATTTGCACTCTATGTGAAAAGCACCAGCCACTGGGCATCTAGGGGCAGAGAATCAGGAATAGGAAATGAAGTAGGGCTTTAAAGATGAACAGGATGTGGGAAGAGGGAGGGCAGAGGTCGGTTACTGCAGGAAGACTGGGTAGTCACTCTCAGAGGGCTCACCTGTAACATGGAGTGCCCAAGTCATATCTCCCTATCTCTTGATGACTTTGGGACAATATCCTTAATGTCTGAAGCTTCACTAGGGTCCAGTGCATCATCTGTTCAGGGAAGGTGGGGATGTACATATCAGAAATGGTGGTGGGCAAATGTGCTTCCTGGCTCTCCCAAGGACTTTGAAAAGCACCATCATTGTGAGCCATTAGGCAGTAAGGACCCTCAGTATGCGCTCACCTACCCAGCTGGAGAAACAGTACAAAACAGTACGGCTGATCCCCTCTCTGGTCAGGTAGAACAGATTAAGTGGGATAGAGAAAAGACGTGTTTATGTTACATTACCTCCTCTTCGTCATCACCTCCAACCTCAGGTGATCTCTTCAGGGACCAAAGGGACACACTGAATTGGAGATCATCAATCTGGAGCTCCCTTGATATGTAAATTATGCCCATTAGTCTTAGGGACATGTAAATTTCCCATGACCCATTCTACTGTTACTCCCAGACTTGGACTTTCCCTTAACGACAGAGCGGGGGCCAGAATTTTACTGATGTTTCATCAGAGGAGGGAGACCCTTCATGAACATCATAATCTGTAACAAAAGACTTCTCTACATACTCAGGACAATGACTATGGAACTTTAAATTTCTGTCAACTGCATAACTCTCCATGCTTGTTATTCCCAGCCCATTTCTCTGTAGTATCAGCAAAATCCTAAAAAGAGGAAAGGTTTGAGATGGGCGAGGGATGTGGAAAGAACAGAAAGAAAGGGGGAAATCTGGAGCATTTCGAGGCTATCTAGGACAATGGGGAAATCACGAAGCAAGGCCGCGGGTCCCGTGGCAAGAGTAAGGCATGCCATACTGGCATAGAGAAACTGGTTGGGGGGTTCCTAGTGATCCCCACAGTGAGGCCCACAGTGATCCTTAAGAATTTGAGATCTCTTTCCCATAACTGCATAGGACACTTTATAAAATGTTCTGAACCCAGACACACCCCAGCAATCATGAACAAGGATTAGCCAATCTTCTAAGTTTTTAACCTTCATTCCCGTCCTAAGTGCCCCATCTCTTACACTGCTCTTTTTGAAATGACCTTCAATTGCACGACGTGCTGCTCATGCTGCAATTTGAACATACACAGTGCAAATCTTTGCCATGCTTTACTTTCAAGTTTGCGGCTGACAAATATCTTTTCAACTAACATTTTTCCCACTTAAAATGTAGCAAACTAATTGTTTAGCATAAATCTGAAATAGGAAGGGAATTCTCCTCCTCTTGGCCCTTCCTTCTTTCTTTCTTCCTCTCGCCCCTCCTCCACGCCTCTCTCCTTTCACTTGTGAGATGCCTGGGGCCATTATCACGGCAACGTGGTATTAAAATTATTTTTTCTCTTTGCAAATGCATTTTGAGCAAATCCTATGATAGCAATTGAGAGATCACGTTCAGAAAAGCTTCCTAAAATCTGAAACCCTTCGGTTAACAAATCTTGTAAGCACTGTAATTTATGGATGGGATTAGAACATTCCAACCCCTATTTGGACTCTGCTTTCCCAACTCTCAGGGGTAATGAGATGATGAATGAGTTAATATTTGTTCAAGGATTTGAAGAAAAGCAATGTCTTAAATGCTTATGTGCTTTGACCTCAAATTTCATTCCTACAGAATTCCCTTTAAGTGAGAAAAAGGAAGGAGACAGTGGTAGACACCATATAAAGCAATTCTATCTACTTCTCCCCAAACCTGAAGAACTTCATGGAGGAGGATAGGAAGTGCCCATGGATGACAATGTTTGTTCAAGAGTGACTCTTTCTGGGGGCACTTGGGTGGTACAGTTGGTTAAACGTCTGACTCTTGGTTTTGGCTCAGATCATGGTCTCAGGGTCGTGAGACTGAGCCCCAGGTTAAGCTCTGTGTTGGGCTCTGTGCCCCTTGTAGGGCTTTGCACTCAGTGAGAAGTCTGCTTGGAATTTCTCTCTGCCTCTCCCTCTGCCCCCTCCCTCACGTGAGCGCGTGCTCTCTCTCTCTCACATAAATAAATAAATCTTTAAAAAAAAAAAAAAAAGAGCAACTCTTTCTGGACCTAAACAAAGGACATAATCCATAGATGTGTTCTCAGTGGCCACTGGCTTTTTCTGGATGAGTCCACTTTGCTCTGACACCCACAGTCTTCCTAATGTCCGGTGGTGTGATCCTTCACCAACGCTTTTCCATCCCAAGTTTACATGATAGTGTCAAAAATTCTCTGTCTTCTGTCCCTCAGAGCCCAGACAGATGACTAAGCAGTTACTCTGCTAAAGTAATTTGATACAGGGCGTTAATCACTGTAACTACCTCAGGAAAGCTTTTTCAACAGTTATTATGGCAAGAAGAACGGATACAAAACCCAGAACAATAAAAACAGTAATAATAGTGTCATTCATCAAGCCCTGATTATGGGTGGAGGTCTGTGCAAAATCCAGACATTATTTTTTTTTTTTAAAGATTTTATTTATTTATTTGAGACAGAATGAGAGAGAGAGAGAGAGAGCACATGAGAGGGGGGAGGGTCAGAGGGAGAAGCAGACTCCCTGCCGAGCAGGGAGCCCGATGCGGGACTCGATCCCAGGACTCTGGGATCATGACCGGAGCCGAAGGCAGACGCTTAACGACTGAGCCACCCAGGCGCCCCCAGACATTATTTAATTAATCCTCACAGTGGCCCTGTGAGTGGGACTTATTATTATTCTCATTTTATATATACGGTAGACAAGCTCAGAGAGGTTCATTAACTTGACTGCAGTCATACAACTAGTAAGCAACTGGGCTGGAATACATACCATAAATCTAATGTTTTTTAGATTTGTAAGTGGTCCTCTCATCCTGAAAGCCTTGTATGTGCTTTGCAAATAGAAGGGAATAAATAGATGTTTATTAACTAAATAGAGTGGACTTATTTGTTATGTGATTTAGGGAAGTCTCAATTTTCCAAAGCCAACATTTTACATTTAACAAATAAGAAAAGAGTGAAGAGTATCTCTCTTTTAAGTCCCACGGCTGGATCAAGGGGAAGTTAATTTGGGTGCTGAGGAATTTTTCACTTATTCAACTGAGAGTTATTGAATGATCTCTCCCCCTCCCTCCACCCCATGGACTTTGAAGTCATATCACATAAATAAGTACTTAATTACATTGACAAATAATAGAAAATACATAGAAAATCATAGCAGCACTAACCAAATGATCAAGCATTTACTAAGCACCCAGACTTAGCAGGCTCAGGAAGAAACATGGATCCAGGCTTCAAAAAATGAAGAATCTGATAGAAAAACGAGGACCTCAGTGAACTTCCTGTGTCTGGTTTCGTTTTCAAGCACGCCCTCGGTCATTACATGGGGAAACTCTGGAAGTGAATTCTAGGGGGATTTAGGACTCCTTTGTGGTAGTTTTAGAAGATGGGAGTTTCTGCTTGGCTAGGTGAATTCCCCATCTCCCCCTGTGTCAAAAAGTGATGCAGTCCCAAAGGAATGTGGCCCTGTAACACATCCAACAGGAAACGCACACAGACGGCTCCTTTTCCTCCTGGAGCGAGATGAAATGGTCCTGCTGTGAGGCTGAAAGCAAAGGCTGATTCATGAGATGGACTCCATGCGGTCTCATGGTGCAGGGACGCCTTCGGAGGGTCACTGACGCCACCAATCCCTCCTCACAGCTCTTCCTCATCTCCACATGGGCCTCCTTAAAGCCAGCTCGACTCAAAGAACATTTATTGAGGAAGGCCCTGGACCTATGATCTGCACGGGGGTAGGCAATGCAAAGATAAAAAGATAGGATTTGTTACTTGTAGGGGTTGTGTACCCCCAGTGATTTCCAGGAAGGCTCCATCCCTGGAAGATGAAACTCAGAAGGCCTGTTGGTTCGTGATGCTTTCTGGGTGGCAAGTGGACCCACTTACAAATTTGCAATGGGGGGCTCCTGGGTGGCTTGGTGGGATAAGTGTCTGACTCTTGATTTCCTCTCAGGTCATGGTCTCAGGGCCGTGGGATCCAGCTCTGTGCTTGGCAGGGAGTCTTCTTGAGATTCTCTCTCTCCCTCTCCTTATGTCCCTGCATCCCTGCCCCTCTCTCTCTCAAATAATAAATAAAAAAAAATCTTTAAAAAGAAGAAAGAAATTTACAATGGGCTTGGGCCTCAGCTCAACTTTGCCGGAACCCTCTGGGTGGGTCAGGGACTGGGTGCTGTCCACTTCTTGCATCCCTTCAGGCCAAACATGAAGTGAACTGAAAGGAAGATCCATGCAGCTCTTTTACTGAAGGCTTGAACAGATGCCATGGAGAATGGTATGGGGTGGGATGCACTTGAATGGAGAACATGAAAGGAGACCAGGGCTAGGAACTATGATTTAATCTAATTATTCATCCCTTGTACCACACACATGAAGATGGTCTAGCAGGGGTTAGAACACATCCCGTTTCCGACTTTTCCCTCTTCCCAGCCTTCCTATGTGGTTCTGTCTCCCCTTCCCCCATTCCCCACCAAGAAAGAAAATTCTTTCTTTTGTTTTATAAAACTCCAGACTTTAGGTCTGGGTCAAAAGTTAGTTGCTCTACCTTGGTTTTGCTGACTCCGAAGGACTGGTGGATCAGCTGAGGTCTCTTGGTGGGGTAAAAGAGGGAGACAGTTCAGTTTTCCCAACACTGAGGTGGAAAGTCAGGATTCACCCAATGTCCTAATGAATTATGTAAGAGCCAGCACAACTCACCACAGTATTTGTCTTCTTCTGAGGAGAGTACAAGTTTGTTGGAAGTCAAAAAAGCTTTTCCTTCCTCTCGAGATGACTTCAAACTTACTCCTTATGAAATGATATTTCTGGTATTATTTTTCTAATTCTCGTCTGTCTCCCTCCTGCCTGCATGACAAGGATGAGCACAGTATCTGAGAATGGCCTCCATGGCTGCTCCAACCACAGTTTGCAGAACTGGCGTCAACTTCATCCAGACACTTCACCATCCTGGAATCTTGCCCCACATCAAGTTCATGTGTGTGAGCAATCTCCATCCAGCCGGCTGCTGTTTAGTAGAATATGTCAAGTGCTACATGAGATATACAGAGGTCTGGGTAGGTGGAGGGAAGAGAGATTTTGATGGGGCCATTAGGAAAGGTTCCTTAGTCTATGAGGGCAGCATCAGAACTGGGCTTTATTGAAGAAGTAGAATTTTACCAGGAGATGAGGTGGTGAGTAGTTGTCAAGAGTGGGAGTACTTAAGAAACCAGGAAGGAAAATACCTAGAAATATCTTCTACTTACTAAGAACTTGCACTAGGGGCTTTTGTAAGCAACTCATATGCTTAAACCAATTTAACTTTCACAACAGTGGCAATGCTGTAAGTGTGATTAGGGAAGTTGCTAACTGGATCGCAGGAGGAGAAGCAAACAGAAGGATGTAATAGGTGGGGGTGGAGTCCTATCCCAGAAAACCTTGTCCTTTTAAGTAGTTGGTACTTTGTTTTTTATGTAAGAATCTATAGACTTTTTGTATTTTTTTTTTTTTTTTAGAGAGAGAGAGAGAGCAAGAGCAGGGAGGGACGGGCAGAGGGAGAGGGAGAGAGAGAGAGAATATCAAGCAGACTCCACGCCCAGCTTGGAGCCCCATATGGGGCTCCATCTCACGACCCTGAGATCTGGACCTGAACCGAAATCAAGAGTTGCTGCTTACCATCTGAGCCACCCAGGTGCCCTTTGTGTTGTTGTTGTTGTTGTTGTTTTTAACAAGGTTGTGCCATGATTGTTATTGTGCTTTTGGACAGTAGTTCTGGTTGCCGTAAGGAGTATGGATTGGAAGGGAGAGAAACTAGCACAGAAGACCAAGTGGAAAGGCTTGAACAGAAAGGGAAAGGAGAGGAAGGGTATGAGAAACATAATCCGTTCCATCACTCATATATTTATTCCGTATTAAGAGACTATATTGTATGCTAGGTGTTGAGGCACTGCAATGAGGACCTGATGACTGCGGAGTAGGAGTTTTAATGAGGAGTCAAAGACTATTTCGTTTTGGGTTCCTAGGTATCACTCTTGTGGGAAGCCAGGTGTGACTATTTTGTTTTGTGATACTTGGGAACCCAAGAGTGATCATTATCCCATAAGAAAAGGAAGGAATATGAAAAATATGACTTACGTATTTTCATTCCACTGTATTTTTTCTGTATACCCCTAAAATGCTATTTTTTCATCATGTTCCTCCCCTGGCCAAAAAAAAAAAAAAAAGATTCTCTATTGTTTGCTGTCAAGTTGGCCTTCTAGGCCCCACACTCTAGCTCCAACCTGCTTTTCCTATGCTACCTACCTCTTTGTACTGCAACTAAAGCATCCTTCATTCCAGCTAAGCCAGTTTATTTAGACTCCTTCTGACACAAACTTTAGGCTCTTGGGAATTACGACTCTTCTCTACACCTAAACATCATCTATCCTAAAATCTTGAATTAGAGGGCGCCTGGGTGGCTCAGTTGGTTAAGCGACTGCCTTTGGCTCAGGTCATGATCCTGGAGTCCCGGGATCGAGTCCCGCGTCGGGCTCCCTGCTCGGCAGGGAGTCTGCTTCTCTCTCTGACCCTCCCCCCTCTCATGTGCTCTCTCTCATTCTCTCTCTCTCAAATAAATAAATAAAATCTTAAAAAAAAAAATCTTGAATTAGAGTCCCACTTCCTCCTTTAATATCTTGGGACCAAAAACCCAAAGCCTCCTCTAACCATTCCAAGCTCAGAAATGGCCTCCTTCTTATAGGTGCCTTATTTCTTGTGAGTGTTCTGTGGAAAGATGATGCCTGCTTAGTAGACCTTTGGTCCCAAGCATCCTCAGTGTAATACCTAAACTTTCCACATTTCCTTAAGTGCACAGTGGTTTACTTAGTGCAGTAAATTTATAAGATTCCTGAAAGTCATCCTGTTGCAGTGAAGAGTCAAGTTCCCTTTTTCTTTGGAGCTTGGTTTTTCAGATTCCTCTGAATGCACTAATCCTTTATGGATGCATGGAGCCCTGACTTTGAAAATCACCTTCAGAACAGCAGCGTGTTTATCAGCAATCATACAACAGAAGCTCCTAAGATAAGAACATTGCTTATTTCCTGCTTCAGTGTTTAAAGATATATTTCAGGGGTTGCTGGGATCATCTTTTAAAAGAAAGAGAATTAAGTATTCTCCCCCAAACACACTGGACAAACTTGAAAATAAGTGATTTTTGTGTTTCCTATCCTTCAGCCCAATATTCTAAATGTGATATCTGCTAATAAAAATATTATGCTCACAAAGAAAAATAATGTCTTAGATGACCTCAAACAATGGATAATGGTGCTAATATGACTCTGTGATATAGAGAGATTTCAGAAAAACATGAGCTTCAAAATTTATGGCAAATGAGCAGAAAACCCAAAGCAATTTGAACTTTCAATTTTAAATGTTGTAATTGGATGTCTAGTGCCAAAAAGAAAATTGGTTTAGTGGCTTTCGGGGAAATCACAGAGTATATTACATACTTAAGTTTTCTTAAGCTCCAATAAGACTGTTTTTATGAATGTATTGATTTGTGTTTATTTTTTAAAATGAAATAGAGTTGAATAAACCTGAAATACCTAGAGAACAAATATTCAAGATATGTATTTATGTTATATTTATAAATAAAATGTCTTCTATTACAAATGTTTTAAGTGTCTCTGTGTGTATTAGTATATATTTTTGAGTATCTGATATGCACCCATTATATATCGGTCTGCTTGGCACTGGGAATGCACAAAGGGATTCTACATTTATAACCTACACATCAGAATTACCTTTCCCTTAGATGTAGACAAAATAGAACTGAATCCCATTTTGCTCCTTATGGAAAGTCCAATGCCTTTGGGGATGTTAACTAAAAAACTGAAGATGGAGGTCACATTCAGAGTGGAGTAGGAGGAAGACGTTATTGGAGAAGAGACACAGCAAGTTTTAAATATATTGGTAATGTTTTTCTTAGGCTGGCTGGTGTGTACATGGATATTCACTGGGTTCATCTCTCTACTTGTTTTGCATGATGAAAATGTTTTGTAATAAAGCTTTAAAAATGTCCAATTCCTTTTGTAGTATGTTTGTGAATTCTTAGATGGCTTATGCTTTCATGCTTACCTCTGATTCCAATATCCTGCTTTTGCTGCACGTGTTCCGTTTAGGAAGTCATTCCAGCATGCTGGTTGGGTTGTCCTTCTTCCCTAATAACTCAATGCAGACATGAAATTCAGTCCCTTTCCTTGATTTACATACAGACAGAACCCACGAATGTAGTCGTCTGAGCGAAGGTTTGCAGAGATAGGAACATTTACCTCGCAAGAGTGCTAACCACTTAGAAGGTGATGTTGCCACTCTTAAAGAACTTCTGGCGTTCTATTATCACAACTTTTGTCACCAGCACTGCCAGACTATACAGCATGCTCACTTTTCCCACTCTGTTTTATCTTCCTCTCTCTTCCTCATTCTTCCCTCTCAGGCTGCCTTCAAGACTCCAAATTCTTCTTGCTCTATTAGGAAGAGCAGTTTTCGTCTTTCCAGTCTCGATTCCTAACATCACATCGTAAGTAGTAACTTTTCATCTTCTCCATTATATGTTGTAAATTGCAAACTCGTTAAGGGGTTTCAAATCTACTTAGGTTGGCAGGACCTATATATGCAGTTTTCAAGTTTAAGGCAGATAGGAGTAGAGGCAAAGATCACAGGAATTTGGGTGAGAGAATCCTTGCTGATGTTTAGGGGAGTTGGAAAAGGATGGTTTAGGAGGTAAAATTGCATTGGTACTTGAAATAGGAGTCGGACTTAAGTTGCTGGAGACAAGAGAGTATTCTAGGCTGGGAGAAATACGTGAGCAAGGGACAGGAACAAGAGAGAGTTTATCTTTAGGATAGATCCATTAGCAAACCCATAAGAAACTGGTAAAGAATGGGGGATAAAAGGTGTGTGTGTGTGTGTGTGTGTGTGTGTACGTCATCATGTTTTATGGAGGAGCATGATTATAAGTGAAATTGCAAGGTATTATAGACTGAATTATGTTTTCCTGAAATTCACCAGTTGAAGCCCTAACCCCCAGTATCTCAGAATGTGTTCCATCATGAAGATAGGCCCTTTAAAGATGTGATTAATTAAAATGAGGCAGTTAGGGTGGGGCCTAATTCAATCTGACTGATGCTCTTATAAGAAGAGATTAGGATATACAGAGGGACACCAACAATGCACACAACACAGAGCACACAGAGGGAAGGACCATGGTCATAGGACCTTGGGAAGACACAACCCCAAGCCAAGGAGAGAAGTATCAGAGGACTCCAACCTGCCAATCTATAGGTCTTGGACTTCCAGCCTCCAGAACCTGAGAAAATTAATTTCTGTTGTTTAAGCTACTCAGTCGGTACCCTAGAAAACTAATATATAAGGTCTTAGAACAGGAAAAAGGATGGAATTAGAAATGAAACAATAGGGGCGCCTGGGTGGCTCAGTTGGTTAAGCAACTGCCTTCGGCTCAGGTCATGATCCTGGAGTCCCAAGATCGAGTCCCGCTTCGGGCTCCCTGCTCATCAGGGAGTCTGCTTCTCTCTCTGACCCTTCCCCCTCTCATGTGCTCTCTCTCTCTCATTCTCTCCCTCTCAAATAAATAAACAGAATCTTTAAAAAAAAAAAAGAAATGAAACAGTAGTTTTGGTGACACTAGAAGGCACATCATTCTTGGAGAGAGTGTAGTTTTGAAGTTTAAAAAAAGAAGATGAGGGAGTTAATACCAGATGATTTAAATCTACTTAATCAGATGATCCATCCAGGGGGGTGAGGAACAGCAAGATTGAAAACTGCAGTATGTGAAAGTTTCAGTAGGAGAAAAGAAAAGAAACAACAGACTTTATGAAATAATAAAAAAAGGAATAAACTCAAACTATTTGGTATGTATTTGCACATAACAATTTTGTCAGTTTCTCCAATAATGCTTGACTACTTGGAATAAGATACTGCAGGAAATTGTCATGAATGAGACATTCCTGTTGGAAAGACGAACTCTGGCTTCCATTTGGCAGGAGGCAATTGACACCAAAGGGAGGCCAACAGTGTGAGAGAGAAAATCAGAATTGAGGTACTGAAGGTCCTGATGAGATCAAAGAGGAATTTTGGTCAATAAGAACAGAGAGAGGTGGGCAATAAGAAGCTTGTGACTATAGAGGGAATATTTTGGATGGAAAATCTTGCTGGGATTTTTGAATATTACCTTAGTTTTACTTCTGTTTGTTATGCTACATGAGATGGTGCTTTGCAAAGGTATAAACTCAGCCAAACATGTTGGTAGTCATCCTGCAATTAAGTCATTAACAGTAAAAATGGCAGGTAATCTGACACAGTAGTTCTTCTCCTGGTACGTCTTGATTAGATCCAGAAAGTGATACCACTGCTTAATTTTAAAAACTGCGCTTCAATGATTATGATTAAGAGCAAGGATAAAAAAAAAGGTTTTAAAAAATTTTAAATAGAAGATCTACAAGGCATTGTTAACTAAGATGCAAATTCTGAAGTATTATCCAGAACATTTTTCAGTGATCCAAAGAAAATGCCACTGGCAAAATTCGTTCTTTTATTCCAAAAATACTGATGGCATGTCATGCACAAGACACCGTACTAGGTCCTGTGAGATCTATGACAATATGAAGTGCTGCCCTCAAAGCTTTCATGTGCAGAGAGATGAGGAGCAGATACCTCTGAGATAGATTTCACCCCATTTTCTCTCCTTCCTTTGCAGAAGGGATGTTCTAACAAGCCCCTGGCTACCATCTGCAGGTGGTAGAAGCCTGAAAAGGCTGAAATATTTACTTTCCGGCCCTTTACAGAAAAACTTGCTCCATGTGACTCTCTCCTTCTAGGTTCTAGATCTATTCTCTTCCCTCCTCCCTGCTCTCAAGTGTGTGTGGGGGAAGCAGGAGGGATTGGGGAAACCCTGGGGTATAAACTATATTCTGTGGCTTCCCCACATGCTGCCCACATCATTTAAAATGGTTGTTTTGGGGCACCTGGGTGGCTCAGTTGGTTAAGTGTCTGCCTTCAACTCAGGTCATGATCCCAGGGTCCTGGGATTGAGTCCCACATCGGGCTCCCTGTTCAGTGGGGAGCCTGCTTCTCTCTCTCCCTCTGCTGCTCGTGCTCGCTCTCACTCTCTATCTCAAATAAATAAATATGATCCTTAAAATAAAATGGTTGTTTTATTAAACTCTTCTCAGGTGTTCCTAATTTGAGTGTACCATCTGTTTGCTATGGAGACCCTGACGGAGAATCCTTATAGACAGGATAGTGAAAGACTGAAGTCGTGGTGTCCTGAGCATTCCTGCTTCGCTGGAAAACTGGCTGCTGGAAGCTTAGCTGGACTTTAGTTCTTTATTTATTTCCTAATGGTAGGAGTCATAGAACTTCTTCTCAGCTCCTTTAAAGTCACCCTCTTCCAGAAAGGCCAAGTGGAGGAAAACACTCCCTATTCTTCACTGAATGTGGTCATTTTTGCGGGCAACTCCTGGGACTACAGAATCATCTTATAACCACCCAGTGAGCTCTTGCAGAAGACGGGCAGAGCAAGAGAGAGAGGAAGCACCTGGGTCCTTGACAAGGGCAGTTAGTCACTGATTCATCCTGGCGTTGCCCTCTCTTTGGCCTTCTTGTTATAACAAATAACTGCCAACTCTTTAGCCATTTCTAGTGCAGTCTTCTGTTACCTCCAGTAGAAAGTACCCTAACAGATATAACTTCCAATTTATTGATTCACCCTTTCTCTCCTTCTGGGGTGCACAGAATTTTATACACAGTATTGTGACATAGTTGATTGGTGGGTTGAGAGTTCTCTCCCTTCTTTGCCAGGAATGCTTTTGTTTTATGTCATGCAGGAAGTGCACACTTCCTTATACTCTCACTCTTTAGAATTCAGTTTGTGCAAATTTAAGAACAAATTCCTTTTGAAGGGTACCTTTTCTGGGCTTTTCAAAGTGAGTCCTCAAGAATCGTCTTTGTCCCAGCAGATCTCCTTGGCCAGAGAAGTGTGTGTGTGTGTGTGTGTGTGTGTGTGTATTATGTTTTATTTGTTTAAGCTTCTGAGTAAGATTTTATTTGCACGAAGGATGTTCTTTGCCAAAACCAAATCAAAACAAAACATCAAAACAACAAACGAAATGAGACACTGGAAACCACTTTTGGAATATCTCATGACTTTCAGCCCCATTCCATTCCCATCTGTGGTTAAATCTTGCTTTTTCCTGTGCATCAACTATTTCTTAACCACTTAAAAGTTATATGATTTATTTCTTTGCTCCAATCACTCATTCGGTTCAACCATTACTGAATACTTACTATTTGTCTAGTATTACACTTGGTGCTAGGAATACAAGGATGGTAGTCTGGTTGGGGAGACAGATAAGTAGAAAGCCGGTACAATATAATAAGCATTATATAGCACCAAACCCCAGAATAATAATAGTCCCTTACAATGAATGAGTACCTACTATATACCAGGCCATTCCAGGGCCTTTATATATGTATTATCTCATTCAATTTTCACAACCACCTTCGGAAGTAGATACCTTTTTATCTTCAAATTATAGCTAAGGGAATTGACAAGTGTTTGAGGAATATATTCCCTTTCTTAAATATAAGAATTCATACAGCTTCAAATATGTTGGGGCCATACACTAAATCATTCATTTAGTACTTCAAAAGTTATAACAGGGCTATTATTTCCAATAATATGATAATTTTGATATTTTGAAAAATATTTCATGTGCAAATGTCCAATAATACTGGCTAACATAATTTTGTTTTTTTTTTCTTTTTCAAAATTTTAATTTTTAAATTAGCATAGAATGAAATAAACTCTGGCATTGTTACAAATCTATGAATTTTTTTATTTAAATGTTTATTTATTGAGAGAGAGAGTGCGAATGTGGGGTGGGGACAGGGCAGAGGGAGGGGGAGAGAGAGAATCCTGAGCAGACTCCCCACTGAGTGTGGAGCCCCACATGGAGCTTGATCTCACAACCCTGAGATCATGACCTGAGCCTGAATCAAGAATTGGATGACGATTTACTCCTATATTTTCTCCTAAAAGTTTTAGTTTTTGTTTTATATTTAGATCTATGATCTATTAAGAGTTAATTTTTTATAAGGGATGAAGTTTAAGTCAAGGCCTGTTTTTTCATAAGAATGTCCCAACAGTTCCAACACTATTTGTTGAGAAGACTATCATATTTCCACAAAAGTGCATTTACACTATTGTGAAAAATCAGTTGACCTTTTTATATATGTCTATTTCTGGACTCTGTATTCTGTTCCACTGATGTATGTGTCCATCCCTCCTTTGCTTATATCACATTCCCCTGATTGCTACAGATTTATGGTAAGTCAAACTCAGATAGTACAATTCTTCCAAATTCTTTACTCTTCTTTTTCAAAATTATTTGGACTATCTTTGTTCCTTTGCTTTTCCATATATATTTTAGAATCAGCTTGCCTATATCTGTAGAACATCCTATTGGTAGTTTGGAATTGCATTGATTCTACAGATCACTTTTCATGTTTACTATGATGAATTTCCCAATCGATGAACATATGTATCGCCACTTCCTTAAGTGCTCATTGATTTCTTTCATTAGTGTTTGGCAGTGTTTTTCAGAACACCTTAGTGAGTTTAATTTGTGTTGTTGATCACTGTCCTTGAAAGAGAACTCGAGTTCATCAAATCCCCTTAGGCTTGATTTACTTGTTCTTACTTTTCCAACTTCGACGATGGCCATTGTTGAGACCCTATCGTATCTTACAACTTACCTACCCATAAAATAATTTTTTTAAAAAGGAAAAAAAAAAAAGACAAATTTACATCTTTTAATTTTACCAGGTAAAACCCAAACAATCCCAAGGCTACCTATAGCCTATCTATGCCCATGATAGCATCACCTCTCTCAATATAACAATCACAGTCATACTTTCAAGGAAGCAAAAAGAAATAAAAATAATTTCGGTAGAATTTGCATCTCTTTAAGATCCCTAAGAATTGGGGCGCCTGGGTGGCTCAGTCGGTTAAGTGACTGCCTTCGGCTCAGGTCATGATCCTGGAGTCCCTGGATCGAGTCCCGCGTCGGGCTCCCTGCTCGGCGGGGAGTCTGCTTCTCCCTCTGACCCTCCCCCCTCTCATGTGCTCTCTCTCATTCTCTCTCTCTCAAATAAATAAATAAAATCTTTAAAAAAAAAAAAGATCCCTAAGAATTGAGTTCACATCCAATGACCCTTCTTTAAAAAATCTTTTTTACTTCTTTCTTTTCATTTCCTTTCACATCTCCCACTGTTTCTGAGCATTTCTTTTTCTTCATGAGCAAAATGACTCTCCACCTCACTAATAAAAGTGGCTGTGGGACTTTCATGTCTCCCCCCCATCAGTGTTACCGCATCCAGGACATACAGGAGACCCAGTCCTCCTGCACTCCAAAGACCCTTTATCTTCACAAGAGAAGTTTGTGGAGCCTTGGAGAAAGCATAGGTCTCCCTCTTTGACTACTTTTCTCGTAAGAAATCCTTCCATGACCCTGGCAACCAGTACCAGCATTTTTTCACACTTATAATAAACTAGAAACAACAGGGGAAAGTTCATGTAAAACAGTGTTTTGAGTAGTGGGAAGTAGACTCTAGTAGAGCGGAGTCACTGGGATTTGGAGTGACTTTGAGAAGGAAGAAGTCCAGAAGGAGGATAAGCAACATATCCATCAAACCCACGAACACTTCTAAACAAAACAGGCCACAAATACTTAACAAGTACAGAGGAGAACTGTAAAGAGGGAGATTTGGAATCTATTGTCCAAAACAATGACCATTCTGGGATATAGCCATGTGAATATGTATCCATGCTAAACCCCTTTAGTTTGAATAATACATAAATTATAAGATACAAATTTTTTTATATTGAAAAGAAAATATGTAATTTAGACCTAAAAAGATGCCTTAGAAAGAAGTTATCCTGTTCAAGGCCAATCTCTTCTCCTGCCTCCTTATCACTCTTCTTTATCTTTAGCTACTGTTTCACACAACTTTTTTCTCAGCCTATAAATAGTCTCCCCCCATCCTGAGGAAAATATCCTTTGGTTCTCCATCTCTCCCCATTCTATTAAAGGCACTAAGTGGCTTTAAAGAGCAGGTTATCATTTTCTTTCTTATTCATAGTTCACTCCTGCATTCATTGCAGCTTGGCAGAAGTCGTCAAGGAAATCTTTACTGTTAGGCTCCATGGACGTGTCCCAGGATATGTCTTACTGACTCCTCAGTGCATTTATTTGGTTTGTTAACTACTTTGTCCTTCTTGGTTCCCTCCTCCTTAGATGCCCATGACAGCACCACCTCTCTCAGTGTTTCTGGCTTGGTCCTCCCTGTGGACTTCCCCTCCTCTGCCCACCCCTTAAGTTTGATGATGCTGAAGTTCCCTCATAGAGTTCGTATGGTTAGCTCATATTATTCTATGGACTTGCCCTGGTCTCTCTTCTCCACATTTAGTTAACTGTCTCCATATATTTGTCAAAATTATCTTTCTAAAATTTGGGTTTGAACCTGTTTCTGTCCTGCTTAATCCCATCGTTCATTCATTACTGACTATACGTCAAAATTCATTATCCTAACCCCTAAGGTCCTCCTTCCCCTTGAAATTGCAAACTGTTTTTTTCAGTGAATGTTCAGTGAGCAAATGGATGGAGGGATGACTTGCAGATCTGTGTCTCTAGCCCTGAACTTTTCTTTTCCTTGAGTTTTAAACTTGTAGACCCTGAGCTTGTTGTACAGTTACAGTTACATACTCCTCAGAACCCACAATATCCAAACTGAACTCTTTTTGCTGTTTTATCTAAGTTCCCACCTTTAGAAACTTGACAGTCATCCTTTACATTTGTTCATTCGCTGCATCACTGAAACTTACTGAATCACCTCCCAAATATTCCTTGCATGTGTTCTAACCTCTCCAGTGCCATAATGCACAGTCTTGTCTTTTTTCACCTAAACTCTCACAACAGCCCACAACTGATTCAACTTAATTCCAACCTCACATCCTCTAGATTGTCATCAAAGGGATCTATCTAAAATCTTTTTAATTTCTTCTGCTCAAAATCTTTCACTGGTGTCCTCTCTCTCTAGGATAAAATGTAAGCTCCATCATGCAACATAAAGTCATCTGTGATCTGACTCTTCTCTATACCTCCAAACTCATCTATTTTCTGTCTCAAGGTCTAATAATATGGCACACCTACGAGATAACATGAATTTACCATGTTATCTCGTAGCTTGAAACTTTTCCTCATGTTGTTCCATTCTGGGCCAGATTTCTACCTCTTCTTCACCCATTCAGCTGCTTCTTATCCCACAAGATTTGTATCAGGAAGATACAAATTCACCAGGAAGCCTTCCCTGATCCTCTTGGTTTGGCTATGTGTTTTCTGCGTTCCAGGAAGGAGAAATGCCTAGTGGTCGGTTCCCAACCTAAATAGGTGCTTAGCCTGGAATCATAGGTTACCAGCTCTTACAACCTTGGGCAAGTTAAAGTAATATCACTCAGACTCAGAAATTAGTCAGTAAATGTTAGCTCTTATTGTTATCACAAGTAGTCCTCTTCTCCAGTGTAAATTTGTAGCCCACTTCCTATCCCCAAGAATCTGTAGGAAAATTTAAAGGACTTCACTGTTTTCTGGATTGATTACTATCTTAAAAAGCCAGCAAAGAAGTGTCTGAATGAAGAAGCAATACAAATTATCCTTTTCTACCTTTTCTTGAGGCCACCTTCTTACCTAAGTTTTCTGAGGGCTGTGGGGAGGTAGGTGCAGGGACTCATTCTTCCTTTTTTTTTTTTTTTTTTTTGCCTTCTTTGCCTTCAGTGTGTTTATCCAGGCAGGATCTCCTGTTCCTTTCCATGGGGGAGAGCTGGTGACTTCATATGTTTATGTGACCTGAAATGTCATTCATCCTATATAACATCATTATTTGCACTTTTTATTAAAAATGACCAGAGGAACAAATTAAAACATAAAATCCATTTATGTTGAGACCAAAGGCTTAAAAAAAATCTATGTCACAGCTATAAAATTTGATTTGTTTCAGCAGCTGAATCCAAGGTTGTTGTTGTTTTTCTCTGAAATGTCTTTTATCTTCCATGTTTCAAATCCTCCCCTAAAGAAATTCTTTAGTAGAAAGGACTTAAACAAATCTAAGTTTTTATGTACAAGCCATAAGAAAGCCAGAGCCATTGGCGATTGGACCTAGAAACTAAAACACCCCTCATGTCATTGCATCCCACCCTCGCCGGTGTAAAATTAGTGTTCAGAGAGTTTTTCCAGCCCTCACTCCAGATCCTTTTTCTTTTTTTCAGATCCATTTTTAATGACCCAAATTATGGGATTTGGATAACTTCCTTTGGCAGCTCTTTTCAGAATATAGTCGACTTCACCATTAGGCAACATCTCCTGATATTTAAACTAATTGTTTTGTTTAGTCAGCTTCATCTCACTTGTCTGGGTCACACTGTACCAATTTAATTCTGTTAGATATTTGAGCTCTTGTCTGAAAATTCCTCCATCACATTATATGTCCATGTATACCTCTCTTGTTTTGAGTTTGATGATGCCATGTTAAACCACGGCAATTTGAAATGTTTGGGAATGAGTGGTTTTGGATAGCTGGTCCTTCTGCATTTGTATATTTACATCCCACATTTTATATAAAAGACATTCTAAAATATGATAGGTACATGCTGCCCTCACTTATTTTTTTAGGTTGAGGTAAAAATTCACATAGCATAGAACCAACCATTTTAAAGTGTACATTTTAGTGGTATTTAATACATTCAAATGTGGTGCAACCATTACCTCTATCTGGTTCTGAAGAATTTTCATCACTCCAAAAGGAGTCCCAGTAACCAGTAGTTCCCCATTCCCTCTCCCCACAGCCTCTGACAACCCTTAATCTGCTTCCTTTCTATGTGGATTTACCTTTTTTGGTTATTTAATATTGCTCTAACCTTAATTATCACGTCAAAGAGTAGTAATGCCTTATTTTTGACTAGTGCTCTGATTTTTAGGAATTTCGTGTGGATCACCTTATTCTTTATGAATATTTGAGATATTGCTATGGTTAAATAAATCCATGTTCTAATTCTTTCTTAGAAGGGTGAGTTGAGGGGCATCTGAGTGGTTCAGTTGGTCAAGCGTCTTCGGCTCAGGTTGTGATCTCAGGGTCCTGGGATTGAGCCCCACATCAGGCTCCCTGCTCAGTGGGGAGACTGCTTCTCCCTCTGCCTCTGCTTCTCTCCCCAGCTTGTGCTCTCTCTCACTCTCTCTCAAATAAATAAATAAAATCTTAAAAAAAAAAAGGGTGAGTTATTTTATTACCTTTGTTGTTAAAAATCTGTCATTTATGTGTCTAAAAATACCAGAGATCCAGCCACATTGATTAATCAGGTTAATTCTTCCTTCTCTCTGCACAGCCTTGCAATCGGTAGATGTTTGAGACGTAGTTGTCTGATGTTGCAAGTGTCTACAGATTGTGCCTGTGTGGTTTGACTGAACATTTAAGCAGAAGTATCCTGACCACTGTATATAAGCTAAGTACTGTGATTCTGATTCTTCACTCTACCACTGAATCCTGGAGCCCTTAAACACTGACTCTTCCAGCTGGGAGGAAATGCATTTCAAGGCCAAGTGAACTTTTGAGTGAAGATTCTTTTATTTCTGTTCATTTGCTTGAAAGGGTAATAGGCAGACATGTCTACTTGTTATCCTGTGTTTGTTCCCTCTTTCTATATCAGTGATGGAATCCCTGATATTTACTGAATATATGGTCATCTTGAATAAAGAGTCTATTACCAGTCTCTTTTCCAGCTAAATATGGCTAGTTACCAAGTTCTGACCTGTCTGGCCAGTTGAAGTGTCATATTTAAATTATGAAAAGGGTCTTTAAAGGGAAGAGCATGCCCTTTTTTTGCTCTTCTGGCTGGAAGGTAGACAAGGCTCCTATTGGGCTACTGGTTAAAAGAAGTCTTATTCTGTAACACCCAGAGCAACATACCATCTCTAGACTTTCTTTTGAGGAAGATACATTTTAAACCCATATAGTAACTATTTTGAGTTTTCTGTCACATGTAGCCAAACCTAATCTTCCCTAACACAATTCTCAATATAGGCAGATTCCACCAAAACCTTGAAGTCTTTTCTCTCATCCAATCTTGAGTAGCCCCCATTCTCAGAGGAAAATATCTTTTTTTAAAAATTTTATTTATTTCAGTGAGAGAGAGAGAGAGAGAGCGAGCACAGGGGAAAGGACAAAGGAAGAGGGAGAGAGAAACTCAAGCAGATTTTGCACTGAGCGTGGAGCCCGATGATGGGCTCGATCCCGTGACCCTGAGATCAGACCTGAGGTGAAACCAAGAATCTGATGCTGAATGGACTGTGTCACCCAGGTGCCCCTCAGAGGAAAATATCTTCTGTGAGAATGTTATTGTAGAATAGATTCAATGTCCATATTTCCTTTGAAAATTTACCTATTTCCATTAAAATATTTGTGTTTTTTTATTATTGCTATTACCAATAGCATAAATATTATTTTTTAGGAGAAGTAGAGTTTTACAGAAAAGAATCACATAGTTTCCAAAAAACCTAAGAAACTATTCAATCTGGTTGCAAGCTGGGATCCCAGAATGTTGATATCTCAGAAGACTAATATGAGAGTTGTGGAAGGCCTTTTTTTAAAAAAATTCTTCCATTTCTATTATTGTTGCCATCAAAATCATTTACAGTGTAACTAAGAGAAAGTAATTTGTTTTTCATAGTAAGATTGGTATCTCATGTTGAGTAAGAAGTCTAAAAGAAGAGAATGACTTTATTATAATAAAAATAGGCGTATTAAAAATATTTTTATTAAGACTTTATTTTCTCATAGCAGTTTAAGACTCACAGCAAAATTGAGGTGAAGACAGAGATTTTCCCTATACTCCCTGCTCCCACACATGCATGGCCTCCCCCACTATCAGCAGCCCCCCAGAGAGTGACAACTGATGAACCTATACTTACACATCATAATCACCCCAAATCCATAGCTCATATTGGGCTTCAGTCTTGGTGTTGTACGTTCTATGGATTTGGACAAATGTATAAGGACATATCCATCATTATAGTACCCTACAGAATAATTTCAATGCCCTAAAAATCCTCTGTGTTCTACCTATCTATCTCCCCCTCCCCCCAGCCCTTGGCAATCACTGACCTTTTTATTGTCTCCATAGTTTTGCCTTTTCCAGGATGTCCTATCACTGGAATTATACAGTATGTAGCCTTTTTCAGATTGGCTTCTTCTACTTAATAATATGTATTTAAGCTTCCCTCCCATCTTTTCATGGCTCGATAGCTCATGTCTTTTAATATCTGAATAACATTCCATTGTCTGGATGGACCACAGTTTATCTATTCACCTACTGAAAGGCATCTTGGTTGCTTCTATGTTTTGGCAGTTGCGAATGAAGCTGCTATGAACATCTGTGTGCAGGGTTTTGTGGGCACATATGTTTTCAACTCTTTTGGGTAAATACCAAAGAGCATGACTGTTGCATCATATGGTAAGAATATTTTTAATTTTGTATGAAATTGCCAAACTGTCCTACAAAGTGGCCCTGCCATTTTACATTTCTCCCAGCAATGAATTAAAGTTCCTATTGCTCCACATCATCGCTGCATTTGTGTTGTCAGTGTTCCAGATTTTGGCCATTTTAATAAGTGTGTGGTGGTAAAGCAGTTGTTTTTTAAGACAAATATTTCCCAGCATAAAGCATATGCGGGAGAATACTTTAAATGTTAAAAGGTTGATGAACCACTTATCTCTACTCCTTCAAGATTTTTAACCATTTCTGTGATTTTAGAAAGCCCTAGAACAACAATAATATTAAATAGAGGTCGGCATCTTTCTGATGTTAAAAAGCAAAGAGAAGGCAGAGCACTGAAGAGTTGGCTACATTGATTCTTACCTTTTTCTTACTTCATCATGGGGCAAGCAGTTATCAAGGTATGGATGGAACATACCTTAGCCAGCAGCTTACTGTAAAGTCCATGAAAATTATGTTCACTTTGGATAAAAGTTTCATGCATCTATTTCACTCTAGGACTAGTTTCATATTTTATTAGTCCAGAGTTCAGATAACTCCCTCACTTTAATTTGTGACAAGGATGGGCAATACACATATACATGTATATTTTGTACACATAGTTGCATCAGTATTCATCATTTCTGCCCTTTCCTTGAAATGGTGGAAGTTCCATCTTTCTGTACTTGATGGGCTCCTGAGACTGTAGTATGAGGTTACGGATTAATAGCTGCATAGACACTGAAAGGACAGAGAACTGGTGTGAGAAAGAAACAATTATATTTACGAGGTGAAAAGGACAAGAAAAATAAGAGAAGCTACGTGAGCTGAGCTGGAGGCAGAGTGTGATGGGAGTTTAAGAGAGAGAGGAGAGAAATTGTTAGGGTCAGTGATATATAAGTTATACATGTTCAAATATGCTCAAATTTGAATATTTTAGATTACAGGAAAAATTAATGCAAATATTCTTCCCAAACCCTGAAATTTGCAACATGAAAAATGGAAATTATTATGAATTATAAATTCTTTTCTGTTGTTAATGTAATAGTTTTGATAATTGCACTAAACCCACAATATGTTTTCATACTGCTCTAATTAACTTTAAGACCAATGGGGAAGAAGAAAAAGATCCTCAAGTTGGAGGGACAATTCGTTGTTTCTACCATCTCTCTCTAAGAGGCCAACAGGTTTATTGCTGTGTTTTCTTGGGCAGCTGAGGTCACACAGGGCAAGGTACCACATAACAAAAGACAAGTCCATTATTTTTGGCTCATTGTTTACGAATATGGATTCTCAAGAGCTCAACATAAGAAAAACACTATTTGGTAGTGAAGCAGAAGAATATAAGACCCGGCTTTCAGAAAGACTGCTTTGACTGTTTTGATGTTCCTGAGTCTATTATTATTCTGTGTGGTTACCCCTGGGAAAAAAGAAATGATGTCCATGAAGATGGAGAGGTTGGATGGGTGGGTGAGTGGTGGGGAAATGGGTTGGAATGTGAATACCACAAAAACAAATCTGGTCATAATTACTTCCTGTGAATTCTAGAAAGCAGCTTCAGTTATCATCAATATGGAACTCTGGACAAAAACATTTGACACCAGACTCTTGTCTGTTTCCTTTAAAAAAAGTCAATCAGGGAGAGGGGTGGGGGGATGGGTTAGCCTGGTGATGGGTATTAAAGAGGGCACGTACTGAATGGAACACTGGGTGTTATATGCAAACAATGAATCATGGAACACTACATCAAAAACTAATGATGTAATGTATGGTGATTAACATAACATAATAAAATTAAAAAAAAAAGTCAACTCACATTTCTCTGACTCCCTTTGATTCACTCCCACTGAAAAAGACCCAGAATTCAAGGTAAAACAAAGACATTTTCCCCTGAAACAGCACTTTGAAACTTGAACAAATAGAAAATAGAGCTGATTCACTTTTCCTTAGTCACTTTAAAAATAAAATAAAATAAAGCAAAAACAGCAAAACCCAACTCCCACTGCAAAATCATTTGTGTGCTTTCCCACCCAAAGCTGTCGGAGTCAATCCTTAACCTAAAAGGTGAAATAATACAGTTCAAAAGTCTATCAGATTTCGAAATCACATCCACCTCCAGCCTAGATATAAAAGCTGATAAAAGCTAACAACCAGGAAACTATCTGCAGCTGTTTAACTTCATTGTATTCAAATTAGTCATTTCACAAGAAGTTAAGATCATCTACATTGCCATCCATTTCCAGTTCCCTCCTCTGCCCCACAGGACCTCTCAGTTCTTTTAGAGATAGCAGTAGACATTTTCCTGACCAGAGAAGTCAGGGAGAACATAATCTCCTTTCTGAGAGCTGATTATATCTTTAGATTAACTGCAGAAAGGATTACAATGGATTTCACTTAGTTCGGTACCCCCCTCCCCGCTCCCCTCTTCTTTTTTAAACTTAATTTGTATTACATTCATGTTTCTAGGCATGTTAAAAAATTACAGAGAATTCAGCAAATCATTTTTCCAGAACACTAGGCTCTGTTAACATGTAGGGTGTGGAGTGGTAAATAAAGAACTCGAAAGGCAAAAGAAGACAAAACAAAACAAAACAAAGGCAGCGACATATCTGGTGTTCATCAATTTCAAGAGCCATTAAGCAATATGCACTGCATCCTTCTTATTGTCATCCCCTCTGTGTGTTTCACAGACTACTGGGGGGTAGGTTTCTCTCTCAGATAGAAATTCAAACTATACTCGTGTTATCTTCATTTATATTTTTCAAGATTTATATATGTCCTAGCTCATTTTTTAAAAAACGTTAACTCACCCCATGAATGAACTTTTTTCTTGTGCTTAAGATTTTCTTAAAGATAGATAAGATATTGACTGATATTTAGTGGTTAGAACAGTACTGTCATTGTGCTGAGAAAGAAAATAATGGAGTGGAGGTAAAGGAGAGTCTATTGACTTTTGAATATTTAGGATCTTTTTCTTTCTTTCTTTCGAGTTAATTTATTTATTTGAGAGAGAGAGAGAGCATGCACAAGCACAGAGGGAGGGCAGAGGGGGAGGGGCAAAGCACAGAGCCCCATGCTCGGGGCTTGATCCCATGTCCCTGAGATCATGACTGAGCTAAAATCAAGAGTCTGATGGTCAGCCCACAGAGCCACCCAGGCGCCCTGAGTATTTAGGATTTTTAAACCAAAGGCACATTGTTCAAGATTTGCAAATAAATTTGGAATGTACTTACAGAGAATGCTTTAAACATAAGGTGATGTTTTGACCATTCGGCTAGGATCTGGAAGCCCTTCCCAGTGACTGGCACTCCAGGGAACATGTTTGGCTGGATTCTGAACATCCCTCCCTGCTTTCTACCTGACTCAGAGCTGGGTCTACTCTATCAGGTCTGAGATTATCAAGAGTTACCTGGAGAAGGCCAGAGGGTCTCACACAAAGCTGGACCCTGTCTTCTATTTGTAGATCACCAGATGACCTCCTCCAAAAGAGAGGACAAAGAAAGGAGCAAGGAGCTAAGGCACCTCGTAGGGGCAGTGATTTTATGTGTCTTCTTAATTATTACATTCTCAGTGGCAAGGAGGACATGCCTAGGAAGACACAGTAAGCATGACATAAATGTTTGTGAAACAAATAAACTTACTCCTCATGGTAATACTGACAGCAATGAATTAACACCAATTTACTGAAGAAGCTCAGACTGGTAAGTGGAAAAACTGGGATTTGAACCTAGGGCTAGATCTTTCCACTATATTACATGATTTACTGGAAAGTCCTCTCCCCCAACAAATTCAAGTCATTCCAAGAGACTTCTTGAATACAGATATCTTCCTTTGCCACAACTTTAAGTGATCTCTGCACAAAAATTTGCAGAAGGTCCACCATAAGCTAAAGCAGCCAACCAAATAATCTAGGCTTTAATAGATATTTTAGGAAGCATCCAGCTCAACTTCCCAACCAAAGAGGAAGAAAATGTATATTACTTTCCACAATGCCTGGCACATGCTAAGTGCTTAGTAAGCATTAATTTCTCACAATGCAAGCAGCTCACGGTAGGCTGAGGTCCCAGTCTTGGCCAGAACACTTTCATTTGCTATATTACAACTTTATGAGATATTGTATTTTGATAAAGAACAGTTCCCCCTTGAAATGTAAACAATCATGAAATCAGTGACTTTGTTTTGTTCACTGATGCACACTCCTAGTGCCAGAATAGGGCTTTTTCTGTGGCAGGTACCAAAAAAAAAAAAAAAATCTATGTTTTGAATATATGATGAGTGTGTGAGTAGTTGTTGAAGGGTTTTAGAAACAGTAATTGCTAAAGAAATCCAGAGGAGTAGCTGGTGCCCCAGCATGGCTGGTGGCCCCCGGTGGCATCATTTGAAGTTATGTGATACTGTGGTAGATGAATGGTTCTCAAGCTGTGGTCTGGGCTCTGCATAAGAGTGTCCATGATCTGGCCCAAATGACAGGTGTAGGATGAACTCATAAGGAAAGGTTGGGAAACTCACCATACAAGATGCACTGTGGTCTCCCTCCTTCTCTTGCTACTCCTCTTCCTCAACCCTTCCATCCCCTACTCCATAGAGAACCCAGATTTGTATCCCATCACCCTTACCTCTGCAGCATGAAATGAAATGAAGTCAGGTCGTCAAGGAATCCATAAGATGAAAATTGAGAAGAAAAATCTATTTTAATTGGTCATATGCCCTGGGCCGGGGGTGGGGGTGGCGGGTGTTGGTGCTTTTGGCAGCTGATTCTTAAATGAGAAAACAAATGGGGAAAATCTTAAAAAATTAATACCTTTGACTTTTAAAAAAGAAATCGAATAGCTTTGTGTTATCTTCTGTAACCTTTATAAATCCTTCACTGAGGGTGTTTCTTACAGAATCTCTGAAAAACATTATATCACATGACACTACCACCAGATTTCATAATTAAAGAAGAAAAGCAGGTGCCTGGGTGGCTCAGTTGGTTAAGCTTAAGCATCTGGCTCTTGATTTTGGCTCAGGTCATGATCTCAGCGTCCTGGATCGAGCCCCACATCAGGCTCCCCAGTCAGTGGGGAGTCTGCCTGTCTCCCTCTCCCTCTGCCCCTCCCCCTGCTTGCTCTCTCTGTCTCTCTCAAATAAATAAATAAATCTTTAAAAAAAAAAAAAGAAGGAAAGCATCTTTCTAGGTGTAGTACACTCCAAGCCCACCGTAGCCCCAATTCTGTGTATTTGCTCACAAAATGTTGACTATGTCCCTTGGATATTTGTTGATCAAAGTTCCAGCCATGCTGCTGAAAGGGTGTTCTGTTCTGTTTTCAAAGTGATTATTAAGCCACTTTAAAAACACTTTAACTTGTGGGTTTGCCTCACTCTATTTGAGTCCAAATTTCACAACCATGTAATGAAGCAAGCCTTATGGTACTGTCTATGTCATCCTAATTCATCAGGAAAACATAATCTTGCACATCTTTTCCAAGGTCCTCCCCCCACCCCTATAGCCATGTCCAGGGCTGTCTGTCTTTTTTTCTGGCTCGGTGTGTGCCCTGGGTTCCAGGATTGAAGGCTCACTGCATCAAACCTATAAGGTTGCAAATCTCCTTTACCACTTTCCTACTAGCCTGCCCCCTTTTCCTGTTCTCAGCCTTCAGACACTTCCGTGTTCTTGGAGTAATCAAGGTTTTATTGTAAAAATGTATCTGAATCCCCCAAAGAGCTCTGAAATATTTGTATCGTTTTTCTGTCTGCTTCAATGGGTATTTTGTCTGAATTGTGAGCATGGGAAACATAAAAAGAAAAAATTAAAAAGAAATATGTAGACTGTAAGACTTGGTAAGAAAACCATGAACAATGTTTCAGTGAGTAAACCATGAAAAAAGAACACATTTAACCAGTCTGCTATTTTCTTTATGATTTGCTCCTATTGGAATGACTGAACATTTATTTAGACTTCAGATATGATCTTCACGTAGTTTAAGCACTGGACTATTTTACTTTAGAATTATTTGACCAAATTTTTTTTTTTTTTTTTAGATTTTATTTATTTATTTGAGAGAGAGAGAATGAGAGAGAGAGAACACCTGAGAGGGGATAGGGTCAGAGGACGAAGTAGACTCCCCGCCGAACAGGAAGCCCGATGCGGGACTCGATCCAGGGACTCCAGGATCATGACCTGAGCCGAAGGCAGTTGCTTAACCAACTGAGCCACCCAGGCGCCCTATTTGACCAATTTTAAAAGGTACTTAATCATATTAAAAATGTATTTAAAAGAGATCATCAACCATTTCTTTCAGAAACATCAATTTCCCAAGTTTTCCTGACTATTTATGGCCCACAAAGTGCAAAGGGCCTTAGTTTCCATGCATGATTCTGATATACTTTATAAAAGTGAATTCAGGAATTTCCAGATTATTGTTCTTAGCTAACTTCTATCAGTGATAAAAGAATCCAATGGTCCATATCGTATTAACCAAGGACAGAAATATCTACTCTACCTGGTATTTTAAAGAACAGTTGCTAAGCACAGAATGAAACAGAAAGAGAACCAAGTCTTGGGAAAGGCACTTGACCCCTCTGGGCTTAGGAGAGATCCAAGAGGTTAGACTTCACACTGGATCATTCATATTCTTTCACTTTTTGCCACACCTGCATGAAACGGTTTACTGCTATTCCCCCTCCCACTTTCAGAAACATTGAGCTAAATGAATTTTAATGTTCACTTTTTACATCTTTGGTTTTCCTTTTTAAGGTTCCTTTCTGTAGAGCTGTGGGATCTATTTAATGAAGCAGCAATACCTCTCCTTAGCTTTGACCGGAAAAGGCATAATCAAAAGCCGTTTTTATGGCGTTTATCTCATATTCAGAGAAAATAGATGTCAAGTGTCAGAACAAAATAAGTTGTGTATCAAAGTCAAAGTCTTCATCCCTTTGTCTATTTGAAAAAGCCACCTATTCTTCAGCTGATGGATTTCTAAGAATTCCGATTAGTTTTATTCCTGTCTTCATGTTGAGTTTGATCTTACTTAGCATGTGAGTGCAGTTCCTCCTCTCTCCCTTTTCTTGATATTATTTGTGGCTCACAATCCTTCGGGTTTCTTTCTCACGGCATCTTAGATCCTTATGATTTCTGAACACTTTTTTAATGTTTGAATTTGAATGTTGACATGTTTCTATGAAGAAAGGAAGTGATCACCGCGAGCCATCGGATATATTTTTAAGAAGAAATCTGGAAGTCTAGAAAGGAAGTTACGAGAATGCTGAAAACCCAGAGAGATATCCTACAGGAAACCAAAATTTAAAAAGGAGGTTGCAAGAAAACCTCAGACATTCCATAAGTTTTGCATGACACCCAAGAGTTCTATTTTTTTTTTTTTTCCATTTTTGGCTCACCCATCTGTTATTTTGATTTATTAATTTTTTTTGGCAACACTGTTGACATGCTGTCTTTCATATAAATTTACAACTTTAGCCCTTTCTGGAAATAGAAGCTTTTTCTAATTTCCCTTAAAACATGAGTCACTGGATGGAAGTCAAGCAGGATAGGACAGGGGAGAGGAGGGAGGTGGGAATGAAAAGGGGGCTAGTCACTCAGCGCTGCCTCACGTACGTGGATGTGAGCCACTCGGATGGGCGCATGCGTCCTGAGAGTCCACTGCACCAGCAATCCTGTGCTCCTGCTTGGGGTTCTTGTGAATAAGTGAAGCTGCAGGTTTTCCTAGGGGTAGCTCTGTCCTAAGGAACACACATTCTCCTGTCTCGGCCCTACTGAGAAAAAAAGAGGTAAAGGTTAAAAATGTCCTCTGTTCAGTTTTTAGTAAAACGAACTTCGTACAATTCAGTTGTATGATAATTTTAGGAGTATGAAAAGAAAGAAGTGGTACTATCTAGACACTGTATAAACAGAAGTTATTCTGCAACCACATGCAACCCACCCTATCAGAGGGTGACTTAATTAGACTGCAGTGGGACCTGGGTGTGGATTTCTTTCTAAACCCCAAGGCGATTTTCAGGTATAACTAAGTTTGAGAACCATAGATGTAGAATGAAGGGCTAATTCTTAGCTGTTTATTTTCATTTTAACCATGGTTATTAAAGTATAGCTTTTTAAATAATGTGGTGTTATGCCAATATTTCTTTAACCATTTTCAACCTCTTGTGCAAATAACACCATATAAAGGCTTCATCAATTTAGATTATTTTTTAAAAAAAGATTTCAATAAACAACCCTGACTACCCCATCTTCTAATTCTGTCAAATCCTATTTACTCTATTTTCTTCTTCCAAATGAGTTTAGCATTCTGGGCTGATAGCATCTAAAAGAAAAATAAACCTGTGGAGAGAGAAGTATTACAAAGAAAATAAAAATCCTATTTCATACCCTGGATAAATAAATCAATTAACTTGAAGTATGGCTAAATTCCTTACTTGATAAAGGGTATCTCCCTAATGCTAATAAATACAAACATGATATTTATTAATAAAATATAAGAAATATTGGCTTTGAATTCAGCAATAAGACAAGGATGCTTGCTGTCAATACTTCCATTCAACATTGTTAAGAGATCATAGTTGTCAGAGTAAGGCAAGATGAACAAGTTATAAATAATGGAAAGAAAGAAATAAAACTGACAATATTCATAGATGCTACACAATAAAATCCATGAGGAACTTCAGACAAATTATTCGGATTAATTACAGCGTACAACAAGGTTGCAGGATATATCAAGATACAAACAACCATTACCTTCCTTGATATTGGTGACAAATAGGGAAATTTCCATTCTTAAAAACTGACATTTACAATAGCTGCAAAACCCCAAACAACTTATGGCCAAAGGTAACAAAATTTGGGCTAGACATTTATGAATAAACTTACAAAACTTTATTTAAAAATAATTACTGGGACTCCTGGGTGGCTCAGTTGTTGAGCGTCTGCCTTCAGCTCAGGTCCTGGGATCGAGCCCCGCATCGGGAGTCCCTGCTCGGCGGGAAGCCTGCTTCTCCCTCTCCCACTCCCCTTGCTTGTATTCCCTCTCTCACTGTCTCTCTCTCTGTCAAATAAATAAATAAAATCCTTAAAAAAATAAGATAATTATAAAGACTGAAATAAATGGAGAGAAAAAAACATTTATAGAAACACACCATATTACAAAGATGTTGTTTTCTTCCCTAATTAATTTATGAATTCAGTGCACTGTCAATAAAAATTCTGTAAAGAATATGTGATAAATGAATTCTAAAATGTACATAAAATAACAAAGGTACAATGAAAGTCAAGCCAATTTTGAAGAAGTGCATATTAGAAAAGGAACTTGTCCCAATATAAATAAAAAATTATTATAAAAGTAGAGCAGTTAAAATGTTGTGTAACTATCACAGAAAAATATACTAATAGACAGAATTGAAATATATGACAAAGTGGCATTGTTAATTGGTGGTAAAAGATATACTATCCAATGCCTGACACTGGGACAACTGGTTGTCTCTATGGAACAAAATCCAACGGAATCATTAGTATCCACAGAAATCAATTGCAGTTGGAGTCTCCTGGGTGGCTTAGTTGGTTAAGTGTCTACCTTCGGCTCAGGCCATGATCCCAGAGTCCTGGGAGTCCTGGGAGTATTGGGATTGAGCCCTGTGTGGGGCTCCCTACTCAGTGGGGAACCTGCTTCTCCCTATCCCTCTGCCCCTCCCCCTGTTTCTACTCTCTCTCAAAAAATAATTTTAAATTTATATGATATTATCATTTAATACATAAATAATTTATAAATAATAAATATTATTTATATTATATTTACTTTTTATTATTTAGAAAAAGGATATGAAAAGGTGATTCATAGAAAAGAAAAACCATCGAAATAGACAATAAATTTACAAAAATATTCTCAATACAAATCAGAGAAATACCAATGAGATGTTATCTTACATCCATCAGATTGGTGAAAATTAATTTTGACAATGCAAAATGTGGCATGTAGGAAGAAAAAGATATATAGCAGTTAAAACAAATAAATTATAGCCATGGTTTTTAGTTTGGGAGGTGAGGGATAATTTTGTCCCCACAAAGAACAATGGGCAATGTCCGGAGACATTTTTGTTGTCACAACTGGGCTGGGGACATAGAGGGGCATATTATTGGCATCTAGTGCTGTTGTTTCACAATAGAGAATTCTTTTGCCCAAAATGTCAATAATGCTGAGCTTGAGAAACCCAGAATTAGAGCTACAATCACCATGGATTATTATCATAAAAAGTAAAGATGATTTATCAGTTTTTTTCTGTGATGTGTTTTTGGGGTTGTATTTAGGCACATTTTGTCTAGCCCAAAGTCTCTTATATTTTCCTCTAAACATTTTAGCTTTACATTTTTGAATTTCACTCAGTTCAAAATATTTGTTAATTTCCCTTGAAACTTTCATTTTGACTCATGTGTTACCTCAACCCATGGATTTAAATTCCAAAATGTCTGAGTATTTGGAAAATTTACAGATATATTTCTATTTTATTTCTAGTTTACTTTGGTTATGGTGGGAGAACATACCTTAAATTTTTAAAAATATATCAAGTTTTGTTTTAAGGCCCATGATATGATCTATCTTAACAAATGATTCATGTGTGAAAAAAATGTGTATTTTGTTGTTGTTGGATAGAGTGCTTGGCAATTGTGATTTAGGTCAAGCTGGTAGATGGTGTTGAGTCTTCTGCACATTGCTGACTTTATGTATACTTGTTCTATTGATTGCTGAGAGAAGAGTATTCAAGTCTCCAAATATATTTGTGGGCATATCTATTTCTCCTTGCACTTCTATCCATTTTTGTTTTATGCATTGTGAAGCTCTATTGTTAGGTACAAACACATTTAGGACTGTTATGTCTTCTTGGTGATAGACCATTTTGTAATTATTTAATGTTCCTCTTTATCCCTAAAATATTCCTGATTCTGCAATCTACTGTGTATTAATATAACCCCTAGACAGGGCACCTGGGTGGCTCAGTCAGTTAAGCATCTGCCTTCAGCTCAGGTCATGATCTCAGGGTCCTCCCATTGGGCTCCCTGCTCAGCAGGGAGTCTGCTTCTCCCTCTTCCTCTGTGTGCTCGTTCTCTCTCTCAAATTAATTAATTAATTAATTTAAAAATATTATAGCCCCTCCAGCTTTCCTTTGATTAGCATTCATATTGTATTTCCTGTTCCATCTTTTTACTTTTAACTTGTATGAATCATTATATTTAAAATGTGTTTCTAATAGAATAATGTTTGATCTTTTTCTTAAATCCAATTTGACAATCTGTGCCTTTTAATTAATGTTGGAATCATTTACAAATTATAGATACGGTTGAATTTAGGTCTACCCTATGATTGTTCTCTCTTTGCTCCCTTTGGTTTTTTTCCACTTTTCCCTCTTCCTGATTTTTTTTTTTTTGGATTACAAGAATATTTTTAGTATTCCATTACAACTTATTAATTGGTCTTTTGATAATATCACTTTGTATTAATTTTTAGTTGTTGATCAAAAAAATTGCAATATATATACCTTAACTTTCCAAAGTTTACTTAAAATTAATATTTTACCATCTCAAGTAAAATGTAGAAGTCTTGCAACCATATAAATTCTTAAGATACTTCCCCAAGATATTTACCATTTGAGATGTTTTTATCTCATTCCTGAAGTTCCAAGCTTCTTTTTGTTATCACTTCTCTTCAGGCTGGAAAACTTCCTTCAGCATTTTTTTAACATGTCTGCTGATGATGAATTCTTAGTTTTCTTTCATCTGAGGTCTTTATTTTGCTCTCATTCCTGAGGATATTTTCAGGGTTGACAGTTCTTTTCTTTCAACACTATAAAGATGTCGCACTCTCTTCTGGCTTTCAAAGTGTCTAGATATGAGAAGCCATCTTTCAAATAGTTTTCCCCATATGTAGTGTATCATTTTTCTCCCCTCTGGCTGCTTTCACATTTTTTTCTTTATCTTTGGTTTTCAAAAGTTTGAATTTGATGTGTCTGGGCATGACTTTCTATGAATTTATCCTGTTTGGGATTTGCTGGGCTTCTTAAATCTGTAAATGTATGCCTTCTACCATATCTGGGCAATTTTTAGTCATTATTTATTCAATATTTTTTCAGCATCAATAGCATTCTCTTTGTTAATTGGGACTCCAGTGACACAAATGTTAGATATTTTCCTAATGATTTCTGAGGCTGTGTTTATTTTTTAAAGTTTTTTTTCCTGCTATTCTGGGATAATTTGGATAAATTGAATAATTTATATTGATTTATCTGTAAGTTTGCTGACTCCTTTATAATCTCCATCATACTACTGAGCCTGCCCAGTGAATTTAGTTAAAATGTTATGTTTCTTCCATTCTAAAATTTTCATTTGCTTCTTTTTTTAAAGTTTCTATTTTTCTGCTGTGAGCTTCTGTTTTTCCATATCTCATTAATGTCTACTTTTATCTTATGGGAAATGGTTAATAATGGTGGCTTAAAATCTTTGTTTAAAAATGTGTTTAAGGCTTTTATTTCTGAATCATGGATTTTACTGTATCTTGAACGTTTTCATGAATCTTTAGTTTTCTGGTCTATTTCTTTTTTAGGAAGTGAGTATGCAGACAAAATCATTTCCTGTGATATTCTTGGACGTTCTAGGATCACCAGTCAAGTAAAATGACAGAACAATGGTCAGGACTTCTATGTAATACTTAAATTATATATTCAGACCTATACACTAATCTGAATTTCCACATTGGGAAATGCACAGCAGAACATCAACTGTTTATGCTCTTATCACCATAAACCCCCAAATATGACTATTTATCTCTTCTTTCTTACTGTTGTTCAGCTCTCGACTGTAAGTATTTAACACTAACTTGTAATTACCTACCCCTCCCCCTACTTCTTTCAGCTCCTTTCAACCTCCATATTACTCTCCAATTCTTCAATAGTTTCAAGAGTATTAAAGAACTCCTTATTTACACCAGTGCTACTCAAAGTCACTAGCAATGTCCAGCATCACCTAGGAACTTACTAGAAATGTAAATTCCCAGGTCCCCTACTCAAACCTATTGAGTTAGAAACTCTGGGGGTTGGACCCAGGAATCATTTTGAACAATATCTCTCAGTCATTCTTCTGTGTGTTAAAGTTTGAGAAGCACTGGCCTAGGTGACAAATTCCTTAAGCTAATTTGAATAGCTGAGAAAACACTGGGGAGCTGATAAAATTTAGCAAATGGAAGAGGAAGCAGAGTTGCTATCAAAGACAGAACAGAGAGTGGTCAGACAGACAGCTCTCAAACAACCAAGAATGGGCATGGAGGGAGCTGAAAAGTCAGTGGGGATGATCCTAAGAGTGGCTATCAGATCTTTTGAGGTGTCAGATAGTACAGACATAAGGGCAAAAGAACATGCTCATAGATTATTTCAGGCAGTTATAGGAATATATGCATTATCAACTCCACATTGTTGTTGTAGAGTAAGAAAGTGGGGAGAATTCTTTTTTTTTTTTTTGGTATCTTGATAAATAAGCCAAATCCCTAAAATGACTTGACCACCATGTCATATTAGTAGTAGAAGTTGAACCTATAGTTGAGGTTGGGGCCTCTGTGATTTTAGTAATTGATAGGTGATTTTAGTAATTGATAGGTGAGCCTAGACAAGTCTTACTGTGAGCAGTTCATCACCAACACTAATAATTTAAAAGACTGGGTAATAGGACATTACTTTATTCACCCAAGAATACCTTCCTTGTTACCAAACTTTTGGAAATAATGACTGAACAAATGGTAGTTGCAGAGACTGATTACTTGTTCAGACAATGTGAGTCCTGGGGGAGGTGAGTCTTCAAAAACTCCCCTTATGCACTCAGCGCTTTTAAAAGTACCTGTTTGCTAGAGACAAAAGCTTTACTATTTTCAAAAACTAGTTTGTGGTTAACATTGGAAATACAGTTGTTAAATCAATCCCAAACCCCTAGAGAGTATCCTAGAACGAATTTAGAGTGATTTGTCATCCCTTTACATTACCAACAGGCAGAATAGACTTTGACCCAAGGTGCTTGGGTGTAGCCATGTTTATATAATAATTAAGACTAGGATTTGAGCTTCAGCGTTGATAGGTAGTATTAAGGTGGAGATAACAGAGTCTCTAAAGCCAAATTTTGCAGTTCAATGTAGCCTCATTGATCTTATTTTAATAACTCCATTCATTTTGCTCTGGAAAGCATTCCCATTTAGTTTTCCCTTCAGGGTTTGCTGTGATAGATGCAAGCATAAAAAGTCTGAAAGTAAAAAGACTCTAAGAGGGGGATTTAGGAAGTCTTAAAGCAAAGAATCTCTAAAGTCAGGTTACCACCCCAGGTGTCAGGAATAAGAAGACCCTCTTGCAGTAGGAGAGGGGAAGGACCCCTCTTGCATAAAGGTCTGGAGAGGAAAGTTAGACAAGGTAACTAGTTCCTTTAATGGGTCCCATGAATGAAGTGGGGTGGATCTCTTTTTTTCTAAATCTAAAATGGATAAGTAATAGGCTATCTCACTAACCTGAGGAAGCCTAGTCATGGGAAGCCAGGCACATGAGGTGGTTATTCTGGAAGATGCTCTCTACGTATTCCAGATCACAGCCAAAGCACTGATTGATATGGGAGAGCAATGTCCCAGATCTGGTGAAAGAGCTCGCACCACTGAGAAGGGAAGTAGGCTTCTGGTCTCCAAAATTCTTAGGAAGGGTGGATGGTCAGAACTGAGGAGGGACACTGGAGGTAGAAGCTCAAGGCAGATGGCAGGGAAGTGGCATTTCTGTGTTTTGGTAACAACCAGGGCTTGGTAGTGAAGTGTTATTCTAGTAGGCCAACCTGGAGCCATCAGATTCTGACTGTCCAGTGGGGAACCTGAAATCATAGTCTCCCTTTTGTGTCAAACAATCTATTCCTTCTTTTTTCTTAGAGTCTCTCTCTCTCTTTCTCTTTATGCCATATTTACTCCTGACTAAGAGAATAGAATGAAGCTAAAGTTCATTCCTTCAGATTCATGGTTTGTATGGTCTCTCCTTGTTCCCATTCCTGCCTGCTTATTCAGCTCTCTTCCCAGGCCCTGCAGTTTGCACAGCACTCCATTTCCATGCAGAGCTTAGACAGCTTTCTTTTCTCTCCCTTGTAAATGCAGCCTGCCCTCACCCCACCTCCTGGCCCCCCAGAAGGAAGGAAGAACAGGCAGAAAAACTGAGAAAGCCTTAGCCAGGCCTAGGAATTCTCAATACTGTGTCTATTTCTGCCTTGGATTTTGCTGCCCCGTTAAAGCATTTATCTGAAGTTTCCCATGCTTATGTTAGCAATTACTGGTGTAACCTGTCACTGCTTAGAGAAAAATCTGCAAAAAAAAGACATCATATTCAGTGCCTTTTCCTCTCCTTCAACTTTTTCTTTTTGTATAGGCAGTGCCAAAACAGCTTATAATATCACTTCGAGGAGGAAATTTCATAGAGAGCGGGTTTCATTAGCGTTGAATAAAAGGAGTGCTCTGGGAAATCTTGATGTCCCTGGGAGTCATTGACTCTTCTCTCCGGGCTTCTCTTCCAAAGTCAGGTCTCCCTGGGATCCTATCATGTCTAAAAAGAGGTGGGTTTCCTCCTAGGAGGATGCTGTGTGTACCAAGCACAGAGAGAGCCCAGAGACAGTGGAGTTCCTGAGCTGTGGGTGGACCCTGGACATTGATCAGATATCTGATCAAGTTCTCACATAGCCCTAAAGAAGTGTTGGAAGCCAAAAAACAAAACAAAACAAAACAAAACAAAAAAACAAGAAGTGTTGGAAGCATTTCCATCCACTGGCGCGTGACAATGGTTGAGATAGTTTTCTTGACCTATCACACATCTCCTTGAATTCTTCATCACCTTTCTCACCTAGAAAGCCCTTCATTTACACCTTTGCACATCTGGTGCTTTGGAGCAATTGTGTTAGGGGAAAACAACCAGGGAAAACACTTTTGGGTTGTGAAAACAGGAGAATTTCCTTGATTTGCATTGTTTTTCATATGCTTTTAAAGCTTCAACTTGGAAAGTCACTTACCGGAGAGGAGTTTACATATTCCCCGAGATTAAGTTACCAGATGTGATTTTAAAGTATAATGCAAAAATAACCTGCCTGATATCAGCATTACATCTCTGACAGGAATGCTGTCAGAAAGGAGAACAGTCTGTTAGAGACACTCTCTTTAAATGTTTCTCTGCAACTGGTCACTGAAATTGACAGTGATTTCCTGCACAATGTAGACTTTCTCCATTTCATCTTTAATTTCTAAAATGGTGTCACTTGTGGGTGAATGTGGGTCTCTGCCATAGAACTAAATGCCCTTCTGTTTCTTTTCAGTGCCTATGAATACAATCACCTACGAATGCCAGCCAGACCACACCTCCCTGGACTGCTGAGATTTATTAGAAGGACAGCTCCCTGCGGTGCCAGCAAATCTTGAGTCTCTGGCGAATAGACAATGTGCAGGCTGAGGAATAGCGCCATCACGAATTCACACATTCACAGTAGGTTTTGTCTCATTATCTTTTATATCTTTGGGATGAACATTTCTTCCCAATGCTAGTAGGTCAGACTGCCCTTAGGAACTGTGATATAAAATGAGAGTCCTAGAAAATTAGCCTTTAAAACTCTTGAAATGCTCCTCTTCCTTTTCACCTTCCTCAACTAACTGTTTTGTTTCCCTCTGTTCTAATTGCTTAAATACATAGTTATTTTCATGGAAATTACTGTGTCTTTTAAATCATTTGGAACGGTTGATTTTCTTTGGCTCCCCCACTACTCAAAAACCAGAGAGGTCTTGTTTCCCAACATTTCGTTTTCTTCTGGAAACTTCAGGAATTGAATTAGGCAAGGATTCAGAACTGAGAGATAGTAGAAGGGACTTTATGTAAACAGAGAATAAAAGGTTAGGATGAGGAAGAATCTCCATGAGAGTGAAAATAGCCAATGCCTCCAATTATATCCAACTATGTGCCCACTTCACTGAGGGGCCCTTCAGACCTTAGCTCCGGGAAAGGAAAGGGGCAGCGTTAGCATTTCCATCAACAATGTCAGGACTCTCCTAACCAGCCCCTCCTCTCCCCAATATCTCCATTATCAGTCTTCCAAGGTGTCAGAAACTCTTGATAATGCCTTTCTTTATCTTCAAAAACACAATGTAGAAAATGTTGATTTAAGGTAATGAAAATTTTTGTTGGAAGGCAAATACCTCCTCTATGAGGAGTAACTTATTAAACCAGTGTCACCCTAGAAAACAATAGGTTATCAGATTGCTATACTCAGTTAACAGAATCCCAGGAGAATGGGATGAAGGAAAAGTCAGCTTTGAAGAATGTTTGGGGTACAATCATTAAGGGATCACTTTGTAGGTGGTTATTTTGGAAAGATGAAAGAGAGAAAGGGTAATGCTTAGAAGGAGAAGACAGAGGGAAAGGAGAATATATAAGAGACCTTTACTTAAAATCTGAGGGACTGCTTGTGTCTTCGTTTTTCATGGATAGGTGGACACATAAATGGGAGACTTAAAGAATTCAGCATTTATGGAATTAGAAAATAGAGAACTAAAAATACTAGTTTCATGTTGCTAAACTGGTCATGCTTTTATCTTAAATTACAAATAGGCAGAAGGGGCTATCCTTGGCTTTTGACCTAGTGAACAGTGTGTAAACCAATCCACAGAGACACTAGGGATAGCCTCCCTGACTACATTTTTCTATAATCTGAAAGACCAAAATCTGCTTTCCTGTTTACAACTGAAAGAGAATGTTGGAGAGAATTCATGTTGGGATTGGAGAAAATTGTTTAGCTCACAGGCATCCATCTGAAGCAGTGGTAACCTTTAGTTATTATTTAATAGAATTATGCTAATGAGATAAAGCAAACTTGATAATGTCTGTGGTTGCTTGTCTAATCTAAAAGATCACACACGCTTTTGCCATTTAGCTATTTGTCTACAGTGAATCTTCAAAGAAAAGAAGAGAAGAAAGGTTAAAAAAAAGGTCCATTTTCACAGTTGTCATCAGGTTTGGTGGGAAGGAATGTTAAAAAATCTCAGCAAAAGTCTAATTTGGGATGATCAGCTGATTTAATACATCTATACTTTCTCTTTCCCTAATAGCCAAAATAATCAAGTGTTGGCTGTTTGACATGCTGGAAATGTCACATGTAGTCAATAGACAGCAGTCATTATTATTGTGTAGTGACGTGTTTCGTGAGGAAATGCTGAACAAGTAGAAAAAGGAAATGAACTGTACTTCGATGGAAAGACTAAGACAACCCAATCCACAGTAGAAATTGAAAAGAACAGTCTTCTCATCAAAATCAATAAAAAGGGAACTGCATGATATTTTATTGTATACTTTGTCTAGATCATCTGATTAAGTCTGGAATTATGGAAACACTATATCTAGAAAGTTAATTTTTTTTTTTTTTTTTGGTTAGGGCAAGTGGAGATATTGTAATTGAGATGGTATTAACCATGGGATTTTTCTAGAAGGCAAGAAAAGGCAGAACACCATTAGTTCCATGAATAGTACACCTTGTTGATAGCATACAATCTATCTTTACAAAAAATATTTCCATGAAATGTGGCTCATTTCGGTTAAGCCTCTGCCTTTGGCTCAGGTCATGATCTCCAGGTCCTGGGATGGAGCCCTGCCTTGGGCTCCCTGCTCAGCAGGGAGTCTGCTTCTCTCTCTCTCTCTCCCTCTGCCCCTCCTCCCTGCTCGTTCTCTCTCTCTCTCTCAAATAAATAAAAATCTTAAAAAAAAAGATGTGTCAAATTGAAAGATTTCATTGCCAGCTTGGTTTTTAGATGGTGGATTTAAGTGTAATTTGAAAGGGAATCTTGTTAATTGCACTCTATTTGACGGGACAAATACAAAATTATGTCAAAATGAAATTGAGGCCTCATTTCTTTCATCCAGTAATTTGTGATTTCTATTTTTTAAAAATATCAAAATTGAAATGACTATCATTAGCTAATTTTGTGTGCCTCATAGTAATACCTTCCAACCCCCACTTAGAAACTGAGACTCTTCCAAATTGAATAGCAACATGGGGCGAATGGCAAGCAGAGTGACATTTTCTGGGACTCAAGTATTTCCTAGTATTTGGTCACAAGTGTTCAGTATCTCCTTCCAATAATAAACATAAAGCTAATTTCCTGTTCTCTCCTGAGTGTGATATATTTGTCACTCTCTTAACTGTTCCCTTTCAGCCAGAGGACCCAGCCTCATTTAGATGAGTCATTTTGTGAGGTTCTGAAGCAAGGTGCTAGCGGAAGCAAAACAAAACAAAACCCCGAAAACTGTTCCAAAAGGGATTTTGTCATCACAGTTTATACAGCTAACTGATGATGGCAAATCTTAGGGCCTGAAAGAGGCAGACACTTGAGTAAAAGTGAGCAAAATGGAACTATCACATCCACTATCTTCATACAGTTTTCCAACGTGTTTGCTGTAATAACAAATTCTTTTTAAAAAGACATCATTAAGTTCTTTATAAAAACAAAATGTTTCTAAAAAAAAAAAAAGCCCAAAAAACTTTCTGACTTTATAAAGTACACATGACTCTAGCATAATGTGAAACATCCAGACTATCATAATAAGATTAGTGACCTACAGCTAGACAGCCAGACCATCTATCTATCCATAAAATGTAAAATTTACTATAAAATTTAAATACTTAAAAGAATTTTAAGAATGGAAATATGTGGGCAGAGGATCCGCTTATCCAATGTAAAATGGTGATAACGTGGAATTCATGGTAAGGAAAGGGAGGGGTTGCTTCCAATCATCATCATCATCAACACACACACACACACACACACACAAACCTACAATGGATTAAACTGGTCTAGAGCAAGGTAATTTACTTTTTCCAAAGTTAAAATCCCTTCCAGTATCTCCAACTGCACTTTCCTTCTTTCATAGTTTCCATTGACTGAGCTTCTGGCTGGGACTGACCCAAACAAAACTGATAGGTAGGGCTTGTCTTTGTATTTTCCAGTTTGGCATCGTATTTTCCAGGTTTTCGTACTGCCTCCACTTACAAGAGCTCCTCTTCTTTGATGCTTGTTCTTGAGCCTGACATCTTCGTTTTACGCAACATTTTACTCTTCTAACTTCCATCAGAAATTATTTGTTCTGTGTGTTCTCTCGAAGTCCTCAAGGTGACTGAAGGCTAGTATGTATCATAATGCTTGGTGCTAAGATTTCAAAGGACACTTATGCCTTGGTGTGTTTGCAGGCCCCTATTTTAAAAGGCCACTTGGAGCCATTGTTTTGTAATCCAAAGGATTGATTCTAATGGTGAAAGTTGGACATCTGTGGGTGGATGTGTCTTTGTTTCCTTAAAACATGCCTCCTAGTTGACTGCCTACTCCACTAGGTCTCAGGAAGGCCACCCTTCCTCCTACTTAAACAGTAAATCACACAGGCTCCTACCACAAACTGGAATACATCCTCAGTGCAGGTGAGTGGATCCTACTGTTTCTCTATGACAGGTGCTCTGGCCAGGCCTTCTCAAGAAGCATGACTCAGTGTTAACTCTAGTAAGAGGTCATTGCTGACTCTGTAAAATTTATGGACACTATAGGCATCAGCTGTTTTCTCCCGTCTCAGTGGCTTTACCCTTCCTTTGCATTGTTTCCTAGAGGAGGCATCATCAGAAGCAGCTAAAGTGACAACAGTGGATTAACCCAAAATTTCACATTAAACCTTCTTTTTCTTCTACAGTAGACTCTTTTCCAAGTGTGAAGTTGCCATCCACAGGATAGATGATCTCTTAAAATCTTGGAGAGAAACATCTTTCAACTGTGTTTGTGGGGAATAAACATAGCACAGAAAAAGAAAATCTGGGACACTCTTCTTCCTAATGCACTTGGCTGCCTGGTTGCCTGACTTACAAAAACAGTTGGAGCTATAAATGTTAAATTTGGCTTAAAGAAGTCTTCAGTGAGAAATACCACCCTGAATTTTGAAAAGGGAAAAAAAATTAAAACTTTATTAAAAGTTAATGTGGTTAAATTTACAAGTCTGTGCGTGTGTAAATTCAACACTTCAATCTGCTAATTTGCCAAGGCATAATTTACTCACAGTCTATAAATGCACTGAGATGCTCGGGGAGAAACATGTGGTCTTCTCAAAATTTATGGGAGTTGGAAATAATCAATTCCCGCCTTCAGGGAGTTTGCAGTCTAAGAGGTAAAAAGATCACGATGTATAATTTGTAAGCAGACATTAGTGTAAGCAAACTGGAAAATATCGAGGGGCTTAATTAGGAATTAGGTTTGCAAGTTGGGGTTTCTTGCATTCAGAGGTGGGCATCTGAATTATTACTTCAGTCGTGGGAAGCATCTGACATATTTAGTGGAAGAGCTGACGGCTGTTTCCATGACTTGAGAGCTTTAGAAAGCTTTAGGCTCTTGGAGCCTCTGGATTAATGTAGAAAAATGAAACTGAAGCAGATTTTATGGGGGTGGGAGGGAGGAGATGGGGAGATTGTAGATGTCAAGGACATAGCAGTTGGTAATTTATAACCCAGATACAAAAGATCTGAGTTTGTTCCAGGGAGATTTTAGAGATATTTAAAGAGAATGGGAAAATTTTCCCTTATAACTAAGGCAATGCATATTTATTGTAGAAAGCTTGTAAACTCAAGAAAGGCAAAAATTAGAATAAAAGTTGCTTCTGATCCCACCATTCAAAGACAACCATTATTAGTGTGCTGATATTCATCCTATTTCATTTTTTAATATGTATCTCATTTTTCTTTCATGAGAACAGTATCCTTCTTATTAAATATGCTTTTTGAACTCACTTTTTGATTTTACCATGTCTCCTGAACATCTGGAAAGAGATTTCTGGGGAAAGGGGTTTAAGATCAGCTGAACAGGGAAAGGACTAGAGAGAGGGCAGATGGTAACAAAGAAACAGCAAACCAAAAATGTCTTACAGTCCAGTGGGAACATGCATGCCAGGGTGTATCTTATTATTTTTTTAAAGCATTTAGTGGGTCAACTTCTAGGGGTCCTTAAAGATGCAGGGAGCAAAGACCTGACTCAGGTCCCCGCTCCTTCCTTTACTAGCTATGTGCCCTTGACAAATTCCTAAACGTCTGTGAGCCTTAGATTCAAGAAAATTAACCATGCATTTTACTCTGAGTCAGTCTACATTCACATTCTTATTAGCTTCACAGTAACTTTGTTGGGAAGGAATCAGTCACTGTGCTTTCCAGGTGAATAATTAGCAGCTTATAAGGCTAATTTTCTCAACACATCCCAAGTAGCAATCCGGTTGTCTTTCCACGGCATCTTGGGGCTTCTCTTGACTTCTCTTGTCTCATGGGGAAAAAAGGTGCTAAGATTACATGTGTCCTTTACCTCATTGTGTGTTGTGAGGATATATGACCTAATGCATATGAAACTTTTTGTAGGCTGCTAAGCACAGCAGATAAATTTTGTTTTCTTATGATCTCAAATCCAATTTCAGACTGTCCACTGGAGTGCGTGCTCTGATCTCTCTGGTAACCAACCCCTCAGCCATATGGATTTGTGTAGTTCCAGAGAGGTATCTTCCGATTACCTGAGCATGAGCTTTACCTAGCACACTATAGTGCAGTGGCCTTTCATTTCCCTTGTTTTCCTCACCAGCTGTGCATTGCTACTCAGTAAAAGTTGGTGTCAGCCTGCCAACGCATAGCCAACCCAAAATTTCAGCAAGTTAAGACATAGAGTCTGTTGCAATGTGGACAAAAATAAACCACATTCCACACCACGTCCAGACACTTTGAAGAAATCTAAGCCGATTTTTAAAAGATTGCTTTAGATAAATAAAACTTGAGCTAGCGAAGGAGGCCCTTTCCAGATGTCCAGCCAGGAAACCCCAGGTGCAAGTGAATCAGCAGCCGTGTTGTCTCATCTGAGACGGTGTGAGATCCGTGTGTCCACACGCAGCCAGGGTGTGGCTGAGCTCTTGGGCCTGCCTTCCTTCAGATGTGGCCAGGCTTGGGCTGATTCAGGGAGAAACACTGCTTCTTATTGAGTCACGAGGCTGTTCTGGAGCTTTGCTGGGCTTTGCTTGGGTAACTTGCCCAGGATCCCTGGTCCAGACCTAAAGCTGAGTCCAAAGTGGCAGAGCAGGTGGTCTCCTGGAGGTGATGGGGGTGGTGGCCAGGGAGATGGGGTTGGGGGGCTGGAAGCTACTTTTCAAAAGGTTCAGTCAATGTGTGGAGGGTTTGGAGAAGAATTTAAAATTCATCAGACTGACCTAAGAACAGACACAAATATGAGGGAGATTTATGAAAGGCCCTCATCTCTGTTCCCACTTGGCCCCTTTCATCAGGTAGAGGAACGACTTACAAGGTGATCAGCCAGCTCACTTGAGCAGCTGATTTATATTTTATCCTTGTAAAATTTCTCTTTAAAGTTTGATGTGCACTTGGCAGCTCATAATCTACTGAACTGGTCCATTCATTCAGGTCAGTCTGTCTTTTGGTAAATACTTAGCAAGCTGTCATGTGTCAGACACTGTGGTAGCCACTGGGCACACAGTGAATAAGAGAAACTGACTCTGAGATACTGTTTTAGTTTCCTGTTGTTGTACAACAGATTACCCCAAACGGGCTAAACCAGCACTCATTTATTATCTTGCACTTCTATAGATCAGCAGTCCGGGCAGAGCTTAGCTGGTCCTCTTCTCAGGGTCTCACGAGGCTGCAATCAAGGTATTGGCCAGAACTGCTATCGTACTGGAGACTTTGAGTTCTTCTCCAAGCTCTGTGGTTGTTGGCAGGAATCAGTTCCTTGCAGCTGTGAAACTCATGTAGCTTGCTTTTTTTGAGGCCAGAAGAAGAAAGTTCAGGGAACACCTCAGTGCTCTACTAAAGGGCTCATCCTTTAGTTTAGCCAACCCAAGATAATAGCTCTTTAATTAAATGAAAGCCAGCTGATTAGGGACCTTAATTACATCTGCAGAATTCCCTCACTTTACCATATGATGGTGCACAATCACTGGGGGTGATGTCCCCTCCTATTCACAGCTCTTGCCTACACTCAAGGGGAGGCAATTATATGGACTTGAACATTAGGGTGAGGGAATCTTGGGAGCTATCTCAGAATGCTGCCTACCACCAATATTAAATAAGAAATTGCAGGAAAAAGTATTAAACAATTAGAACCAGGCAAAACCCTGGGAGGGTGAAGTACAGGCTCCTACCAGAGTGGGTAGGAGGGAAGCTCAGCCTCCTTTGAGAGACTGGGGAGACCACCTGAGACCTGCAGACCAGCATCAAGCAAGGCTAAGGGAGGGAGCAGAGCTGGAGTGAGAGGAGATGAAGCGGGTTAATTAATGTAGCCTGAAACAAAGCAAAATCAAATCCAAGTGAATCTCTTATTATTCCCAGAAAGTGAAGTTGAGCATTTTCCCTGTGATAGGAAGCCAGAAGTATCTGTCTGTAGCAGGGACTGGATTCCTCCTGCAACAGGGATATGAGGAACAACAAAAGATCAAGACCAATTCTAGGAGGAGGTAGCATTAGGCGGGTTTAATGCATATTTTTCAAGCTGGCAGAAATATCTGTAAGCCTGACATTTTGGGTGGTTCCGTTATTTCCAATGCTGAATTAGAAAACTAAAGCATCATCTTTTGTCTGTCTTTGAGCATTAAGACAGTCTTCTGGTCAGAGTAAACAGAGAAAATAAATTTAAAAATACATATATTCAAGCTGGAAATCAAGAATGCTATTGTCAGCACTCTGACAGAACTAACAGATGGGAAGATTCATGGCCACCCTTTAATAAATATGTGCTGATTTTGGCCAAGAGTTGTAAAGTTCCATAGTCTCTAACGTGCCCCTCCCCCTCTCATCCCAATCAGCCAAATTCAACTTGGTTGCCAAAATAGGGGGGGGATGACTAAAATGACCCAAAACACATGAGTACCTAAGATGTATGCCAAATATTTAAATGGAGAGGTTTTTCATTTGATTAAATTATAGGTCTCTCCCCCCGCCCCCCAACCAAGTTCCCTTTCTGTAAGTTTTAATGAATGTCTTCTACTGGAAAGACTCTGGAAAATGCCTTGGAATACACATGTTGAAAGCTGAACTATAAAAATTATGTCCACGAACCAACTTTACCAGAAACTTCCATGGAAGACAAATACACCATAAAGGTAGCAAATCCCTCTTCCCCTCAAATACAGATTATAGCCCAAAAGCTGTTTAGAACCTTGATGTCTATGTCACTGTTTCATAGATGATATTAAATATATCCCAGGTGACCTCCATGTGAAAAAAGTCTTCTGTGCTGGGAGAACGATAAACTAGCCCTGGGCCATATTTCTTTACAAACCCAAATGGCCTGTCTCTTCTCCTTGTGTCTCACAATGTCACTTTTCCCTTTTGATGAGTGGCCCAGACCTTTTTTTCTCACTCTGTCTTCTTCATGGACCTGTGACACGGAGGTGAGGTGAGCAGAATAGGTTCTTAGAAACAGCGAGGAATGGCCTTCTGAGAGTCATCAAGCAGCCTCTCTTCTTCCAGTTGTGTTGCTATGACTAATTCGTAAACATAGGGTTATGAGTCACCCCCAAATTCCCCGAGACCCTGATGACCATGTTAGGTAGGCACAGAGGAGAGCCTCTGGGACTCAGCTCAAATATAGGAGGCTGTTCTACCTCCCACTAGCTGTTTTGCTATTATTTTAAATACAGTTTATAGCAGGCAGTGTCCTCGGATTGACATTACAGGCACTATGGTTTTCTTTGACATTGCAGGCATTATTTTGTTCTTTCTCCTGCCGGTGGACCCCATTTACTAAGGTTTTGTTTCCCTAACTCACCTAATCATAAATATTCCTGGAGGTTGTTCTCAGGATTCTCTTCTGGAGACCCAGATTGAGAGATTGATTGGGTCTAGGGATCTGTATTTTTAACAGACTCTCCTGAGGGATTCTTATCATCAAGTAAATAAGAGAAAGACCCTACTGGGGTATGTTCAACTGAGAAAATTTCCATTCTTTCGCTTCCCCAATAATATTTTATAGAGGAACTTTTAAGAGGAAAAAGAGTTCCAAGAAGGGCAATTTATGACCCAAAGGATAAAATTAGAAATAGGAAGTACCAGCTATTAGTTTGTTTGATGGGCATGTGTGAATCGAGATCTGTTTACAAACTTAACTTCCCTTATAATCAACTTCCAAGTTGTAGAGTAAATTCTCAATAAATCTGCTCATTCATTCATTCACTCATTTTGACAAGCATCAACTGAGCATCTGGGATGGACCCAGGCACTGATCTTGGTCCTCAGGGTTCAATGGTGAAAAGACAGACCCGGTCCCTGCTTAGGGAGCTCATATTCAGAATAATGGACCGAATTTTCGTCTTTTCTCAAACCATATTCCTATACAGTACCAATAAAAATATTGTGTCTTTTTCAGATAACATCCTGCAAAGTATATTGTGGAATCACACATGTACACAATTCACCTCTCCCAGATATGGGTTGAACACCTACCATGCATCAGATTCTGTCATAGGTACTTAGGATACATCAGTAAACACAATGGGCAAAGATCCCTGCCCTCATGAGGCTGACATTCTAGGGGGAGGATGAGACACTAGATAATAAATCTAACAAATTATGTAATGCATTATAAGGGTATTGGTATTATGAAAGAAAAAAAAATTACTCAAGGAAATGGGGATTGGGTGTGGGAGGAGGTAGTCACAGGAAGGCTCATTGTTAGGGTAAAGATTTTTAAAAGACTTAAAGAAGGTAAAGGATTTTGCCAAATACAGTCTGGCAGAAGAGCATGTTAGGCAGAGCAAACAGCTGGAGCAAAGACCCTGATGGAGGAGAGAGCTGGTGCGGTTGAAGAACAGCAAATGAGAGAGGACTATAGACATAGTAAGGACAGGGGTGGGTTAGGATCAGTTAAGGCCTTATAGGCCACTTGGAGTGGAATGGGGACACATTGCAGGATTTTGAGCAAAGAGTGTCATGAAGTGACATGTTTTAATAGGGTCACTGATGTGTTGAGATTCAATTATAAGGAGACAAATAGGGAAACTTTAGATAACCATTTTGGAGAGCATTTAGCAGTATCTAGACCTGGCAAAGCTGAAAATGTGAATACCCCAAAACTCAGTAATTCTAGGCTCTAGCAGAAAACCCCTCTCAATGTACACAAGGAGATGTGTGCAGGAATGTGCATTGTGGGAATGTTAGCAGTAACAAAAAAATAAAAATAGGCTCAATGCCCATCAATGGGAGAATGAATCAATAAATTATGGTGTGCTCATACAATGGAATGCTATCGAGCAATTAAAAGGAATGAACTAGAGTTATGTTATCAAGGTTGGTACATTCCTCAAACATAAAATTGAACAATAAAAATCTAGTTGCAGAAGGGTAGTTATGATATGATGTCAAGTTTAAAACATGACAATACTATTTATGTACATATGGCTATGTACATATTAAGTGAAACATTTAGAATGTCAATTGAAGAATACCCATTTTATGAAAATAATTGCATCTAGGGAGGGAGGGTGGGCAAAGGATTTGGGGAAAGGTATAGGAAGAATTCCAAATATAACCACAATTGTTTGTCTGTCTTTCTTTCTCATCTCTCATTAAAAAGTCTCAAACTTTGCAAAATATTAAAATATTAAAATTTCTATATTTTTCAGTAAAATGGAATCCATAAAAATTGATAAAATAAATAACAAACAGAAATATTTTAAAATAGAGAAGAAAGAATTTATTCAATTGATTTTTATCTCTACCTCCAAAACAGCATGCATAATATTTATATATTCCGCGTAGTTTTGTTTTGCCCGTATTTACAATCAAAACTGTAAATTCCCCATAAGAATTCTTTTAAAAAAGTCTCTCTGCCTAGAAAATATGTTCTATTCTTCTCAATATTTAATAACCTTTATAATGTTGGAGGTACACAACAGCCATCTGAGTTAAAAACAGTGCTCACTTACATGTTGTGACTGCCATGGAAGGTTCTTCCAGCCAGGCTCCCTGGGTCTGTGAACCTGTGGTGACTGGTGGGGATGGGCAGTTAGTGGCCCCAGCCCTACAGGCTCAGGTGGTTTTCTTCCTCTACTGTTTGTAAAAGCGGGCTGGGAGGTTCAGGGACCTTAACTATTATTTGGAGAGCTGTAATGATATTAGCAGAAGGGCAACCTGGGCAAAGTATATATTTTAGCAAGTGACAAGTGTGTTTGCTATAATATATTGGCAATAATTTTTCTTCTTCTCCATCTCCCTTTTTCTCCTGCCTTTGTATAAGAGGCTTCTTTTAAAACAAGTGTTTTCAGATTGGAGCGTGTTATGGCGAAGAGCCCAGGAGAGGTGGATTTAGTGCACTGAAGTCCTGTTTTCAATTATCTAGAATCCACGAAACCACAGGCTTAGGTTTTAGATGGGCCAATTTAAACGTTTGCCTTTCCAATGTAAATGTATAAACTATAAGCTGTTCAGCAGTACTGGGGTCTTTCTCGGTGACATGGGTCCCATCTCTCTAGCAGAGTGTCTGCTGCACAGACTTATCACAAAAACAGGTTTATAGGGCCTTCATTAATATGTCTGCAAACTGACTAGACACTAGAATGTGCAATTCATTTTCCTCTAAGCTATTACCCACCATACATATTCAATTTAATATATTTTATTATGCTAATTTTTAAAAGAAGATGGATTTTTCTTCTTACAAGTTCCAGTGCATTTTCCAAAGACAAAGAAAGTCTGTTGCTCTTCCCAGTGCTTTATTAGATTGTTATATAAGAATTACCATTTTAATACAGAAATTTTCTGACTTGAGATAGCATGAAACAGAGAGAAAAAGACTGGCACAAACATGGAAAGGAAAGAGAAGTAAAAGCAGGAAAAAACCTCTATGGCTTGCAGAGCAGTGACAGGAGAAAACATGTGTGGGTCTTCAGTTGGGCCCCACCCATGTCAGAAATTCACTAAGTTGGTCTTTGACACTAGTGAAAGATGCTTGCGCACAATGTGACCTAGCTCTTTACTTGACAAAAATGTCCAGTGTTGGCTGTGTGGATTTACATTCTCCCTCTTCCTCTCTCTCTGTCTCTCCCCTCACCCAAAATTTATCAAGGTTCATTTTAGATAAGCCTACTGGTAAGCTCCATCATATTCTTCCGTGGTTTCTCTTGCAGTTTGGTGGAAAGTATTTTGAGTCACAGGTCACTTAAATCATGTAGTAGGTCTGAGAGCATCAGTTTCCTCACATGTAGTGGGAGTGATAGTGCTTAGCCCATTGACTTCAGAGTATTGTCTGAAGAGGTCAGTGGGAATGGTGAAATTACCTGTAAATGCTGCTGTGATATTTACATTCTCAGTTACATCACTACTATCAATAATAAAATAATGACTCAGACCTAATTTATTTCACTTGGCACAAGGTATGGCCCCATGTTGCTCTGTCCAATAATGGCAGCTACCAGCCACTACAGCTATTAAAATTAGAAGAAGTTATAAAACTAAGTAATATTTTAAAAACTCAGTTCCTCAGTCACACTAGCTACATTTCAAGTGTCAGGAGCTACTGTATTGGACAGCATAGAAGTTAGAACACTTCCATCATTGCAGAAAGTTCTGTGAACAGAACTGGTCTGAAGTTTTAAGGCACTGACTTCCAATTTGCTTGAATATACAAATACCTTTCTTTACTAGCAGGCTGTACCTACGAATTAGGGGAGATTCAGATTTTTTTTTTTTTACTAACTTTGAAACTCAGCTGTGGTCCAAGAGTAATTCAGAGTTCAAACAATTTTTTTTTTAAGGTGAGTTTTCTGTAACTCATTGCAACAAACACTGAAGTAATAAAATGTCCTATATATCATAAAAACTCATTCTCTAACTTTGTTCAGTGGAAACTCATTTAAATCTGATTTACTGTGACTTGGAATTTAAGACTTAGGATGAGATTAATGAGCTGCTTTTGGTTACATCATCTTCATGGATTGTCAAATGGAGACTACACTGAAATCACTCAGGACAGGTCAGTTCTATTCCCTTGTTAAAATAATGAAATGTTTGCTGTTTCCAAGTAACTTACCAGATAACACAACAGATAGATCACGTGAGGCATGAATTTGGCATTTCTCACCCACTGTTTAGGTCATCTTGGATGAGTGTTTTGCATAGTAGAGAAGGCCTATAAGGGCATTTAAGGAGAACCAACATGGAGTGTGCTCAGGTCATGGATATCATCCTGAAAGGCAGAGACACTTCCTTGTCTCATGCTTAAGTGCTGTTTTGTACTTCCTTATTACCTTTTTATATTAAAGGTATATATGGTTATATTTATATAACCATAAAGGTTATAAATTAGTATCTTGGGTAACAACACACATCTTTCATGTTTACCATTTACATATAAAAAACGTCCATAAATACAGATGTAAGATTTCTGACCTCTGTGTTTTGGCTCTGTAACAGAAACTAAATTATACTAGGAAATTCACATAAGGTCTTTATCCGTTTGTTGACCCTTACAAGAGAGGTCCCACTCCATTGAGTCTATGATTTGAGAGTGTGAAGTGAGGTTTACGTAGATCACTGGGTCTTTGTGTCCCCAGAGGAGTCTTCATGTCCCTGAGGTACAATACACAGGGGCTTAATGTTAACTTGTGGTGGGTACTCCATTCTGGCAAGACAGCTGGGATGCCAAAGAGTTTAATCAGCTTCAGGGGAGGGCATACAATTCAACCCATAACCAATAGTTACTGCTTTATTCTTTTTTTTTTTTAGCTTTTTATTTTTTAAAAAAGTTTTTCAGCTTTATTGAGATATTGACATATAACATATGTAAGTTTAAGGTGTTCAATTTTGGTGATTTGATACATGTATATATTGTAAAATGAATACCACAGTACAGTTAGTTAACTTACTGCTTTATTCTTATTTTCTCCTTCTCCTTAACTCAATTTGATAGTTGATGATTTTCTAAAAACTGGTTCTTCTCATCTAAGTTTTCATATTATTGACATAAAATTGTGATTTTTTTCACCTAAATCTCCAATTTGAATGTTAGAGTTTATTTGTTCCTTCTTTGATTTTTCTTGATTGATCTTATCAAAAATGTGTTTAGTTAATTCATTTTCCAAAAGATCACCTTCAGATATTCTTGATTTTCTTTAGTATTTATTTCCTTTTTGTAAAAAAAAAAAAAACCTTAAAAACAGTTTTATTGTGGTATAACTGACATACTAAACTGCACATGTTCGAAGTGCACAATTTGCTAATTTCTGACATCTATCATCTGTAACCTGTTTATTGATCTATCGGTCATCTATCTCTATTTATCTGTGAAACCATCACCACAATCAAGATAACAAACCTATCCCTAAAGTTACTTAATGCTCCTTGGCAATCCTTCCCTCCTGTCCCATCCCACCATTCCAAGCAGCCACTGCTCTGCTCTCTGTAATATTAGAATATAAATGGAATCATGCAATATATACTCTTTTTGTCTAGCATATTTCAGTCAGCATAGTTATTCTGAGGCTTTTCATATTCTTTCTGTATCAATAATTCTTTTTATTGTGAAGTGGTATTTCATTACACAGATATATCACAATTTGTTTATTCATTTACTTGTTGACATACACTTGGGTTGTTCCTAGTTTTTGACTATTTTGACTATTGCAAATAAATCTGGTAAGAACAATTGTGTACAGATTTTTTTTTTTTAACAGACTTTAGTTTTTGTGGAGTGGTTTTAGATAATAGCAAAATTGAACAAAAAGCACAGAGTTCCCATAGTGACATTTGTTATAATTGGTGAACCTACAATGTAATAATATTATCACCCAAAGTCCATAGCTTATGTGAGGGTTCCATCCTGGTGTTGTACATTCTATGGGTTTTGATAAATACATGATGACATATATCCACCATTATATCATCATACAGAATAGATTTACTGTCCTAACAATCATCTCTTCCCAAGCCCTGGACAACCATTGATCTTTATACTATCTCCATGTTTTGTCTTTTCCCGAATGTCATATAGTTGGAATCATACAGTATGTAGCCTTTTCATATGGCTTCTTTCACTTAGTAATATGCATTTAAATTTCTTCCATGTCTTTTTGCCTTTTTTTTTTAAGTAGGCTCCACACCCAGCTTAGAGCCCAACATGGAGTCCAAACTCATGACCCTGAGATCAAGACCCGAGCTGAGATCAGGAGTTGGATGTTGGATGTTCAACCAGCTGAGCCACTCAGGCACCCCTCCTCCATGTCCTTTTATGATGCATAATACTCCATTGTCTGGATGTACCACAGTTTACTTATCCATTTGCCTACTGAAAGACATCTTGGTTGCTTCCAAGTTTGGGCAATTATGAATAAAGCTTCTATAAACATCATGTGCAGATTTTTGTGTGGACCTAGGTTTTCAACTCATTTGGGTAAATACCAAGGAGTGTGATTGCTGGGTCATATGTAAGAGTATGTTTAATTTTTTTAAGAAACTGCCAGACTTTCTTCCAAAGTGGCCGGACCATTTTGCATTCCCACCAGCAATGAATGAGAGTTCCTGTTGCTCCACAGTCACCACATTTGGTATTGTCAGTGACTTGGTTTTGAACCATTCTCATAGGTATGGAGTGGTCTATTTGTGGACACTTTTTTTCTCTTTCAGATAAATACCTAGAATTAAAATGCTTGATCATATGGCGGATATATTTTAAAAATTTTAAGAGACTGCCAAAATGTTTTCCAAAATTGTTTTATCATTTCTATCCCCACCAGAAGTGTATGAGAGTTCCAGTCACTCCACACTCTTGCTAACATTTGTTATGGCCAGCCTTTCTAACTTCAGCTTTTCTAATAGGCATGGAGTAGTACTTCATTGTGGTTTTAAAATGCATTTTCCTAGTGCTCATGAGGTCAAGCATCTTGCCATGTTACTTGCCATCCATATATTACATTTGGTGAAGTATCTGTTCAAATTTGGTGAAATGCTGCCCTGCTGGGATTTTGAATGGAATTGTGTTGAATCTATACATCAACTTGGAAAGGCTTAATATCTTAAAAATATTGACTCTCTTAATCCATGGTCACACCTCTATTCATTTAGGTCTTTAATTTCTCTCAGCAATGTGTTTTAGTTTTCATGGTGTAAATCTTGCACATACTGTTAGGTTTCTCCCTAAGTAGTTTATAATTTTGATGCTAATATAAATAGGATTATTTTTAAACTTCAATTTCTGATTGTTTGTTGCTAACATATGGAACTGCAATTGATTCTAATATATTGCTTTGTTGTTTTGTTTGCTTTCCTCCCTCCTGCTGGATTGTTAATAAATTATTTTCTTTATCATTATTATTATTTTTTAAATCTGCTCTTTGGAAGCTATGGAGTCTATTTCAATATTTGTATTAGTTTCCACTCTTCTATTTTTAGCATCTATACTTTTGGGCTTTATTGTTGCTCTTCAGAAGCCTGCTGTTTGTCAGTCAGATTAGTTTTTCTTTGTAGAAAATCTGTTTTTGTTTTTTTCCCTTTGTGGCAGCTTTTAATATATATATTTATTTATTCATTTGAGAGAGCGAGAATGAGAGAGAGTACATGAGAGGGGGGAGGGTCAGAGGGAGAAGCAGGCTCCTCGCTGAGCGGGGAGCCCGATGCGGGACTCGATCCCGGGACTCCAGGATCATGACCTGAGCCGAAGGCAGTTGCTTAACCAACTGAGCCACCCAAGCGCCCATATTCTGAATACTTTTAAGTTTAGCTTTTCTGTCTAGGTATAGATTCAACATTCCTCATCCTGCTTTGCCTATAACATGCATTTTGAATCTGAGGATGCGTAATTGAGTTAGGTACATTCTCATCTCTTATCTTCTCATAGGGCTTTCTGCAATTTCCTGTATTCTCTTTCCATAGAATTTCTGTGAGAAGTCATACTCCATGTCATTGTTCATAATTATCATCTTATTCCTTCATGCTTCATTCCTGGTGAATCCCTCAGGACAACCTTCCAACTCACAAACTATCCATGTTTAGACCTATTGTCTTGTCTGTTGGATTGTTTTAAGTCCTAATAGCTATGCTTTTCATTTTCAAGATTTCTAACTGGTTCTTTTTCTCACCCACCTATTACTGTCATATTTCTGTTTCTTTCATGATTTCTTATTGTTTTATAATTTTTGCTCATAATTTATCATTTTGAAGAATCTGAGTATACTCATTTTCAGATCTTTCTCTCCTTTTCTTACGATTTTAGTCCTCCCTGGTTTGAATTAATCTCCCAGTAGTTCATTTTGCTGGCTTGTCCTTCTCAGTATTTGAGTTCTTTGTGTATTTAAGCATTTTGGTTTATATGCTTTTCTCATATTACAAGTTCTTTCTCTCCTCATGCCAGGCGCATTACCCTCTTACTGCTCAGGAGTTTTGTTCCTACTTTTGCGTGGTCTTCTAGGACTGTTTAATCCAGAACCAGTTTAGGGGACATGGATAGTTTGTGAGTTGGAAGGAAGATTTGGCCACCTAGCCAGAAGTCTTGACTGTTTGCTAGGCTGTATTTGTGTGTGTGCAAAAGGAAATACCAACGCGTAATCTTAAGATGCCATGTTAACTGAAATTGTGTTTTTATGTGCAAAATAAGTGGCTACTTCAAAGGGAACTCTTTTGGAGTGTTCACAGTATAAATATTTTCAGAATCAAGTCAATATTCACAAGCATAAATGAATGTTTTCCAAAATTCTATGAAAGTTATTTTATTTTCCTCATACACTATCTCCAGAGATTTTCATATTTTCATTTACCTCTGTAAGAACAAGATTTTCCATTTCATTCTTGGTTATTTTGTTTTAAAAACCAGGGACTAGAGACCTTATTTATTTCAAGGCAATACTCAAATTCATGGTATTCAGTGATGTGTAGGATAGCCTAGTGAGAAGGTGAATTTCAAGTATGTCAGAAGTTCACCAGTCTATATCTTGTGAAGGTTTCAACTGGAGGATGGGACTGGGCAGGGAAATACCCAACCAAATGAGCCACCCAGGTGCCCCACTATTGAATATTTCTTATTTCCTCAATCCTAGAATTAAAGCCAATATCTGACAGACATACCAACAGAGATCTGAAATGGCAGCTCCATGCAGGGAAAATAGCATGTGGGGTGTTTAGATGTCAGATGCATGATGGCAAAATTATCTGCAACAGAGGAGGGGCAGGCCTATTTTAATTCAGTTGTTTCCTTAGAAAAGTGGGCTGCCGGGAATCCAATACTGTGTTCCTGACTGGAGAGTCCAGGGTATTTTTCATTGATTCCACAGCTGGAAAACTCCCAAGTGTGGGCTTAGGGCCACTGAAATGAACAATTATACCTAGAGTTTGATTGACCTTGCTCAGCAATAATTCCCTCTGGAGAAGAAAAGTAGAATTGACACTGCTTGCTTAACCACCCAACGCTAGATCCAAAGAAATACAGATATTTGATTTTTGAACATTTTCATCTGAATTTAAACCTCATGGGTGATACAATTGAAAACAACATTTCTTTACAGTGAAAATGTGTTTGGCAGCCCCTCAATATACAAAGTTCAACTTTAGGGCGAAGAAAAAGAAACATTCATTATGTAATCAGGTCAAATTATTGGTTACTGAGAAGAGTTCCTGGTTTAAACCTCATCTATTATATGAAGTAGATATTAGGTCTTTTATTCTGCCGGTGCCATTTTAATCACAGCAGTTCTTTATTCTAACTATTTTAACCTTGGAGAACTTTCCCCATGGCTTCTTATTTATTTAGATATTGTTATATATTCACACCATAGCATCAGTGAATGCAGGATGGATCCTTTCTTACTGTTCACAGGACTTGACAATAAATACATGTGCTGTAAATATAAGAAAGTAGTTTTCTAAATTCCTGGGTAAAGAGGGGCAGGAGTGGGAGGTGAAGACGGAGCAGAGATCCCTCCATATTGCAATTTAGATGATGGAGAAATGGACGTGAGGATGCCATTTTTTTTCTCTCTCTTCTCTTTCTCCATTTAACTCAACCTTTATAAATCTCAAGACACACACTTTCAGTTTCTTCACCTAAAGCAGAGGCATAGACTGACCTTATGTTTACTGGGTTTGAAAAGTTTTGAAAACTTAAAACACATGATGAAAAAATCAGAAACTTCATCTAAAAATTCAGATTTTTAACTTCTCATGAAAAATTAGAGAATCTGGCTACTCCAGGCGCATAATCCATCAAGGAAACAACGGCAAGTTTTTGGTAGTGGCAAAAGTTCTCTACTTAGGCAAGTTTCCAATTTTGCTTTCTTCCCTCATTATATTAATAGCTGGGTTCTTTAGGCATTTGAGCTTGTAATTTATGGTGTAAGGCATATCATTTCCTGCATTTTTATTTGTTCATCCAGCAAATATTTATTGAGAATCTCTGTTCTAAGATATGAAGCTATAGTAGTGAACAGACATAGTCCTTGTCCTCACAGTGCTTATATTCTAGTGAGAAGAGGCAGATAATAAAAAATAAAATCTAATACAAAATGTTAGGTGAAAAGTATTACAAAGAAAAATAAAGCATGATGACTTGGATGGTACTTTATCTAATTAGAAAAACATAGGAAGATGACACTTCTCTGCCCACTTGTATTTTAGTTGGCTTTGGCCAATGAAATGTGAGTGGAAGTGATCTGTGTCACTTCAGGATGGAAGCATTTATTTGCTGGCCTTGATTCTCTACCTCACTTCAACTTGCTGTGGCAAATGTGTTGGCTCATATTGATGAGAACTCAAGGGGGAACACTGGCTGGGAGAGATGCCCAGATGGCAGGAGATTTTCATAAGTGATAAACTTTTAAAAAAGCCATTGACATTTGGGGACTGGTTGTTATGGCACTATAACATATATTATCCCAACTGAAAGCATAGTAAGGAGTCAAAGAATGATAGGAGAGGGGTGCTGAAATTGTAGATAGGGTAGTCTGGGAAGTTCTTTCTGAGCAGGTGACATTTGATTGGAGTCAGTGGATGTACTGTTGGAATACATAAGGGAAGGCCATTCCAGGTACAAGAGACAGTAGAGAACTATGTATATTCTTGTACTGGAGGTTCAAAACCTCAGTGTGTATGGGGTTTTACTCCTCTCCAAGTTTTTCACTAAAACGAGAATACTAAAGTAAGTGGGATAGTCAGTCATACTGCTAGCATTTTGTTCCCCACCTAGAATTTTGTGATTGCTGTCACCTACTTTCTGTCTGATTTCAGCCCGTGATCAGAGGCTGCAGACTCCATCAACACATTCATGTGAACATTCAGCAGCAACAGGGACAGACAGCTTTCATCAATATGTGAAGATTTGAGCTTATTCCCAAAGGAGCAAGAGGCAGAAAAACATGTTCTATTTCATTTTGTTTCCATTGGCCTGTTACGATTCTGTTTTAGAGAAACATATAAAGTGAATCAGCTCAAAGATAAAGACAGTATAATGTGTTTTTCAGTCATGAGCATTGTCTTGGGTTTATGCAATTACTTTTTTTTTTTTTCCCTTTCAGTTTATTTATTTATTTTTTTATTCTTATGTTAATCCCCATACATTACATCATTAGTTTTAGATGAAGTGTTCCATGATTCATTGTTTGTGCATAACACCCAGTGCTCCATGCAGAATGTGCCCTCCTCAATACCCACCACCAGGCTAACCCATCCTCCCACCCCCCTCCCCTCTAGAACCCTGTTTGTTTTTCAGAGTCCATCG
>NC_138371.1:19262234-19341766 GCF_054177405.1 Leptonychotes weddellii | reverse complement strand
CCTCCCGCTACCTTCTTCTTCTTTTTTTCTTAACATATATTGCATTATTTGTTTCAGAGGTACAGATCTGAGATTCAACAGTCTTGCACAATTCACAGCGCTTACCAGAGCACATACCCTCCCCAGTGTCTATCACTCAGTCACCCCATCCCTCCCACCCCACCCCCCACTCCAACAACACTCAGTTTGTTTCCTGCGATTAAGTGAAATAAGTCAAACAGAGAAAGACATGTATCATATGATCTCACTGATATGAGGAATTCTTATGCAATTACTTTTTCTCTCAGTGTGTCACACTGATGTTCAAATGGTACCAGGAATAGGCACTATTTCCTTGTTCACTGGTGCAGTTATCCAGTATATAATAATCTAAATTTTGTTTTTTCTTATTTAAACACACAAAAGTACATGTTTTCTGTGTTCTGTTATGTATACTTAAACTCACTGTGGTGAACTTGATGTTCTCGCATACTTTGGCCACTGATTTAAGTATGAACTGATGATAATAGTGATTAAGATGAAGTGGGTTAGCCTCATTAGCTTTCTCAAACTTTTTTTTAATGTACGACTCTCTTCATTTCTGAAAACACCTGAATCTAGTCATTTCTTGATTGTGTATTTGTTAGCGTCTGATTTGCATTCTTGGAGCCCAAGAACAGTGTCCCCTTCCACATTTTCCACCCAGCAAAATGTACTTGAACACAGGAAATGTTCAGGAAACATTTGCTAAATGAGAGAATTCATTGATTAGATTTGGGGTTTGATACTATAAATGTTGTGTTCATTGATTCTGTCATGCTTTAATTCTCAGTATATATTTTGGGGTTTGCATTTTATAAAACTAATCAGAAAATTATAAGCAAAGAGACATACCTTCAACCCACTGAGAGAGCATTCAGTGCTCTCCATTGGGTCTCATTGTTAATGTAAAGAAGTCAATCCTTCAGGTCACCGAGTTTTTACTATGTCCCTTGAATCACATGATTTATAGGGCAATCTTCTGATCTCTGAAAACTTATGATCTCACTGGGAAAGCACACATGTGGAGCAAGTTGAGAATGCCGGAATGTAGAGTATAGAGTGTGTGATATTGGCAGTAAGTTCTATGAAAGATGAGGAAGAAGATGTTGGTATTGGCTTCCTGGAAGGGTGAATGAGGATGGAGATGGGTTTTGTGGAATGGAAGGGATTTTGGTGAACGGGGAGGAGGGCAGAGACATTCCAATGGTCAGAAACAATCTACATAATGAAGAGTTACTCTCAGGGTAAGGAAATGACCCAGACACTGTTCTCCAAACTTTTAATTCTTGCAGAATTACATAGATTTAAATCTTTAACTGGACCAGAATAGGGGAGAAAGTGTAGGCACTTTTCACTTGGCGTTATTTATTTATTAGTGGTCAAACGAGTGAAAATAGGGTAAAAATAGTCCCGAATACAGAAAAAAAGGGAATAAGACAGCCAATTTATTAAAACGGCGTAAGTATGTGAAACAGATGGAGAAAATGTGAACCTCCACATGCTTATCAATAATGCTTCTCCCATGAGAGGAAAGCAAGGACACAAGAGAATGGTGAAGGTAAGTAGAACTGTCTGGTAGTTTTTCCATATGTAGAATAAGGATACTACTATTTCATTGTTTCATATTTGAGTTTGATCCTGGAATGTTAAACAATATTTCATGAAACAGAATATACTCTAATGAACAGCATAGGTTAGCACTAACTTTTTTTTGAGTATTATAATATTACAGAATAAGATAAAATGTGGACTTTTCCTTGCCCCTTTGTCACAGGGCCTAGAGATTCATTTAAGTGCATGAGAGCTTTAAAAAAAAATTCAAGTGCTCTAGATGAGGCTTAGATTCCAGTAATTGCACTATTATTTGAGTTAGGTCAATCAGCCTGTTTTTCCTCTAACTCCTTACAGAAGTTGGTAACACTACAGAACTTGGCTAAGGAGTGCTGGGTTTCTTTTTGGAGTATTGAAAATATTCTAAAATGGATTGTGGTGATGGATGCACAGCTCTGTGAATATACCAAAAGCCCTTGAGTTGTATGCTTTAAACGGTCAATTGTGTAATATGTGAATTATTATAGCTATTAAAAAAACTTGGCATTCAAAAAAACTCAAAAACAAACAAACAAAAACACTACAGAACTTGGAGTTTTCAGAAGTGAGAAGATCCAGGAGTGGGAGAAAGAATGGAGGGTAGAAGATGTGGAGGGCACCAGAGCAGGCACTGGGCCATCAGAGGGCAATAAGATGGTTTGGTTATAGATTCCAACATATGGGAAAGACTTGCAGAATGGATCCTGGGAGAGACAAAAATATGTTCATACTTCACAATTTGGTTTAGAGTAGGACTGATTCCAGGACTAGAAAAATGGTTAATGAATGAGAACTTGAGTAGGAGGTAGCACAGGCCAAATCACTCCAGTGGTACCTGTTACAGTGAAGTGCATGAGTGGTCCTTCAATTTGAGAACTGGAGGGAGAGGGAGACAGGCAAGTGAGGAAAGGTCGGCCTCTTGGTTTTTGCTATTAATCTTGTCATTTTTCTGGGTTCACTCAGTGGGTTCAGAGCATAAAAAAAAAAAAATCCAGGCATGTAAAGAAGGAAGGGCAAATGAAATATGGGCGGCAGCTAAAGAGAAGTCAGACACCAGCCTGCCATCTGCAGAGCAAAGCAGGGCTGAAGCTCATGGTCTGCTAGTTGTTGGCCTTGGACTTTTGCTCAGAGATGGGAGCCTGGACCAAAAAGCTTCTTGACAAACCATCCTGCTAATCTCCCACTGCCATGGTTTTACATTTGTTTCTCTGGCTTACAGCTTAGGATATATTAAAAAGTTTACAATAAATCATGTAGCATAAGATGACAACAAGTCACATAAAGACCATAAATTTTTCAGGACTGGCATTTTGGAATTTTATAAAAGGAGAGACCTGCATTTTGAATTGTTATCATCCATCTCCACCTGTGTGGTCTCACCGACACCATGGACTTGGTAAGGTCATAAATAAACGCAACATTTTCTTCCCATGGCAGTTCTTCCTACAAGGTTCTGTTTCTTTAATGATACCATCAATTCTTCTTTCCATTTCAAGAATGGAGGTACTTTTTAACATCACCGTTATCATCTCTGTACCACTTTCAATGTTTCCAAGTCCTATTGGTTCTTCCTCAATACATGTATCATGCTGCTCCTTCAGATTGGCCCCATGTCCTGATGCTGGATGATTCTTCTAAATGCACAGTTTAAATTATGTCATTCCTCTGTCTACTCTCCTGTTCAAAATTTTGTCATGGTCTCCATTGACTATGAGTCCATTTATACTCCCTCCTTATCTTTATGTGCTATTCTTGACATATATTTGACTTCTACAAATACTATAAACCTATAAATATGTTACCACTTTTAAAATATTTAATTGATGTTTCAGAAATTTAATTTAAAGAGAAAAATCTTTTTTATATACCTATATGTTTAACTATCTTTAGTGTCTTCATTCCTTTCTGTAGATCCAAATTTCTACCTAGTTTCATTCTTCCTTAATCTGAATATTTTCTTTCAGCATTTCCTGTAGTGTTGGTTTGCTTGTCATAAATTGTCTCGGTTTTTGTTCATCTGAAAATGTCTTTATTTAAACTTAACTTTGGAAAGATATTTCACTGATAATAAACTTAAAAGATAACTTTACATTATCTTCTGATCTCCATTATTTTCTAATGAAAAGTCAGTTAATATTTTTATTGTTGTTCCCATATGTCATGTGTCCTTTTTTTCTCCTCTCAGTTAAGATTTTTTTTTTCCGTGGTGCCTGGGTGGCTCAATCAGTTAAGCATCTGCCTTCAGCTCAGGTCACGATCCCAGGGTCCTGGGATTGAGCCCCATGTCAGGCTCCCTGCTCAGCAGGGAGCCTGCTTCTCCCTCTCCCTCTGCTACTCTCCCTGTCAAATAAATAAAATCTTAAAAAAAAAAAAAAGATTTTTTTTTTCCTTAACTTTGTTGGGCTTAGTTGTATATTCTGCTTTAGTGCACTGAGCTTCCTGGATTTATGGGTTGCTGTTTTTAAATCAAATTTGGAAAAACTTTGTCATACGTTTATTCAAATTGTTCTTCCCTATTTATACCTCTCCACAACTTCAGTTCTTTCTTGGACACCAATTAAGTGATTTTAGACTACTTGGTATTGTTCCCACAGCTTGCTGAAACTACCTTCATTATTTTGCAATTTTTTCTCTCTCTATGTTTCAGATTGAATGATTTTGTTGACCTGTCTTCAACTTCAGTGTTCTCTTCTTCTGTTGTGTCCGCTCAGCTGCCAATCATGTCTAATGAAGTTTTTAAGATATTGTATTTTTCAGTTCTAGGCCTTCCATTTGGTCCTTTCCCATGGTTTTCATATCTCCTATCTCTTCACCAATTATATTTAATTTTTCATATAGGTACTTTAGCATATTTTTCATAGTCATTTTTAAATCCTTCTCATTTAATTTCAAAATCTGCATCATCTGTGAGTTTGTTTCTTTTAACTAATTTTCCTCTTGACTCTGGATCACAATTTTTTTTTTATTTGTGCCTAATGATTTTTTATTATATATTGAACATAGTGATTGAAACATTATAGAGAATGTTAATTCTTTCATTTTCCTCTGGAAAGTGTTAAGTTTTGTTCCTTTGAATTTTGCTTCAGTCAGGAATTAAATTATTGGCATATCATCTTGAATAAGTGTTGGTTTACCCCTCAGTCCTGGAATATAGTCTTTACTCCTAAGGCATGGCCCTTCTGGAGATTATTGATAGGTTGAAATTTTTACAAGTCCTCTCTAACTTTAAACTCTGGCTTTCCTGCATTGGACAGCGCTACAATCTTTTCTTAGTTCTTTCAGCATTTTAGGTGGTTTTTCTTTGTTCTTCCTGCTAAGTTCCTTGGAGTCTCACCTCTCACATGAATAGTTCAGCAGTCAGGATTAAGTCAAGGATTAGTGAAGGATTAATAGAAGCTTATATGTAGTTTTTGAGGTTCCGTCTTATAACTTCCTTCTGTCTGGGATTTCACTCCTCAATTTCTAGCCACTCTAGCAGTCCCAAACTCTCTTATCTTCTGATTCCTCTAATAAGAGTATGGTTTTGCTTCTAGCTTGGTGGGGCTGGGGACTGCCTCCAGTGGGAAAGCCATGGATGGATCTCAATTAGTCTGGGTCCTTTTTTGTCAAGGATCAAATTTCTTCTAGTTTCTGTCTGCTCTTGATTACTGTCCAGTGTCTTTAGACAGTTGTTTTCCATTTTTTGATCGGAGTTCGTAATTGTTATCTTTGGGAGTGTTAGTTAAATGTAAGATACTCTGCCAATTGGATAAAACCAGAACCTCTCTATTAACTATGAATGAATTCAAAACTCCACATCTGGGTTTTAAGATTGTCTAGGAATAATCTCCACTGTCTTAGTCAGCTCAGGCTGCCACAACAAATATACCATAGACTGGGTGGCTTAAACAACAAATACTTATTTTTCACAGTTCTGGAAGCTAGAAGTCTGAGATCAGGTTGCCCACGTGGTTGGGTTCTTAGGATACTCTGCTTCCAGGCTTGTAGACAGCTACCTTCTCTCTGTATCCTCACATGCCAGAGATGGCGGAGGTAAGCTCTGTTCCGTCTCCTTTCCTAAGGGCACAAATCTCATCAAGAGGGCTTCACTCTCATGACCTAATTACTTCCCAACAGCCCCATCTCCAAATAATACCACTTTGGGAACTAGGGTTTCAATATATGGATATGGGGAGAACACAAACATTCAGTTCATAGCATTAACCTTCCTTTTTTACTTCATCTTCCTCTCCCCCCCTTTCTTCATGCTCAACTGCTGCCAATTTGACATACTTAATGTTCTACCAAACTTTGTATATGTGCATCTGCTTATCTTGCCCCTCTCTTCTATCTCAACATGTCCAAAGCTACTGTCAGAATTCTTGTAAGCTAACAATAACACCGCTCCTCCTCTTTTCTGATAGGCTCAGGAGTCAGGCAGAAATTAAATGATCACATTTAGTATTGATAAAGATACTTGAAGAAAGATGCCTTAAGGATCTCTCACTGCATGGCAGAAAATAGACCAGAATGTAAGAGTCATGCAGATGGGCTCTAGCCTAAGGGAAATCAGGAGGGGCTAAGCCGAGCATGCTCAGTTTCTGCTCTCAAACTCACTATTTAACCCCTGTGGGAGGAGTAATGAGTGAGGACAGAGAGCAAGAGTGTTCCTGTAGCTGAAGTTCCCCCATGTGGAAACATGAAAAAGGAGAATAAACGGCCTCTCCATCCCAGCTCCCCTGAATGTTAACCAGGACTCAATTCTCAGTCTTCATTTGCAAATCCTCCCCTGTGCCCTTCTACCTGGATGTAGTCTCTCCTGCTGTGAATGCTCATTTTACCTTATCTGAACTTTTCCAATAACATTTATTCTATCTTGTAAGTACAGTAATTTATCTATTTCACTGTGACTCTCCTCTTTCCTAGAATCGCCTTAAAATGGGGCTATTTAATATTATTCGTGCTCTCACATTTCCCAATTATTAACACAGTAACTGACAAATGGTAAACCCTCCATGAGTATTTATAGAATGAGTAAATGAGTAAGTGAAATGAGCCTTGGCCGGGGAGGGGGGCGAACCACAGGTAGCTTACCCCAAATAAGCTCAGGCAGAGAGGGATTTAAGAATTTAAAGCAGACTAGGCCAAGCCATCATGAGAATGAAAGAATGCATTTCTGTTTAAAGTAGCTAATTGCTTCTCACTGGAGAAGGTGGTAATGACATCACCAGCGCTGATATTGCTTGAGACCATTATCTTCTACTCCATAATGTGAGGAGTGCCTTAACAGATGTGCTTGGAATTGAATTCATGGGACATCTAACAGCAGCTTCTTGGAGCCTCAGCCAGCCTCTCTAGAGGTTTTAAACATCTTAAGTTACATAAGAAATTAGAATGAGGGAAATGAACGGATTAAAATGGGGAATTGGGATTCCTCTTAAAGGTTAATTTGAGACTCTTGACTCTATCAAATTCTTAGTTCAGAAATAATTATTCATTTTTACCTTTATCTTTAGGTACTATCAAAGAATATACTGGGAAGAAAGTTCTGAATCAAAAAGTAATTTTTATAGTTCCCCCAGACAGAATTATTCCATACTGTGTGCCTTTTAAGTATTTTTAGAAATTATAAATATTAGATACAATTCTTCTTTTTGTACTTAACTCAGGAAAATAGTCTGGCCCAAGTGAAGGCTTATAATTTTCTTTTTTTCTTTTTGTATTATAAAATTAAATATATAGATGAGCAAAATAAGAAAAAAATACTCCAATCTCACCATTAGCAATAACCAATGTTAATGTTTTGATATCTAACCTTTCATCCTTTTTCTATGTATACATGTGTATATCTAGCTATGTATCTACCTATATCCAGATTTAGGAAAATTATAGCATATACTCTTTAATTACTTTTTATTTTACAGAAAAGTTGAAGGAGTTGTGAAGATAGTGCAGACATAACTCATACCGTTTTCCTATTACATTAATATGATACTAATACCATGTAGCTAATGAACTGATACTGACACACTGTTGTTGATACTAATATTAATATGCTATTACTAACTGAAGTCTAGGATTTATTCAGACTTCTTTAGTTTTTTTTTTTTAAAGATTTTATTTATTTATTTATTTGAGAGACAGAGAGAGAAACAGCATGAGAGGGGATAGGGTCAGAGGGAGAAGCAGGCTCCCTGCCGAGCCGGGAGCCCGATGTGGGACTCAATCCCAGGACTCTGGGATCATGACCTGAGCCGAAGGCAGTCGCTTAACCAACTGAGCCACCCAGGCGCCCAGACTTCTTTAGTTTTACCTAATATTCTTTTTCTGTTCTGGGATACCACATTACATTTAGTTATCATTTTTCTTAGGCTCCTCAGACTATAACTATTTTGTAGACTTCTGCATTCTTGGTGACCTTGACAATTTTGAGGAGTACTGGTCAGGTGTTTTGTATAATGTCCTTCACTTAAGATTTGTCTGATGTTTTTCTCCTAAGGTTATAGATCTGGGGAGAAGAGAACCACAGAAGTAAAGTACTGTTCTCACATCACATCAAGGGTATATATTGTCAAGACTCATCACTGTTCATGCTGACCCTGATCTTGTGGCTGAGGTTGTGTTTGTCAGTTCGCTCCATAGTAAAATTATTCTTTCTCAGTGTGCAAGGGTTCTAATTTCTCCACATCCCCACCCACACTTGTTGCCTTTAATTGGGTTGTTTGTTTTCTTATTGTTGAGTTTTGTGAGGTTTTTGTATATTTTGGATAGAAGTCTTTATCCAATATGTGATATTTTGGATATTTTATCTCTTTACCCTCTTAATGGTATCTTTTGCAGCATATGCTCTTTTAACTTGCTTTTTTTCACTCAACAATATGTTATTAACATCTTTCCATATTATTCTTCTATAATGTCACCTAATGGCTATAAATCACTACATTATATGAATGTAGTATACAATGTATTATTGTTGGACAAATATTTAGATGAGTTTCAGTTTTTTATTTTTACAAAAAAAAAAAGAGAAAACAGTGGTGGATATCCTTGTAACTAAATATTCTCTTAATATTTACTTGAGATAAATTTCCTTAAGTTAAAATTCTATATCCAAAGGTATCAACATTTTAAAGACTTTTGCTGGGACAGACTCTCTTTTTTTCCTGATCTTCCATCCTTGTAAAGCATTTTATTTCCTCTTTAGGTCAGAGTCAGAGGTAGGACACGAGTGCATTTTGAAGTATCATATGCTTTGGTAACTAGTATATTAAACACACACCGATCTGAGAACCTCAGAAGTATTCAGCCTCCAAGGAGAGCTTCATTCTAGCCCTTCCAAAAGCCTTTCACATTGTTCAGTTGACATCCTATATCTTAATTTAGGCCTCATGTCCTCTACGAAACCTGCCTACTAATCCTCCCATCTTGGTAATGGCTCAAAGTGAAGGTGTTCAATGAAGCAGTCTGGATGGTGCGTGTCCAGTTCCTCAGACTTGGGAGTTGTTTGGGGTCCCTGGGGGGATGGTCATGGCCCCTTTGTCTCAACATTGCTTTCCCTCCTTTCTCATGCTGGGTTAACGTCCCTCCACTGCATTCTCACGGCATTCAATCTTAGCCTGCACTTTCCAATGTTCCTGCTCTCTAGGAGATTTCAAATGTCTGAAACTGAACTGCCTAAAAATCTTATTTTTGTATTTTAAAATAGAATAAATAGAAACAAATGTTTTGAAAATTCCATAACATTCCCTATAGCAATTACAAGGCAGGCTTGGGCATCCCTCTCCTACAGTGAAAGAAATCACTGAGGTTTTAGCTTTGTGGCTGCACATCCAGTGTAGTCTATAAATCTCTACTCATGGCAGCACGGACTCAGACTTTGAGTGGCAAAGAGAGGAAGCCGTCACAGGAACAGGGCTCACTGGCCCAGCTCTTATTTTAACTTTTTACATTTGATTTTATGCTGCCAGACACTGCTGCTAACCTTTGGCCTACAGTAGTTTAGACAAATATGGAGGCTGTTAGTCAAAGGAACTCTGTCTCCCCAAGAACATGTTGCGACACATTGAACTCAGAGCCATGTCAGTTGAAACAGATCTTGTGCTTTAACAAGTACCTTGGATCCTTGGGAGAATAAGCTAGTCATGGCTTTATGGGCCTTTTAGGGAAAGCTACTGCTGTGCTGCATGTTCTTGGCACTTGGGAATGCACAGCGCCGCTGGTTGCCAAGAATATAAACAGCCAGAACAATATGTTCAGCATTTAGGAAATACAGCTGGATCTAGCAAATGTATATGACAGAACGAACTCTGTGGCCAGAGAAATTTCCTCTGCACATTTTACTTTCCTAAAGAATAGCTGAACTGGAGGTCCTAACACACCATGCCAACCCCATACAGTTTTGGATATATGTGAATTGAGGGGCACTGATATTGATTTCACTTATGTGTCTCTTGTGTCTTTCACTAGATTCTAGATGTCTTAAGGTAGAGGCTCATGTCTAAGCTGCTCTGTAAATCCTGCCCCTCCACAAGTAAGGCCATGAACTCAAATAAATTGCTGGTAAGATAGAGCAAATGCTGTGACCAGGCAAGCAAGAGTTATCAATTTCAGGATTAAAACTGACCTAACCTTTGGATTCAGAGTACTCTCTTCCCTGCCTCCTCCCCTACCTACTTTCTCCCTTAAGTACATGTGGCCCTAGGAACACACTTCCAAAGCTTCAAATTAGTACTTTTATCTGGAACAATTTTAGGGCATCATTAAATTACATTGTAAGAATTTATATAGGTCATTTATAATTTTTTAATCTGGATGAAAGTAATGTTCTAGGGCAGATGTTATTGCTACCCTGAAAGTTGTTGCTTAAGAACATGTTTTCATTTTCTTTGTCCGTCATGCATCCTGCCTGAGACCTTCGGAGCTCCTGTATCAAGAGAATTGTAGAAAAGGGGGACAAAAAGAGTGAGCAGGGTAATGTTCCCTTCTTCCTCTCCATCTTTCAGCTCCTGTTACTAGTGGGAGAAGAAGGAAGTTAATCAAAAGTAGAATTACTTTGCACTACCTATAAAGCATGTGTTCCTTCCCTGGAACTTTACATATGTTATCTCACTTAATTCCATGACAACTTAACAAAGTAGATATTATTATTCTCATTTTACAGACAGGAAAACCAAAGAGCTAAAAGAGTAAGTAACTTGTTCAAAGTCATAGAGTTACAGACCAGTATTTGAACCAGTGCTGTCTGATTATGTAGAGCCCACCAGGTTGTACCCTACCTGCATCCTGCTGAGTCCTTTTGTCAGCAGTTAGGGTGAACTGTTATCAGATGAGCAGGAAATCGTGGTTATGGCTGCAGGCCATAATCCTGGGCAAGCATTAAGGAGGAAACAACTTTCTGATAGCTGAATTTGCAAAAACCTATAAAGCCATGGTAACCCCAACGCTGATGACAAGGGCCAGGTGGGACCCATGCAGATTGGGATAGAGCTAATGGGTAGGTATGAGTCCCCTAACCGGCAATTACGATTTGGGCAGAATGTCCCTAACTCTCTCCCCCAAATAAAGCAAACTCGAATTCCACACAGAGTTTTTCCATTGCAGCTGCTACAAACCAATAAGCTTTGGGGATCTGTGCTTTCCACTGGACAGGAAAGAGTATCTGGGGATGAAAACGAAGATGAGAAAGAAAGGGGAGGAAGAGAGATCTATGTGTAAGGAAGTTAATACATCTTTAAACAAAGAAGAAATCAAAGAAAACACACACAGCATGTAAAAGGGAGATGAGAAATGAGTAATGCTTTTAAAAAGTATCTACCTAGGGGTGCCTGGATGGCTCAGTCGGCTAAGTGTCTGACTCTTGATTTCGGCTCAGGTCATAATCTCAGGGTTGTGAGATCAAGTCCCAAGTCAGGCTCTGTGCTGGACGTGAAGCCTGCTTAACATTCTCTCTCTCCCTCTGCCCCTCTCTAAAAAAAAAAAAAAAAAAGCATCTACCAAAATTTTTCACACACAGGGCTGAACAACTTGTTTTCAAAATTGCTTCCTCTTTTGTACCATTTCCATATCACTTTCTAGAAATACCACGGTAATCACTGTCTCAGAAAGGACACTGCACAACGCAAGGACGTGGCTGAGGGAAGTGCAGGAAATGGTAGAAACACAGAGGAACAGGGCAAACATAATGTGATGAATCTTCTCTTCTGCAAATATAATTACTTTCAGGGTGAAAAGATAGCCAGACTGATTTAATGGATTATTAGGATTCTGTTTTACCATTCTCAATCCTAAATCTGTTTTCTGGGTTTGTATATATTGGTGGGGAAATGAAGATCCTGTTAAATCTTTGTTACATTCTCACCATGGAGCAAAAATTGTGGATGTGGCAAAGACTTTTATTCAGAACAAATTTTATTTCTGGACATTGTCTTTCTTCCAAGGCCTCTTTTCTGAAGTACCACTAACATATGTAGACCACTACATTGCATCATCCATTAATTCATTAACCACCATTTATGGGATGCCTCCAATGCATCAGATGTTGGGGATTTAAAAACAAACGACACACCCCATGCCCTCAAGGAGATCGTGTTTAGTAGGGAAGAGACAACCGAACAAATAATCACTATTACAAAAGTTCAATAGTCAAAGGCTATAAAAAGTATGATGAGCACATCCAGCACGAATAACTATCTTTCTGTCAGAAAAATGTCTTACGCTTTCCATTAGAAAGCAAATTTCCCTTGTTAAGAAAAATAAGTTGCTATCATTCAAATTACTAACCCCAAATTAATCAGTCTCTGATTATTGTTGTCTTGTAGCTAGAAAGGCTTTAATTCTCCATTACTGAAATCTACTGACACATAGCCAAGCCCAGTATAATACAATCCTTGGGGGAAATACCACATTTCTCTGGGCATGCAATTGAGAAAACACCATACTTAGAAGCTATGTCATTTTCATTGCATAACAATTTGGGGAAATCACATCAGGCACATATTTAGAAGGTATCCCATGGTAACCATGAGAAGTTGCTTTGGTCTCACATAGCTGAACATAAAAATTAATCCCAGCTTATCAGATGTCTGGAAGGACCAGGAAGAGTGAAATTAGCATATCTTCTTCGCATTATTAAATTAAACAGCTCTCTGGGCTTACATGAGCTCTTAGGGATCAAAAACCTTTTGTCCCACATTGGTCCCATGGTTGTAGTAGTAGGTGTTCTTCATGTTTGATTTTTTTCTGAGCTTTCATGGAATATGTCTTGCTCATACTTAGGGGACTATGGTTCGGTGGAGGCCACCCTGAACAAGCAACCTACGGGTTCTCTCTGCCTTTCAATTTCTTCTCTTTCCATAAAATAAATACTGCAGTCAGTGATTCTCTTTATCACTCAAGTGGATTCTCTGTGCCCAGGCCTCCTACAGGTTTGATGAAGATTCATTGAGTAATGGGACAAGTGAGCTTGCTGAGGAGAGGCTCCGATATGACTCTGTGCAGCCTCCCCCCAGATTACATCTGTTATCTGTTTTCATCCACCAGTGTACCCACTTCATTTATAAATTAAGGAGGGAAGAACTGGTTTGGAGGCACAATCTGAGGGGAGAGAGGAAGTAGAGCATGGGGAGGAGGGCATAGCAACTCTCTTTCTGGCATTTTATACTGAATTGGTGTGCTGGCAGTTAGGGTGTGTGGGAGCCAAAAGCTGATGTACCCATTTAATTAGATACTTGGGAGTGTGGGTGTGGTGGAGGTCAGAAACACAGGCAGGACTTCAAGAGGCTGTGGGCAGTGCTGTTCTGGGGGAGAAATGATAAACTGGGAAACAGAGTTGCGTGGAGGCCACAATTTTTTCCATGTTGAGTGATATCTTAAAGAATCTTCTAGCACCCAGGCCCAGGGAACTGGCTGCCTTGGGATCATCCCTGGCTACATTGGTGCTTTCCAGGTGGGCTCCTTGGAGAGGCAGTTGTAAGGACACTTTGTGGTCAGTGGACAGGAGCGATTAGAACCTGGGGGAAACTGGGTGGTCACAACTGTGGTGTTGGACTGGTTTGTGAACCCACATGAGGCACTTTTCGGGGGGGCCTTGAGGAATAACTACAGTCACTCTGAAGAGCTCTTTATTCATTCTGCTCTGGAATTTATGTACATTCTCCCAATTTTAAGTGTTGACTCAACAAAATATAAATATTATGTTGGCTGAATACAATGTGTCTGCAGGTGAAATTTGGTCCATATGCCATCAGTTCATTACTTCTCCATAACTCATTAGAATTTCCTGGAATTTCCAGTTTTTTGATATGCCTTCTGGATGTACCATCAAATTACTTGTCAGATCATGCGGCAGGGACTTCTAGCTAACACCCAATATCTTTCTTCCTTTGTATCAAAACCAGTATTGTATGTGTGATGGCTGGGTTGCCAGTTAAAAGGCTAAGTTTTCCAACCTCTCTTGTTGCCAAGAATAGACAGATGACAATGTTACTGGCCTATGAGATATAAGAAAAGTATCCTGAGAAGCCATCTTTAAAAATTGCTGACTCCGGGTGCCTGGGTGGTGCAGTCCGTTAAACATCAGACTCTTGGTTTCAACTCAGGTCATGATCTCAGAGTCATGAGATCGAGCTGGCTTCTGGCTTTGCACTCAGGGCGGAGTCTGCTTGAGATTCTCTTTCCCTCTCCCTCTGGCCCTCTTGCTCTTGCTCTCTCTCTCTCTAAAATAAATAAAATAAATAACCTTAAAAAAAAAGTTGCTGACTCATCTGGGAGGACATTTGTTCCTCTCCTTTTCCTCCTTCCTGACACGGACTGCAGACAAAATAATTAAAACTTGGGTGGCCATCTTGCCTCAGTAAGTAACCCACCAGACAAGCCATGCATCGAGGTGGTGGAGCAGATGGAAGCAGTCTATCTTTAATGACCTGAGACTCTCTCCCTATCTCCAAACTTCTATAACTTAAGTGAGAAAATCATCTTCTTAAACCGTTTTCCTGAGGTTTTTGTTATATGCAGCCACCTAATTCATGCAAATCATGTGTTATGACTGGTCTGGAAAGTATGGCTTCTTTCATATACACAGCTTATATTTTAGTTTAAAAAAATCATTATTTACAAGTTCATGCAGAAAACATGTAAAAAGTTAATAAAAAATAGTGTTTGATAATTCAAGACAGCAATATAAGAAACTTCACCTGATGGTAGATTGTTGTCAAACATATGGGAAGACCATAAAGGATATGGGAATTGTACCTTGGCTGAGGTGGTTTATGTTGGCCTGTTTTAGTAAGTGGGGTTTAGACATGGCAGCAGGGTCTAGAGACATACATGAGGGCAATGACACAAGTAATGTGAGTATGGTAACAAGAAAGGGTGGTCCGTGTTTGCTAAACAGTGAGCAAATTCTCAGCTCAAGGGGAGTTTTTGTGACAGAAAGTAGTGCAAGGTACAACCAGTGAAAGAATCTGACAACCTCTAACATAGAGCCATCATCTTTTTTCATTCGTGCTACATTCCTGTGTTGTTTTAGGGACCTTCAGCACATCTTTTCTCAGCTTTTGTCTCCTCAGATTGGAAAGTTGTGGTCTTTTTCTAATTTGCTTTCAAGCCGTCTCTCATACTCAGCCCCTTTCCTGAACGGTACCCAGAATGCTGTCTCCAGAGCAGCACATGACTCTCCCTGGGAAGGGCCCTCTTTCTTTAGAACAGGAAGAAGTTACATTTTCAGTCGCCTCCCTCACAACACCCAGCATTTGTTTCGCCTTTTTGGGTAAGCGCAAGATCACACCCTAGACTCACAACCAGATGATCCCTACGTCGCTAAAGAAATGGAGGTACCAACAACAGACTGGTATTGGCGACAGATTGGTGGTTCCTGGACAGAGTGTAGTCCACGAGCATCCCACAAAGCTTCTGGGCCTCTTTGACCACGTGCTCTCAGCCCCACTGCACAACCTGCTACACTCCATTCCTGTGAAGGAGACTCAAGCCAGGCCAAGGTTGGTCTGAGGTCCCGCCAGGACAAGGCTACTTGCATTAACCTGAAATTCCTGAAGGAATCTCCTTTGTTGTTGATGGAAAACCTGGTCTGTTGCTCAGATTTCTCACTTTCAGGAGCCGCATTGGTAACAGGCAAAAATTGGGCAGAACTTCATTAACATTCTCAGCCGCTTTCACGAAGCCAAGAATTGGAAAATGTGCCTCATTGAATTACCTTTTGTTAGCAGCGTGGAGATGCGGGCAAAGGGCACAGTGTGGTTTGTGTCTGAAGCTGGCCTCCCCACGGCGCTGGGCTTCTCCCCTTCCTGGCTACTCACTCGTCGGATGGCCCGGCTGTAAGGGGCCATGCTGACAGGGCATTTCAGTCATGCAGCTAATGAAAATCATTCTGAGGCTCAACGTGACAGGTCCTTCGGACTCATATATCAGAAACCACTAACAAATGTCATTCCTTCTCTGACTGCCTTCTCTTTTTTAACCTGTTGATTTGCTTTCAGAAGGCATCACCAAAAAAATAAAAAAATAAAAATACTGATGAAAATGCCCGGTTTCATGGCTGAAATGCATTTTTGGCTTTCCAAGCCAGCAAGACAACAGCCAGGAAAACAAAAGGAAAAAAACCTCACCTTCGCCTTTCGGGGCATGGATATGTGAGGAAAATTTGGATTGCTGAAAAATCAGACAGTGGTCTATCAGTTACAGACGCATGAGTCACCCCGGGCTGTACCGAGACAGACCAGAGTTACCTGGAAAATACAAAAAAACCCCAGCCTGGCCAAAGTCCAAACACTAGAGGGACCAAACAAAAGGATTCCCAGGGAAGAAGAGGCTGTAATCAAAGTCCTGACAGTACCCAGCCCCGATGAAAAATGACTGTGCAGAATTCCCATTAAGGATATTTGAAACCCCAGCTCTTATCTTTCCCTGCCTTCCCTTTTCCTCAGCTGGGGACCTGCAGCCTAGCTCTGGCCTACAATCTTATTCTGTGATAGAGGCCAAGCTGTGTTCACGTAGGTCCGAGCTGGTCAGGGTGCAGGGATTAAGTTACTGCTCCCAGCTGATGGAAAAAGAGTGGCTTCCAAGCCACCTGGTTTGCCAGTTCTCTCAAAAAGATCCACACCCAATAAAAACAATTCCGAAATTCACCCTACTGATGGGAGCACCTGAAAAAATGCAATGATTAAAAAAAGAAGAAAAAAAAAAGTCCAATATCAAGTTTGAAGAAGGGAGCCTGTTAGTAGCCTGGAACGCCTCACAAGATTTTGAGAAAAGATTGACATAAAGAAAATAGTTAATATATTTTCATGAATTCATAGCCACAATAGTCTTATCTTTGGGGAGCTTTCTCTTCACAGCCACGCAATGGCTGATTTTTCAAACGCTAATTTCCTGTTCCTGGTTCTGTTCCTTGTGGGATTTATTAAAGGAAAGAAGAGTATAATCTTCTAGTTATTATGTGGTGGCCAGATAAATTACCTAAACATCGAAGTGAAAAATTTGCTTAGATTTATTACATACAGACACTTAAATTTTAAACTGTAATGGTTGAAAAAGCAGAAATCTATCAGTTACATTCATGGGAATGTACATTAAAATCCATGGATTTTAAGAAATAACTATAGGAAGAAAAGGAATATAGGAGAACACAAGATGTGAAAGTATTTTCCGAAAGGCTCAGCAGAGGTGAAGTATCTATACTAAATGGAAGCGTGTTATAATAGGATACATATTAATTAGGGAAAGTTATCAAAATATCTAAACCCCTGCCCTGAATCCCTGAAATGAGAACCCGCAGCAACTCTTGCTCACCTGATGAAGAACACGAACACAGATTCTTTAAAATGATTTTGCAGATGGATATTGTAATATAAAGTAGACTAGGCCATGCTACAATAAACAGCCCCCAAATCTTAGTGATTTAAAACAACAAAGATGTTTTCCTCATGCTGTATGTCCATCAAGGGTCAACAGGACTATTTTGCTCACTGTGGTCTGCTTAGAACCCAGGCGGATGCCAGTCACAGGTGACCATCTTGCTCCAGGCATCTGGGGCATCTTGCTATCTCTGGCTATCTCCTGGACTAATAACACTGGAGATTCACAACAGATTTCAAGACAGTGCCTAAAGGCAGATGTAAAGCTTAAATTCCCAGATCATCATTTGTCCTGGGAGTTAGGGCCCTACAAAAGTTAAAGCAACTGAGTCTTTCTCTTCTTTTTCTTTTTTTTTTTTTTAAAGATTTTATTTATTTATTTGAGAGAGAGAGAGAATGAGAGAGAGCACATGAGAGGGGAGAGGGTCGGAGGGAGAAGCAGACTCCCTGCCGAGCAGGGAGCCCGATGCGGGACTCGATCCTGCTCCAGGATCGAGGGGACTCCAGGATCATGACCTGAGCCGAAGGCAGTCGCCTAACCAACTGAGCCACCCAGGCGCCCTCTTTTTCTTTTGAATACAGAAGTTTTTCTACATTCTAAGTATTAGGGTGACAAGGACTATGTGGAAAGTAAAGTGCCTGACCTTTCTTTTTTTCTTTTCTTCAGTCATATTTATCTCCCAGACCTTGTCCCATTGCCCATGTTTTGTTGACAGAAACAGGACCCTGTCTGAACTTTTGGAACCTGTTTTCCAAGGCTTTCGGCAAATTATTTCTGCCACATTTTCAAGATCCATCATATGCTGCCATAATAGAGCCAGACTCTGGTGCCAACAGATGGAAGAAAGGTGTGTGAAAATTTCAAACTAGAAAATCATTGGAATTAATATATTCTCGTCAAAATGAAATAGGAAATGACTTTTTTCCCCCCTTTGGAAGGTGCAGGAAGTTTAGAACACATTGAGGAGGGGAAGTCATAGGACCTGCTAGTTTCCAAGCTCCTCAACACAAAATATGAGAATAAAGAGGGAACTTTAGACTCCTCATCAGACTAATTCAGAAATGTATTTGAGGCATGATACAATAGTAAAGCACTATATAACATTTACATCCACAAGGTTTTAAAAAACAATTTGTGTTCTAAGAGTGATACAGGCTTATTATGGAAAACTACGAAATAATGAAAGGTAAGAAGAAAAAAGAACCAGTCATAATGCTAGACCCTAGAAATCATAATTGCAGAAGTAATTGGTGTTAACCTTCCAACATTTCTCCTGCGTCTGCAATTTTTACACAATTGAAAATATAATATAGAGGCTAGAACTCTTAGTCCACAAACTCAGACACACTTGAAATATGAACTCAAATTAATTTCTATAGCAAGTCCTCGCTCTGCCTGCAAATCAAAATTTAGTCTCCATCATCTTGAGACAATGCTTTTCTTTCTAGGGTGTATCTGAGTTGACAGGGGTCCATGATAATGTGACATCAAGGGTTGGGTGTTGGGTACTTGGTCCTCAAGTAATATCTACATATGCCTTTGCTAAGAAATTTCCTGTCCCTGTTTGTATTCTTTCTCTTCCATTTTTAATACTTCTGCCAAGGAAACAAAATCCCAGGACCCACCAAAATCTAGCTCTTACCAACTCCCAGTTTCTTTCTCTTAAATCCAGCAGTACCTTTTTTCAGGTACGGGCATAGGCTGGTTATTTACCTATCGCCTCTCAGCTCCAAACTCACCCCTTTTACGCTCTGTTCTGCAATGCTGGGCCTGGAACCCTGGAAACTTTAATTCCCAGAGTCCTTGCCTGCCTTTCTGCCAGTCCTGCCAATTGGCAACAGCAGAGGGACCTGGAAGGCAGAAGGAAAGCAGAAGTGTCTTTCCTCCTGTTTATTGCCAGTCTTGTCAGTGTTGCCCAGGGCTGGAGATTTGTCCACCAGCAAGAGTTGGCTCAGACCGCGGCCCCAGTGTCCTCCAGCACCCAGAATCTGCCACACGGGCCCAGTGGCTGGGCGGTGCTGCGGTCTCCCAGGTCTGAGCCTCACCTCCGTCAGACCCTCCCCTCCAACAGTCCAGGGGTCCCCGCTCCCTGCTCCGACTGCCTCCAGATTGTCACCTTGAAGCACCACTTTTTGCTCTCTTAGGCCTCTGGCACCTGGAGAGTCAACTTCCAAAATAAAATACCTGTGAGATTTAGGTTTTCCTCACAGGACCCTAGCTGCTATCTGGGGGATGGATTCTTCCTTCATGTAATCTCGATGTTTTTCCCTCAGAGGGAATCCCTCTCTCAGATGTTTGTATCTCAGGCATCTGGCAGAGGAGCTCCTTGAAGGGTTCAAGCAATTAAAAGCACAAAAGCTAGAGACTTTCTAGCTCTTTCTGTTTCCGGCCCAGTCATGCTTCCCCAGGGCATAGGAACACAGAACTGGACTATGAGCTGGAATGACGGAGACAATGCAATGGGAAAAGGGGGAAATTGTTACTATGGCAAAAATACTGTCAAATAGTAATACCTTTAAATAATGCTTTTTTCCTCTTTCCATAAGCATCCTTGTATTCCTTTTCTTTGTCGAACCCTGACCAAATTGCACACTCGGGAGCAACATAAATATTATTATTTCAGCCATTAAGCCATTAAGTTCTGGAGTAATTTCTCATGCACCTATATTATCCAATACTGATTCTCTATTGTGTGTGTGTGTGTGTGCTTACATAAATAGATCTCAGTATTCTGTAATGTCTTGGTTTTCAAAGGTTAAAAGTAAGAACCTTCACTTAGAGGGCTTCAAACGTGACTATAGATACTCCCGAAAAACATTTAGTGGATTTAATGCACATAGAGCTGAAAAATATGCAGCTTACTTTTCTGAGGGTTTTTTCAACTTTGTTGAATACATTGTTAAAATTCAAGTTACAATTTTTTTATTGTCTTGAATTATCAAGCAGTTGAACTATTTTTTCCCCATTAAAGTTGATTTAAATACACGGGCTTATAGTTTATATGAGATTTAGTCCCATGGCTGCTTGAACCAAAAGAAACTCAAGATGGATGATCTGTGTTAACTCTGTGCAACCATATGTGTATTTATGGAGCTGAAAAGCAAGCCTGAAATTTTATGTGCCCTTTAAAAGAGAACATCTTCAGAGAGAAGCATGTTCCTGCCGTCATAAATAGTGCTCCAATAGTTTGTGCACCATCTCATAACAATAATAAATATCCCTCAAAGACAACTACAAATTTGCAATTGATTTTGATCATTATTCCACACTGAATAACTGCAGGATTCAACAAAGTCAGAATGATGATGCAGACCAATCTGCAGTCAATTTGCATTGCCTGTTTAACCCTGCAGACAAAGGATTTGGGGTACTGCAAGGCTCAAGTACAGCAAATACAGAAAGGTATGATGGGGGGACAGGTGAGAATAAAGGTAATTTAGAAATGTTACAATTGGTCTCAAATATGCATCAGAATGAATAAAGAGTATATTTTCAAACAACATGTTAATAGTTGTATGAAGAGCAAATGGAACAATAAATGAAGGTTAACTCAAGAATTCTATAAACAGGCGTACAAATTTAATTCACTTTACAAGAAGAAAATTAACTCCATACCTTTAGAGGCATAGAATAATTTCTTGAAGCAATTTTAAATGATAATATGCTGGAATGATGGCTTAATTGCACAAGAATTCTGCTTAATTCATTGGACTTCCCCCTGAAGAACTCAGTTTGAGAACTGGGGAATTCCATCATTGGTTAGAGGCCATCTTCGTTGCTGTTGGAGGTGGGTTCGGTTTGGGGTGACTTAACAATAAAAAGGATTCCCAGGTTTGCTAAAATGTCGTTTGCAAATAGCCTTTGGAAGAACAATCCGGTTGGTGCTATGGGGTTAGAATTGGGGTAGAGTGGATTTCATGTGCTGGGTGGCTTGGAGAGTAGCTGATTCCCACAGGATGCTCAGGCAAGCAGCCCCTTAGCTGGTTTGGAATTGCTCTGGGCTCCTGGGGTAGAAGGAAAGACTTTCATTGGCTCACCACAGCTGTGCTAGGAGGTTTGGGGAAATCTTATCAAATAGTTGCAATCTTAAGCAGAATTACAAGACTAGCTTTAAAATCAGAACCCAGACATTTCTTGAGCTAATGAAAGACAAAATATATCCTTGGTATTAGAGTGAGATAAAAATAGTTAAATTTTTTTCTTTTCCTCTTTTGTATTAACCTATGCAATAAAGTGGGCAGATCCTAAGCGAATCCAGCTCAATGAATTTTTGTCTATGCAAAGGCCCATGAAACCAACACCCAGGACAAGATAGGGAAAATTTTCTGTTCCTCAGGAGGTAGCACTGTGCTTCTTCCCAGTCAGTACTCCCAAAGGTAACCACTATTCTGACCTTCAATACATAGATCAGTTTTACTTGTTTTTGAACAGGAAGGGTATTTGAAATATTTAACATAAATATTAGTAGTTACTCACCTCCCAGAGATGTCACAGATAGTATATTTCTCTATTTCCTTCATTTACTTATTCATTTGTTCAAAACACTGTCTAGTTACCAACTCTGTCCACCAGGCACTGAGAATACAATATTGAACCACAAAGCATCAGTGTCAGCCCTTGGGACACGTCATAGTAAGTGGGAGAATACATATAGGTAAGCAGGCGATTATGGTGCCGAGTGGTACGTACTACCACAGGAGGAAGTGCCATGGAAAAGGGTGTGGAATGTGGACTTGGGAAAGTGAGGTGGTTAAGCAGACAGAGATGAGGAGACAATCAATACAGAAGCACAGGGAACAGTGGGAACAGGTGCTCAGGGTCAAAAGACAGCTTTGACTATTTAGGGAACTGAAAGGCAGAATATTCCTTGTGATTAGACAAGGGGACTGGGGCCAGATCCTGGCGGACTTTGCAGAGCATGTTTCAGAGCTTCTACTTGGCTTCAAGGGCAATGGGACGCCGCTGAAGCCCTTCCAGCAAGGGACTGTCATCATCACATTTGTTGGTTGTTTTAAAGCAGCACCTATAAGAGGAAATAATACCGTGGAAAGAGAGATGCTTTGAAAAACAACTTTGCTTTGAGATTTTTGTGGGGGGTGAAGAATGTGAGCTAGCACCCTTCCCGCCAGACACAGTTTTTATGAAACTGAACGCAAGTGGCAAGAAAGTGTGTAACAAAATATACTGCAGGGAATAGGCTGTGTCTAGAGAACATGAAGCAACGTTTGGATGCCGTGCTACTTGATTCCGTTTTAGTAGAAAGCTGTCAATAATAGGAGCAAGTTAAATTGTGGGCCCAATATTCACAGCTGCAGATGGAGGGTTCCCTTCAAAGTCCCTCTGGTAAGACTTCTCCACCGCACCTGGAATTCTCTATTTCACATGTTAACTTTACCTAATCTTTTTTTTTTGATATCTACATTTCTATGATGATCACCACCAGCTTGAAAAATCCAAGGAGAAAGTGTCAAAACCATTTTCACTGACTTCTAATTTCTAGGTCCCCTTCTTTGAACCCCATATTTAGATTTATGTTCCGAATCATATTTTCAAACACCTGCCTTATCCTCTCAGAGTTCAAATTATCCAAATGGATGTCCAAACTAATTAGATTGACAGGTAATCACCAAAGTCCCATTCTGCCCTGCCATGAAGACACAGTTTAAGTTGTTAAAGCCTTTGCTCCCTTGGTTGCAATAAACTGAAATTTTCCTCTTTCTTAGTCTAATAGAATCCGTATTGAGCCTTTTTACTTTTTGCCTCATTAAAAATCAAGTAACATTTCTCTATAGTAGTATTATCATTCAACTTTTGTCATGGTTGAGGTATTTGTATAATACCGATGTGTCTGGAAACCAGTCTTCTTTATTACCATGCTGACAAATTGTGAACAAACAGTTGGTAGGTAGATATTGTTAGAAACATCCTTGCTATGGAAACAAATTCCAGTATGATTTCATCCTAGTAACTGGTGATTTATAACAAACCCCATTGACGTATATGCCTCTCTCCCTAACTAGGTCATAAACCCTGGAGGACAAGTATGGGTTGAATTGTGTCCCCTACCCAAATTCATATGTTGAAGTCCTAAGCCCCAGTGCCTCAAAAATGTGACTTCATTTGCAGGTATTAGTTAAGATGAGGCCATACTGGGTTAGGGTGGACATCTAATCCAATATGACAGGTGTACTTAAAAAGGGGAGAAATCTGAACATAGACATGCATTCAGGGAGGACATCATGTGAAGACTGACATTAAGCTGCCTCAAGCCAAGGAACTACCAGAAGCTGGGAGAGAAGCCTGGAACTGATCCTTTCCTGGTGCGTTCTGAGGGAGACTGGTCCTGCTGACATCTTGATTGCAGACTTCTGGATTTCAGAACCATGAGACAATAAAATTCTGCTGTTCTAAGCTATCCAGTTTATGGTACTTAGTTACTGCAGCCCCAAAAAACTAATACAGCAAGGATTATGGCTCACTGCTTTCTGTGTGCCCCACAGGGAGTCGTGAATGTCCGCTAAACTGGTGTTGCAATCACAGATCCCAGAAGACCCGAAGTTGAGCCAGTGAAGGCAATGACATGCCTAGGATTGGGCTCTAGCAAATTTCTTCCTCATCTTGAGATACACATTTGGGAACGTGCTGGGGTTGATACCAGTTGCTTGTACCTGGTGAGCAGACGGGCATGCAATCAGAGCATCCAACCATTCTCTACACCACACCCACTCTGAAAGAGGACCCCAAAGAAGTTTCTTAATGTACCAGATGGGGCTGAAACATCCAAGGCGGGATGTTTTACAAGGGTACTCAACCCCCTCAGTGTCCTGGGAAGCTCATCCCCCTCAGTTCTTACAGACATATGTGTGGAATCAGATGTACCTTTTACCAACATTAAAGGAATTTGTACGCTTTGACTGAGTGCACCATTCATTCAGTCGAAGACCTGGTCCATTGTGACTCATGAGAAAAAGTTAATGAAGTCTATCTGAAAGAGCTTCCACTTAAACTGAAAGGAGGAGCCTACCAGCCACTGAATAGCATGGGAATATACAGGGGGTAGGGGGTGGTAGATCTAGATAGGACTAGTTTTCATCTTTTTGTTTTGTGAAGTCTTTTTTCCCACTAAATATAACACAAGTGTTGCTCAGACTGGATTTGTCTCCACTATACACCCCAAGGAAGAGGCCATTGCCCTGTCTTCTCCTGCACTGAGGTTGCCATTGATTACATCTGATTATTCTAAAGTTCCAAAGTTGGCAGTTGGTTGGTGGAGATATATATATATATATACACAAGTGTGTGAAGTGCATGAATCCTAAGCTCAATGACTTTTTATATATGGATACACTTGTGCCATGGCCTAGGTCACCAAGATCTAAAACATTTCCAGCACCCCAGAAGACTCCTCTGTGTTCTTTCCCAGGCTTTTACATGTATGACTTCTAATTAACCATTAAATTATGTTTTTTAAACCTGCTAATAAAGAATGCCTTCTGTACATTTAAGAATCTATAGCAGTTCACAAGAAATATAAGATGTAAAATCAGGCCCAAAGCTTGGCGTGTTGCCTTTGTATGGTCTGCATGGGGCAGAGTTTGCACCTTGGCTGCCTGTGGCTGAAATCTGTTCTTTGGACATGGTTTGTATGGACTGACTGCAAAATGTCTTCTATAAATTGAACCATAATTTAAAATTAAGGTATTTCACATGAAAACTCAAATTTGGAGAGGGGGGAAGGGGCTTCTCTTTAAAAATTGGGAAATTTTGTGCATTCCTTCTTGGAGGAAGTCACCTGGATCTAGGCAGTGGCTGCCCCCCTTGACATGAATGTGAAGATAGGGGCCCTGCTTCTCTCCACCATTTAAAGCAATGTCCTCACATGCACTCCTGCTCACTGACCTCATGAATGCATGTCAGCTACTGGGTCTTTGGGCCAGCTCTAACTAGACAAAATGGTTAATGTAAGACAGACTTTTAGTGGGAGACTATGTTCCCCTCAGAGGAAAAAAGATACCTTCAGTACTACCCAAATATTTTTAAAGAAAAATGGAATCATATTCTAAATTAATACATTATTTCTTATAACTTCATATGGTGATTTATTTTCTGAAAATGGCTATTATTTATTGTGTACCATTCCAACTAGTTTTACACAGGTGCGTGCATGCATGCACACACACACACACTCACACATACACACACACAGTGTTGATGTCTCACATCTGCATGCTGGCTAATGTTTAATTTTTCAATATAAACATTATACTGGAAGGCACTCATCTGTAGTATGACCACAACTTCAATTTTGTATTTGTATCTTTTCTGCATAAAAATATCTAGTTTCATTAGGTTTCAAACTGAAGAGTGAATTGACTCATCTTTTTGTGACTGTTTTCCAAAGATGAACTTGAATCACCTTGTCAGATCACTGTTAGACATGCTTGGTGTTGAACATTATTTTTACATATATATAAAAATTCTCTATGAATGGTATTTGAAGGTTTTGTCTGTTATAAAAACCTAAATATTTATGAAATAAATGTATTATAAAAGTTCCTCATTCAGATACAGTATAAAAGAAAATTGCCATTTTAAAGGAAAATTACATGGAATATAGCTTTTGAATGGAGAGTGTCTTGGCTTTGCTTTTTTTCTAAGCAACTTTTTCTCCCTTATGCTTTGTACAAGCTCATAACAATTTTGTTCCAATCTATAAGATTTGTAATGTCACTACTTTCCATTTGTTCTACAACATAAACACCCACATGTCAATGCTACCTTATTATCAAGGGCTCATGAGCAGAATTTCTTTCTGATATGTCAAATTATTGTTAAGCAGCTCCAGAGTCATCAGATGTGATTAATTTGTAAAATCAATTAACAGACATGAGAAGCATACAGACAATGAATAACATGGGAGAAAGAAGAAGGTTAATAATACTAAATGCCTTTTGGAATTTATTTAACCATATTCGATAAAATTGTCATTTCACACGCCATATGCACACACATATAAACACGTGCACGGGCCACGGTTGTTTTATTTTTAAGTCGATATGAAATATTCTATGTGCTTTTAATATATCCTTTGCATAGGATAAGGATAATCTTTATCTCTGCCAAGTCAATTTATCAGCACAATGACTGTTAAACTCTTTAGTTACTACACATTGAAATGACATTTTTTAAAAAACAAAATCTCTAAGGGTAGTTTTAAATATGATTTTGATCCTACCCATCCTCTAGGTTAGGAAGGAGAGAAGGTGATCAGCAAAACGCATGCAGGGCCTATAGCCACAGACCCTATATGTAGACTTCTATATTGTTGACATTGCCAAACCAAAGGATACTTGCCTCTTCGTTATGCCAGAAATCTCAACATATATCAGCTCTCTCCTTTTCATTCCACCCTAGTGTGGCTTTCACAGTAAGAACATCCTACAACCTCTCCAGCCTCCTTCTCCTTTCTCTGCTCCTCTTTACAACAATCCTCCAATCAGTTTTCCAAACTAGTTATTTGTTTCCAACTTCTCTCTTCTCTTGAATGTAATCCTATTAGGTTTTCATCCTGGCCCACTCCAGTGAAATGGTTCTCAAATCCTGTGATGCAAAACCCAATGACTGGGACTTAATACCATTCCCTTCTGGACTTGCCTTCCTTGACTTCAGTCACCACAACTCTTTTAGTTTTCCTCCTATCACTGGCCCCTCCTTCTGAGTCTCCTTTGCTGGAGCCTCCTCATGTTCTGAGTCTCTAAACAGGCCTCAGTCTTCAGACCTGGAGACAAACCCTTTGATGCTCTGCCCCATGTCCTTGGGTTCATCTCTCTGCTCCTCTGCCTAAGGACTTTCTCCAGCTCCTTGGGCTTTGAATGTCCAGGGATTTAAAGCCCTCAGCAACATCCTCAATGAATGAAGACAGGAATTGCTTAATAAATACTGCAGATTCTTGTCTCCTTGGCAAGGCCAATTCTGAAGGCTGTTCTATACAGTCCCCCAGAGGGTCCCCAGTGGAATTGAACTCCAGTTGTCCTTGGTGGCAACCAGCTTATAAACACACCCTTTATTCCTTTAATTTGTTTTTTTCTTCTTTCCTTGTTTTCCTTTCCCCACTTCCTTACCTGTGCTTTCTGGGGTCCCACCTTTCAGTTAAATTGTGTTCATTTAAGTCCTTGTTGTAGGATTATTTTTAGGAGAAATTCAAACCAAGATCTTTTCCTTCTTAGTTAATGTTGACTCCTTTGGTGACTGGGGATTCCTAGTACCAGTTCTTTAATATCAACATATTTTGACAACTCCCAAATGTATACACCCAGCCAGGTCCTTACTCATGAATCTGAGACTAGTATTTCCAGCCTTCAATGAGTTATCTTTAGTTGATGTCCAATAGGCAGCTCAAATGTAAACTGTACTGTTTTCTTCCCCTAAATATGTTCTTCTTTTGTCTTTCCAAACTCAGTAAATAACACCTCATCTGTCAGGTTGCTCAGGCTAACCTAGCAGTTGTCCTTGACTCGTATGCCTTTTTCTCACATCACACATTCAATCTCTCAAGGTGGCTCTACCTTCACAATATATGCAGAAACAGACTGTTTTGGTTTCTTCTTTACCCATTTCACCACCACTGCCCTGGTCCCACCACCATCATTCCTCATCCACATTATCAAATTGGCTCCTAGCTCTTGTCCTAGCTTCCACACTTAGCCCCTTACAGCCTATTCATGACACAGCCATCGGAATGATCCTATTGAAACCAAGTCCTAGTATGTCACTCCTTAGCTAAAAATCTCACAGAAGCTTTCATTACATGCTTAGAATAGGAGCTGAAATCCTACAAGACCCTCTATGACCTGGGTTCCTTCATGCCTCTGAGCTCATCTCCTACCACCTTCCTCCACTCTGCTTCAACCTTTATTATACCTTTACCATGACAAGCACACTCACCTCTCATATCCAATGAGGGTATGATTTCATGAAACCTTAGTTACTGCCATGATGTGTGTGCTTGTGCATATCGATGTCTATGTTATCTATTTCTTACTTTGGGTCATAGTTTCAAGAAAGTACTTGCCTAAACATTCACCTGAATCAGATTGCCTTTGTTGATAAAGGATTGAGATTTCAATGAATTTATGTTTCAATATTCTCTGAAGTTATTTATCCAGTATTTATATTGCTACATACCAAAAACAAAAATGAAAAAAACATAATCTAAGTGTTTCAACTCCTGAGAAATGAGATGGTAATTAATTAGGCTGTTTAGATTATCAGGTACAACATATTTCTCTTGGGGTCTTTATTCATGGGCAAAAAGACTTTATAGAGGATTTCCCCAAAACTGTGAAACAATTTACTTTAGTAGCATCTTTTATCACTGAGAAAGTAGGCGTGTACAGACATAAATGCCTGACATTAGAAGAACCAGTAGCATATATTAATTGGACACATATAGGAGATAATAACTTTCCTAATTAGAAAAAACATACAAAAACTCAAGTAGTACTTAAAACTTTCCATTTGACCAGTGTCCTGAAATAAGCAGCCTTACTTTATTTTCTCCATGTAACTGTATTTAATCCCTTGTCAGAAGTTACTTGTGATTTTCACGATGGTATCCTTAGAGATGGCACAGTAAATATTGTACAGAAAACTCCCATCAAAAAATGAAGAGGAATGTACTGATTTGAACAATGTTAGGAAGAAGGCTGAGCCTAGATGTTGGTTGTGGGTTGAGTATCACAAGGAAAAAAAAAGCTACAAGAGATCAGAATGAAGCAGAGATTGGAAGATGAAGTAGGAAGGTGATTAAATATTCTAAAGGATGATTTTTGTACCATCTTGGAGTTCAGTTGATATAAATAAATGTGAGAGCCTTCAGTGATTATTATTATCATCATTACTGTACTCATCTAGGAAATTATAGCTTATTTGGCACTTTATTCTTCATATTAATGATGTGAAGTTTCATGACAACCCACTAAGAAAATAAAAATGAAAATAATAAATCAGACCGCGGCACTTAAAAGCCTAATGAAATCCAAACACTTCCCAATAGAAGATGACTCAGTGACACAGAATTGGCAGCTGTTTGTTGTTAGATCACTAGTTTTTACTGGCTTTTTTCCTATTTTAAGAAGACATCTGCAGAACCCTCTTCTCTCCCATAATCTGCTTGGATTTATTTAGAGACCTGGAGTGGAGTCATCAATTGGAAAAATAGAGTAGAAGCATCCTTCAATAGCTTAACGACTCTTTTCCAGTGGGTTTTAAATTATAGCAGTTTTTACTGAAAATAAAGACTAAGCCCATTGAAACAACTTTATTTGCCCCAAGAAAATGTGAGAGGAAAAGCTCACCTATCTTAAACTTGTGTCAAGGAGGCATGATCACGTTTGTAATGACAACTTTGCCATCCTGCAAATGGAGTGAGAAAATGCTCTCTCTGAGTAAATGCTCAGGGTAACATCTTGTCCCGGTTTGTCTCTAGCAAATGGAAACTTCAAAAGTGCCTCCTGGTGCTTCTAAAGCTGGGGATATCTTTAAATAGGAGGCATCTTGTCTGCTTGAGGGGATTTTCCTCTGTAAGTTGGCCCTTTAGTGAGTCAGCAATGATGGACTGCACGTGGATAGTGGCCTGGCCATTCTTTGCTTCTACAACGCACGTATAGCTATTTTAACATATTGAATTCGATTATCTTGCACCAATTCTGCCCCTAAAGATAATCTTTAAAGATTTACTTTATCGGGAACTTAGAGTATGTCATAAATTATCTTATCGAAGTTGGGCAACAACCCCCCAAATATTAACTTATCCGTGCAACACTCTTTACTGAATGCTATGAGGCATTTTACTGAGCATTCAGAATATGGCAGTGAACAAGAGAGCTACAGTCCCTCAGTGAACCTATATTTCAGGGAGATAGCTGAGCAAATTGTAATTAAACCAAACAAACGATTTTCAATTATGACAAGTAATATGAGACAGAAAATAATAGGGCAGGTCAGGGAAGGCCTCTCTAAAGAGGTAATATTTACGCTGATCCAAAACAGGGCATCAGAAACACTGATGGGAAGAGCCCTTCCTGACTTAATGTGAAGTCTGTGCAAAGAGAGAAGTGTTAAAATAAGGGGTATTCTTTTTATTTTGGGCAAATAATCTGGCACTTATGGACAGATAAAAGAATGGAAATTCAGAGAAATTAAACAATTCCTTCCATAGTGAACAACTCGTAAGACCTCCAGTCTCCTAAGCCAGCTCTGTCTGTTTCCAACATTCTTTCTACAAAGCTACACCCATTTATCCTGCTGAACATTTACCAGCTTTTTAGATCCTATGGACTAGCTTGGGATCACTTAAAATTGAAACTCATCCAGATACACTCCCTGTCAGCAAAGCAAAAGCTTCCTAACGGCCACTTTGCAGAAGTGCCAATGTTACCCTTTCCAAGTGAGCTGCCGGGGAAGGCTGTCCACCATATGGAGCAGGATGTGAGCTTTCTGTGCCTCCAGTGGGACTGTAGAGCTTATGGTATGAAATTTTGCACTTCACAGTCCAAACTCATCAAGTTTGTGATGTGATAATTCGGGGTCATTAAAAGACATTCATGCTAGTGTTTGCTAAAGAGGAGGGTGTTGGGGATAGGAGAAATAGGTGAAGGGGATTAAGAGGTACAGAATTCCAGTTATAAAATAAATAAGTCATGGGGATGAAAAGTACAGCATAAGGGAATACAGTCAATAATATTGTAATAATGTTGTATGATGGCAGATGGTAACTATACTTACAGTGAGCATAGCATAATGCATGGAATTGTTGAATCACTATGTTATACACTTGAAATGAACATAACACTGTGTGTCAATTATATTTCAATACAAAAAAAAGACATTCATGGGAAGGTCTTCAATAGTTATTGAGTGGTACTATTTTTCCATTTATTAAATGAATTATATGTGTGTTTATTAATATGTGTATATACTTATAAATATATAGCCCTCTCAAAATATAAATATAAATTATATTATAAATATAAAAATATTTTTATTTTGAATCACAAATGCACATGCTACCTTTAAAAATGATATAGTCAACCATGAAAGTCAAAAAATAAGAGATTGAATTCTAATTTATTTTTAAATCAAAGATTTATTTCTGTTAGCTGAAGATAGGCAAATACCTACAGAGTCTAAAATTATACCAAATACTTTATAGATATTAACTTATAAAATCTTCTCAATAATCCTACACTGTAACATTTAGGATGTCTGTTTCACAGGTGGAAAAACTAAGACTCCATGAGGTTAAGAAACATGTTCCACATCAGAGAACTAGGCATTACCAGTGCTGGGATGAGAATTCACATCTTGTACCTTACCTTACTGCTCTCCCAAGGGTTTTCAAAAACATTTTCTTTTTTAAGAGAAACCATAAACTGATGATGCATGTTCATACTTCCGTATTTCAAAGCATAATCTCCTTTCTGGTTCTTGCCTTATGGATTATAAATATTTCTGCAGAAGTTGTTTTCAGATTGAAGGAAGAAATCATTTGGACCTTTCATCTAAACTTTTACCCATCCTTTGTGATTAATTGCCTAGGACATGCTAACTTTCCTCGTCTCATCGGTTGAACGATGTAAAAATGTCTCTTACTCAATGCTTTTGTGTGAGTGTGATAGGGAAAGGTAACAAACTGACATTCCCCTTTCAACCAAATCATGTGAAGGATATGCACCAATATTGATTCTGCCATCAGAAATACAACACATACTGTTATATTTTCATGATGACAGCACTGAAAAATAGGTAGAGTTTCTTCTGTCTTGCTGTTAATCTGTACTAACATTCTGTGTAGCATGTTTAAGAGAAGGGCTAGAGGGCATGAAAAAAGGAAAAGATAAGAATTATTTTACAATTTATCAATCTATGAAGGCTGGCATCTAAAATTTTAAAAAACAATGAAAAAACATTGCCAAAAATGTGTGTGTGTTTATGTGTGTCTCTAGCCACCACTTACACTCTAATACTGTAAGATCGCAGATTTCCTTGTTTAAAATTGAAATAAGCCCAGGGATCGGAAAGAATGGGTGTATTCTTCTTTATATTCTATTTATAATGAGGATATACATGAGACTGGTCATTCAGAATATGAATATTTTGACACAAGCATTACTACTATATTTGGCATTGTTGGTCTAGACTAACTGGTATATAATTAAAACAAAAAAGATGTTCTATAGTGGCATTTTGCTCTCATGCAGTAACACCTTCCAAGAAGAAGCAGGTATTTGGCCCACCCAACGTTTACCTCCTGCCAACAAATGGATGCTTTGAGGGACTCATATTCTCATGCATAGGCTCAACGGTACTTTGAAGAAACAACAAGGATGGAAAACCTAAAAGTATGATTTAATTTTTTATAAAAATGGAATGGGCTTCTCCAACGAATGTAATGCAAACCCAAAGACCAGATGTTCTGCTAATTAAAAAAAATGTGTTGGGGGGATTAATAAGCTTTTTTATATCATTGTGGAGAGAAGTGATATATGATATGGGCTGTGGCTAGTTGAGAAAAGAGATGCCCAGCTCTCTATCTTTGGGCAGAGCAGAGTATAACACTACCATTGGGTCCCTTGAGTTATTGAGAACAAGAAAACCTATGCTTAGAGCCAAGTGCTTATAGCTTTATGGCAGTAAAAGAGAATTATAGGCATTTATATTTGAAAGGGAGCTTGCCTTATCTTTTCCCCATCTCTTTTATAGATTCTCCAAAATGTGCACCCCCAATTTTTGCTTTAGAGGGCTCAGAGATGGTGTTCATCCCTTACAAGGTAGGCCTTTCTTTGGTCATACAACAGTTGCTAGAATATTCTTTATTAGTCTGGGTAAAAATATAATACATTCTCTTCCTGGTATTTATGTCCATAGTTAGAAAGAAAAGATTTACATATCCCTCTATAAAACATGATAGCTGCTTTAATATTTGAATATAACCATCATATCTTCTTTAATCTCTTCTTCTCCACAGTAGACCATTTCATTTTTTTCCCTAACATTCCTCATCTCACATGCTTCTATATCTCTAAGTCTCTTTTGCCTTCCCTCAATGTTCCCTAGTTTGTTAGTATTACTCTGGTATCTTTGCACTTAGAATTGAACAATATATTCTAGTTAAGCTAAAGGATACAAGAGGCAGGGATGCTCACAGCTCTATTTTCCCTTCAAGCCCTATTAACAACAAAGTTAGAGTTAGCTACACTGAATCTGGACCATTTGACTAAAGGTTTAGGGTCTTCAACTACTAAAGTTTCAGATCCCCAATATTACTGAAGGGTCACAAGACAGAATGGGGATGCCCAGGATCTTATTCCAGGTTAAAGAAACACCATACAACTATCCTGGGATGATGGTGGTCTTAGGGAGAGATGAAAAGAATGGTTTCTCTGATAGTCTTATTTAGAGTAGAAATTCATACCTCACACTACTTTCTAATAAAAGCTTTTATTTTACTCTTTTTCAACTTTATGTGGGTTATAAAATTTCTCCCTAATCTATACACAGAAAACACACACATCTTTCAACAAGTAAGCAAATGAAATATACAGAGAGGGACTATTAGCCACCAACAACTTTTAGACATATAATTACTGAACAAAATGAAAACATTGAACAAAGCATTTTTAGAAACTGAATAATTCATCTATTTATCTATGTGTGTATATGTATGCATATGTGTGCACATGTGTATATAGTGTATATGTATGTGTGTATGTATACAGATATATATGTATATCCTTTTCTTATTAGGAGCACTTAGGCCTTGGTGTACTTTGCCCAGAAATAATAGTTAAGAACCTATTAGCTACAATAGCTTCTTGCCAAGTTTTTACATGGTGGTATCAAGGGGATTTTAGGGCCTGGGTAAGGGTCTCCCTGAACATATGGCGGAACTAATGCAGACTACAGTGGGACTATCAATCCCCAAATCTAAGACCTATAATTCTATTACCTGAAACTTCCAGGCCGGTCTCCAGTACCCAATACTTATATAATTAATTTTTGAAACTAAGTGCTCCTATTTATCTCAGGTTGCCTTCATTTTGTTCATTTCAATCTCATTGTCTGGACTATGAAGAGTACTTTGAATTTTAATTCCATTACATATAGTATTGAATAACTTTCTTTTAAGCTTTGAGTTCTTTGAATGTTTAATAAGCATGTATCCCCATTCAAGGCATCAATAAAATGCTAAAGAGAACAAAGTCAACTACAATGTCCTGGGTCACTCCATTAGAGCTCTTTTTCTGGCTGACATGGATATACGACTCCTCCCTTTGTGGTATACAGATTCAAATAAAACTCAATGATATCTGGAGAACTGGCAATAAAGTTAACTTGCTGTTAGTCACCTGAGTGTTGACCCTGGAGTTTCTTAAGTTCCACTAAGTTAAATCAAGATTTGACTCAGTGGTCCCTTGATTTCCAACGAGAGTGCCAAGACAATCTAATGGGGAAAGACTAACCTCTTCACCAAGGGTTCTGGGACAATTGGACATCTGCATACAAAAGAATGAAGTTGACCACCCTCACACTATGTAAAAAAATAACATGAAATGAATCAGAGACCTAAATGTAAGAGCTAAATCTATAAAACTGTCAAAAGAAAACACAGGCATAAGTCTTCATGACCTTGGATTAGGTAATGGATTTTTAGAAATGACACAAAGCACAAGCAACAAAAGAAAATGTTTTTTTAATTGGACTTCATCAAAATTAAAAACTCCAAGGAATTTCAAGGAAGATGAAAGACAACCTATAGAATGGGAGAAAGTTTTTGCGGATCATTTTGCGAAAAGGAATGAAGTACTGATACGTGGTACTACTTGGATGAATTTTGAAAACATTATGCTAAGTGAAAGAAACCAGTCACAAAAGACCACACATTGTATTATTGCATTGACATGAAATGTCCAGAAAAGCGAAATTTGTAGAGGCAGGAGTGGATTAGTGGTCTCCTGGGCCTGTGGGAAGGGGAGGATGAGAAATGACTGCTAACAGGTACAGAGTTTCTTGTAGGGATGGTAAAAATGTTCTAAAATTGATGGTGCTGATGGCCGCACAATGCTGTGAATGTATTAAAAACCACTGAACCACACACTCTAAATAGGTGAATTGTATGGTATGTGAATTGTATCTCAATATACAATATATAATTAGAATTTAGGATCTGGGGCAGTGTTTTGTTAATGAGAAAAAATGGGATGATTGGGTGACAGCCATGGAGTCCCTGACAATCCCAGTTTCCAAAGAAGGAATAGAAAGAAGCCATTGGCCAGCATCCTTTTTATAATTTTAGAATAGAGAGTTTACAAGCATTTAGGAAAGAAGGTCGTGAGCATTTGGAGCCACTGTAAGTCTATGCTATATCAACACCGTTTTCCTTTCAACGGTTTTGGTAGGTTGGGAAAGTTATGTAGACATAATGCGCCCTGATTTCACCTAATAAGATTCTACTGTACTGAAACTATTTGAAAGATGAAGTTTTCCTGCTTGAAGAATATCTCCTTCTAGATAATATTTTCATGAATACCAAAAAGGAGCCATGGATCCTGCTTTATCAGAAGAAATTTTTTATGGCTTCCCTAGTTAATAGGAACATGTGTGGCCTACAAAAGGCTGGTGTGAGACTTGGATCGATGTAGGTGTAAGACTTGCATCTCTAACAGATGTCACATTTAGCTTCTGGAGTCATTTAGTAGGTGACATCAGCAGTAATGAACAGCACTAAAACAGAACATAAATTTGCCTATGATGAAGCCATATGATGCTGTTACCAAAACTGCAGTGCCAGAAATTAGCTTCAAGAGACAGAGCACCTCTCTCTCTCTCTCCCCCCCACCCCCACCTCTCTCTGGTGTTGCTGTATGGATTGAACGTGAACAAAAAGATGTGGGATGGGAGGGAGAGCTCTCAGCCACAGGTAATAGTGAATCCAGAACGAGGTGCTGGAGCTGGTTTGCCCTGGCTCACTTGTGCCCGTGTTCATCTTTTCCCAACTCTGTGTTCACTGAAGTCATTCCGGCAGCCTGAAATCATCCATGGTGGGAGGATACATCACAAAAATTGGCAAATGCTGTAAATTTGGCCTTTATTTCCCCTGGAGAGCCTGTTGTTAAGCACTTACCAGCAGAGCTCTGGCAAGTCTCTCAGTGTTGGCCAACTAATAGTAGTGTGGAACAATGGGACATATTGTCTCTGAGTGTCAAGAGCATGTAAGTCACAGCACAAAGACACCGAGATGAGAGCTGGGGTAATACATACCACAGGAAGCAACACCCATATCCGTGGTGAAGAACAACACTGACTTAGAGACAAGGTTAAAAGAAAATGTAGTATACTTTTATTTTTTTTTTTGTAGTATACTTTTAATTAAACAATAACAACTTAGATGCAAGGTATATATTCTGGTGAAGTGGTTTAATTTTTGATACATAATTGTAGGAAGCATTGTATTTGTTAAGTATTGTAAAATTCTTGATTCCTTAGGAACAACTTTGCATAGTTACACAAGTCAAGAATCCATTTACCTATATTCCTTGGAGTTTTTTCCTCTGCCTGTGATTCCCACAGTGGCAGTCATGGCATCAAGGACAATGTCCCCCAATAAGAGAACTTTTCTCATAAAGCATGAATAAATGAGTGACACAACATTTGGATTCATAGGAATGGTTAGAATAGAAGTGTAAACATCAAAAACTAATGATGTAATGTATGGTGATTAACATAACTTAATTAAAAAAAGAAAAAAAAACAAGTGTAAAGTAAATATACTCAAAATAGATTCTTGGGAAGACTGAAAATGAAATTAGGTGGGCATATGCTCATACCTATGTACACAGTAGCCAAGAATTCCAGTGGAAAAATCAACATCAGTAGAATTAGATTTTGTTCCCCCAAATGCAGTCAGAAACAGCACGATCTGCTTTCTATGGAAGCATCCAGAGGTTTCTCTTATGGAAAGGCAACATCTGTTTTAAGAAGTCCTTTGAAGAAAAACTACATAAACATGTGGCAACGGTGTGCTATATACACTCCCTTGCTTAAAGAGTTGCCAGAGGAAGTAGGGAATCGAGCCCCCAAAACAGAGGCCATTTAGTTACCTTGGCTGAGGCAGCAACACCAATTTCAGCCTCTCTGATGTTTAACATATCAAGAGAATAGAGGGAAATAAAGTTACGACTGGAATCAATCTTGCCACTTTCCTGGCATGATATCAAAGGTTGCTTAGGTATAACTTTGCAAATGAAAAATTAAAATTTAGGGAAAGAATTTGGGAGGAAGGATTTAAAAATTTAGTTGAACCTTCCATACACAAGCCTGTCTTGATAAAAAGAAAATTTATCAAGTCCAATATAACATCAAATATTCTAAGGCCAGGGGTTCTCAACCTGGGGTCCTTGGACAGAATTCAGAGAGTCTGTGAACTTGGATTTAAAAAAAAAAAGACATCTTTATTTTCACTAAACTCAAACTGAAATTTATCATTGCCTTCATTTATGAATGTAAGCAACAAGCCATAGTGACTGTTCCTAGGACTCATCAATAACAGAAATCACAGATACTCTTTTATCACATTGCAGTAGTTACAGAAATCTCCATATATCACTTACTCTCATGCCACTTTGAAATTGCGATAATGATTCTATTTGCCACTATGTCTTATGATTTAAATATTGATGCAGAGTCTCCACATATATGGCTTCATCAAAAATTTGGTGTTTTAATAGTTCGAAAATTATACTTCAATATAATTGGTTTCCTTTGTAATTATGTATAATTCTTTGTGTTTTATTTTAAACATTTTGAAACATTATCCAGAGAAAGAGTCCATAGGCTCCATTAGATGGCCTAAGGTGTCAATGGCTTACAAGTTAAGAATCACTGTAGGCAGAAATGAAGAGTCAAGGTCTTTCCTGAAGGCCATCCTTCCTGTGTGTTGGAAGGGGGAAAAAGGAGGGTCCTGATACACCTGTTCAGTTATGATCTCTATTTAAAGTTTGAAGACAAAGATGGTTTATACAATATTTCCACCCTTACAAGGAAAAAAAATCCACAATGAAATAGAGGAATAAGACTTCCTTCCTCTCCAAGGAAGTGAGAGGTAGGGAGAATTAAAGTAAGACCATTTAAAAGTGTGAAACCCTTCCTTTTAGGTCTGATCAGATAATCCTGGGTCACAGAGTTCATGTTTGAGATGGAGCTGAGGACAGTGAAGCATCTGAGGGCCAAAGCTGTGAGTAAGAAGCCAGGAAAACTCTGTGGTTTGTCAACTCTGACATTACATTACCTTCCTGTGTGATCTTGGATGAGTGACACAATCTTTGGTGATTCAGCTTCTCCGTTTTCTTGGCCCCACGTTCCATTCAACTGGCTATGCAGAGGTCCCAAGATAAACAGCTTGCTCGAAGGGAGACAGCATTGATGATTTTTTTAAAGGAAAGACAATGCCAAGGATCTGCTTCCAGGCCTCCCATGATGGCTCCATTCCTACCTTCAGTTCCCCCGCTTTGTCCTGCCTGTATTCCTGGTTTCACTCCCAGCTTGGCTTTCCATTTGCTCTTGGCCCACTATCTGTAGCAGTCAGAGAACATAGCTCTATCTCAAAGGCCATCGTGTGCGCAGCACCAAAGAAGGGACATATGTCTTCACTGCCGTTTCATTCTTGCACTGTTTTTCTCCCTGACACCTTCCTCTCCCTCCCAACAAAACCTACAGTCAGACCATCCAGTGACACTGGCATGCAGCTCTGTGTTTCTAAACTTGGAAAACATAAGAACTCTCTCTAAAAGAAAAGAATTCTCACTTCCTTCCAAATAAATGGATGTCAATTACCAGTGCAAAAGAGTTTTGACTTTATAACACTAAAATCCTACATGACTGCAGAAATAAGAATACAGTGGTGTGAGAATTCCCCTGGGTCTGCAGACCTCTGAGAAATACCAGTATACAGGCTAGATCACAGATTTAAGTGTTCATCTTTCAACGGTTATTTGATTTTGACAAAAATCAAAGTTTTAAGCAAACTGGGTAAATCTCGAGTAATGCGATTTCAGGCATCAGCAATTGGGCAAGAAGAAGCAGAGGCAAACTGAATCCTTTTGGACAATCCTAGAATTACATGACATTGTTAATCACCAATTGTGTCTACTCCTAAGACTGGCCTTGGTGAACTTTCTGGCTAAAGTGATTCAGGTAACCTTTTCACCATATTGAATTGAAAGAGACCAGAGGCCTCCTTACCTGCCCCAAGGACATGGCAAATTACATCTGTTCTCTCAAGGAAAGAGCAAATATAGTGTTGGTTGTCAAAATCCCTGTTGTGCAAATCTGACATTTAAATGGTTTTTAAAGCTAATATTCAGTTTATCCATTGAATCTTGGGAATAACCTCTGACATTATTAACCAGAAATCAATCTTGTCAACCACCGTCCACATTTAAATAATTGGCTTAGAGATTTTTCCTTGAATAATCCAGCCCATAATATTTTCCAATGTGCATTACAGCAGAGCTAAAATAGTCTTTTTTATAAGCCTGTTTCCCTTACATTTACATTTTTTCCCATTTTTAGGCATAAAACCAGTTTTTTCCCCCATCAAATTAATTTTTATTAATTGGATTTCCACCTGCATGTGAGGCAGAGGAAAATGTAAGTTTGAGCACAATAGTAAAGCTCTTCCAATTATAGCAAAGGGAAGAAAGAGAGGCCAGAATCAGAAAAACAAGAGTTTACTAAGATAAGACTTCTGCTTTCACCATAATGATTTCTGAAGCTGGCTATCTGGGACCCATGCTGGTCTAATGACTACATCTATGGGATCTATGTACTCATTCACACCTAGCTATACTTCTCTCCCAACCCTGCCCCCTGCCCTACTTTATGAGGAAAGGAAAGCTTTCTACATCCAGATAACTAAAAATATCTGGTGGCCAAAACAATGTCATTTTTTTTTTTTTTAACCCACTCACTAGCAGATGGACATAAATCAATAGGGATAAGGAAAGAAACCATGAAGTAGGCCTGCATGGCTTTTCAGAGCCTGAATTTCACCTCCTATTCACAAGCCAGGCTCCCTAGTGTTCCACTGAATAGACAGGTAGTTAGGGCCTCAGCCCTGCCACCAACTCACCAAACAGTCGAGACTTCTGGCGTTAGGCCAGCAGTGCTGAGCCCGAGGTGGGTAAGTCTTGGATAACTGTGGCTTTGAACCAATTAGAAATGCAGAGCCCTCTCAGCAAGCCATAGATGAGTGTGCTTTCCATTACTGAAAAATCTACTATCACCTTGGTATCAAGATGAAGTTGATGTCAGAGTTTGGGCATCAACAGGCACAAGACCACATTCCTTGGAATGTTTACTCTTGAGCCAGAATCAATTCACTTTTGAAACCCAGTCATTTTGGATCAAAGGAACATTTTTGTGATCTGGAAATGTTTTGGATTCCATGAACTCCCTCCCCCACAAAATGCAATAACCTACATTCACACATTTTTTTTTTCCAAGCACCTGAAAGGTAAAACATTTTCTTTAACCACTAATCATTTACTTATAAACAGTGCATTTAATGGGAACTTGAATTTACCTATTCTGCATTCATTCAGATTCATTGCTCTGAATGCCTCAGAACAGATGTTATGAGGGTCATAACATCACAGAAACATTTACACTTGTGAGTTTGTTAGGCTTAAATCAAGTTGTACCAATGGTAAACTGATATGAACCCTTCAAAGTTTACTACAAACCTTGGTTCAGCAGACTTTTAATTTTTTTAATAAAATCACAATCCCGCCCCCCCACATTCTCAATTGTGCCACCAAGTACATATGCATAGTAAGAATTGATAACAGGAAAAAGAGAAGTCTCAGCAGATGGTTCAAGCTCAGTAACACAAGAAAAGATTTTCCTCGAACAAGCATGGTTAGTACCGAGCCCTATATACACTGTTTTTCCCTGTATGTGCATACCTATGCTAAAGTTTAACTTATAAATTAGGCACAGGAAGAGATTAACAACAATAACTAATTTAGTCTCATATGCTAAATACTGTTATATACTAAATTACCATATGTAATTAAGTACATTTTGAGATTTTCCATCCTGTTCCATTGGTACATCCGACTACTTTGAGTTTGATTTCTCTCTTCTCTAACTTTCTTTCTGTTACAAGAGCTAAAGATTCACAATATTTTAACATAGAAAGTATTAGGGGAAAAAAGAGGTCATTACCATCCATATCCTAAATAACTGCTCTTTCAATACAAATTTTGCTGTTGAAAACAATGGTGATTTTTCAGCATGGAATGATCCTCACTTAAAACCTTAGATCTGTTGCTAAATTATACTATCTCTGAAATTTTTTCATATATAAATTAAGAACCCAAGAAAATAAATTAAGTTCCAATCAGAATTACTCTTTACAACAAAACTCTTTGGAAGTAAAAGTACCCATTGGTTGTGCATTTATTTTTATTTTATTTTATTTTTTTTAAGCTTCTTTTTTTTTTTAAGATTTTATTTATTTATTTGAGAGAGAGAAAGAGAGAGAGAGAGCAGGAGAGGGGGGAGGGTCAGAGGGAGAAGCAGACTCCCCGCCGAGCAGGGAGCCCGATGCGGGACTCGATCCTGGGACTCCAGGATCATGACCTGAGCCAAAGGCAGTTGCTTAACCAACTGAGCCACCCAGGTGCCCATGTTTGTGCATTTATTTTTATGTGAGTCTTATATAAGTATTTTTATGAGTCTGATCTTCCATTAAAATGGCAATATTACTCAAGTTATTTTTAAATTTTTGTTTGCCCACCTTAAAACGAGTCCAAAAGTTCTAACTAGTCTTTCTGGAAAGACCACTTCAACCAGGCTCAAAAACTTTTATACTTTATCTAGAAGGGAGGAAGATTTGCTCTCTAAATATCAGTACATCAAGACAAAAGACTCACTTTATTCAACTATTTCAACTAAAAGGATTTGTCAGTTCTCAGAATTTGAAGTTAATATGTTTTTGGAGTTGCTATGTGATTCAATTAGTGTTTGCAATAATTTTAGACTCAGAGAAGTGGAGAGGTAGGATGAAGGATCTGGATCAAAGAAAATACCAAACAACATTATGTTAAATCAAGTATAAGGAATCATTTTAAATAGTATTCTTGGAATGCCCACAGCTAGATATTTCTCAGTAGAAAAAAGTCATAAAAATATAAAAATATAATTAGAAAGAAACAGCTGAGATTCTTGGATGGCCATTTATGAAGGATTTCTTTCAGCTATTTCCAAATTTGTCTTTGGATTAACTGTCCTCTAAACCAGGCAAATTACACACAATGAAAAGAAGAGATCTCGGACAGTCTTGTATGTAACTGAGAGGCAATGGGACTATTTTCAGGCAGCACTCATAACTTTTCCTTGACTGCTAATATCTGCTTGCTAAACCTTACACATATCCCCAGGGTGCTGGGGTTTGTAAACATTACTTGATGATGACATACTGAATAATATGAAAATGTGTCTCTCATCCACACCCAAAACCCTCCAAAGGACATTTCATATTTTCAGACTGTGGTCAGCATGCTTTCTGGGGGCTATTTGTAGTTCTTTAACAGAAAGTTAAATGGGTTCTTTATTAAAAATGAATTCCTGGGTTATCCTTGCAGGAAACAAGATGGGCATAAACCACACGGTCAAGTCTGAAGTCAAATGCTATAGGAATTGAGGTTGTTTCTCACATGTCTGATAGGAAATGTCACAAATTCTAAGGACAAATTATTTACTGAAATGAGCATGTAAGTAGCCAGACAGGTATTTCTTTGCTTTTGCAGACCTTGAAACTTCAAACACTTTTAGGAGTCAAAAATTAAACTGTAACATATCTGTCTACTCTTGATATTCCGTAACACTCATTCATCTTTTTAGCAACACAGAATATAGAGTTTGATAATGAGAAAAAAAGATGCAATACTTCTAAGAGAGTGAAGTTTCAATGTATCTGAAATAAAAATTATTAGTTTGACAGGTTCAGTATTTTTCTGTTGACCAAATTCAATAGGACTGCCGCAAGCAGAGGATATATGATAGGAAAAGAAACCCCACTTGATCTCAATAGAGCCTCTCTCTATAATAAAATACTTGCAAAGTCATTGTGACTCATGAAAATTCTGTACATAATGAGCATCCTCAATGTAAAACTATGGATAGACCTACTTCCAAAACAAACAACAAATGAAACAGTGAGGCTACATTTTATAAAAGGGGAGAAATAATGAAGAGAAGAAAGGGAAGAAAAATTTGATGTTGTCATAAAAAGAAGTTGTATAGATTTATTCCTTTATTGTCTGATTTTTGTTTCTTTGTATATGGTCACTATGGAAAGATGGACATAATGACAAACAGGGAAACTGACTCAACCCTTGGACATAAGTCACAGGAAGGTAACAACAAAAGGATGATATAAGAACAAAGTTATCAATTAAATAGAAATGATAATGAAGTTCCTTGGTCCTTATGCATTAAACTTATTAAATGATATAAATTAATTAAAGGGTATTTACAAAGTCATATTGCTTTAAATCATCACTTTTTTCCTCAAAAAATTATTTCTATTTTTGCCTAACTGGAATGAAGCTCATCAAAACCAAAAGCACGATTATTTCAAGAAAAAGCCCTTCTAGTTACAGATTCTTTAAGAAAAAGATTGCAGAGGTCTTTGCTGAAGTAGGAAAACTTCACATTAGAATATATGCTAATAAGAGCAAAGGCCTTACTTTGTTCACTGATGTACTGCAGCATCTAGAACAGTTCTCAATAAATACAAAAACATTCATGGCAGTCCTCCCTTGCACAGAAGTAATAAAGAGCAAAACAGTACATTTTTCCCCAAGTATGACTGAATTAATTTTTATAATTAGAAAGAAACACTGTTTATTGGCCGGAAGAAATTGGAATGCAGTTTAAAGAATTCGGAAGGTGGCCTTGGTTAAGTGCTAGTGGACACTTAATTAAACTACTGAATATCCTCTGGCAGCTCAGGTGTGAATGGGTGAGTCTGGGTCCTCTCTTATTGCCGTTTATCTGTAGATCAGAGCCAGTTTCCGGGGCATGCAACCTGCACAGCTTTCCCCAAGCTCTGTCCTTAGAAGACCCCATGCCTGGTGTAATGCTCTGCTGTCACCCTGCTGAAATTCCTTACTTAGGAACAAAGAGACCTGCATTATTTTATTATACTGGGTCCTGAGAATTAGATAGCCGGTCCTGCTGCACAAAGATTCTATAAACTTGAGTTAGCAAGAGAAGGATGCTGTATGAATGACCGACAGTCCAACACACAGAAGACAGCTTAGGAGGAATTCAATGAAAGCCTATATACTTCAAAAAGTTCACAATAGTATCAGCCTGTCTTGTTTCTTTACAGTTTCATTGTCCCCTCAGAAACCTTTATCCAAGGACTTGAGCTATCACGGTGCATTTATTTGTCATCTTTGTAGCTGACAAAGATGACAAATGACAAGTGACAAAAATCATCATTGATATCCAAAGTCCCAAAAGTCTGTTAGCAGGGCAAGTTTTTCTTTGGCGGCTCTCCGGAACCATGCACCCACCCCCCTAAGCATTTTAAAAGATTTTAATTTCACTTGGTAGGGCACTCTTTGTAATGCAGTACTCAAGGGAACTGTAAAGTCAGCATCTTTAAAAAAATGAAAGTCACACCCTGGGGATTTACAAGTCTCTAAAGTCTGAAGGCTGTAGTGGGACTCTATTGTAGAAATTCCAGACACACCACCAGCACTTGTACTATATTTCTGTATACTACATGGTTCACGGGAAATGTCCTTCAATACAATAAGACATACCATTTGCAATGACTTGAGTTCTTTATATGTGAGATTTTATCACTGAAGGACTATTACCACCTCTTACATTTAAATCTTAAAGACGTTTACAATGCAGTAGTTTGGAGTTAAATCTACATCTTTACTCTTCTGTCACAAGATATAAGGTTGGACTAACCTATTTTAGACTGCAGTGAAAGGGCACATGGCACAGCTAAACTCACTCACTGGGTCATGAGTATATTTCAAGCAAATTATAAATCATGCTTAATATCATCATTTGCATGTTATGTTTGCAAACCTAAAACTGCCCCGGGGAGAGGAGAAAATCCATTAAGACTATCCTGAAAGTGTGTTAGTTTAATTAAAACTAGAACCAGATTTATTTGGGAAAAAGTAGATTTCAGAAGTAAATTCATCAAATCCATAAACAGGCCTTGGATTTGGGTTTGGCGGTGGTTGTCTTGGGACAGACATTTCCCATCTGCTCCGGTAGGAAAAGTGCTTTCGTGGTTTCCTTGATCACAAACTGCAATCTTTATTGTTAATTTTAACTCCTGCAAGTTGAGGGAAACTGCTATGCCCAATACTGTGTCAGAGATTTTACGTATACATTTTAATTCCTATGATATTCTGAAGAACGCTTATCCATTCAAGCCCCTGTCCCACACCTCTGCTTGGAGTATATAATTGGACCTCAGTCATGCCACCTCCCTGTTCTCGTTTTCACATCTCTCCACTTTCCATTCTCCAGTCACCTCAGCACATCTCAAGAGTGATGCCTGCAGGAACCACACTGCCACTTCTCTGACTTGTCAAGTGTTGCCCTGTCTGGAGAGCCCCCCTCTCCTCCTCTTACGTATCCAAGGTCTTCTCTTTGGGCACTTGGTCTGTCTTTCTTCTTCCATGAATACTGTTCACATTTATATTCTTACTATGAATTCCTTGTGTAGCACTTCCCTGGGAGAAGAGTGAGAGCATGGCAGGTGGAATATACTTTTGAAACAAGGAAAAGAGCTAGAAGTGTGTCGCAGGTAAGGGGGAGGAATGGGCTGGTGTGCCTGGATTATAAAGTGGAGGTTGAGGGGCACCTGGGTGGCTCAGTTAGATAAGCTTAAGTGTCCGACTCTTGATTTTGGCTCAGGTCTGGATCTCAGGGTTGTGAGATCAAGCCCTGCATCTGGCTCTGCACTCAGCCAGGAGTCTGTTTCTCCTTCTCCTTCACCCTCTACCCTTCCCCCCCCACTCACACTCTCTCTCTCTCTCTCTAAATAAATAAGTAAATAAATCTTAAAAAAAAAAAGTGGTGGTTGAGAAATAGGGGCAGAGCAAGCTAAAAGAAGTGTTAGAATCAGATTATTAAGGCTGGAGAGTATAATTCTTCTTATAGGCAGTAGTAGCCAGTGAAAGACTTATAGTATGGGAGGGACCTGATCAGATTTGTGCTTCAGACATATCACTCTGGTGGCAGTAGGTAGAGGATGGATTGGATGGTGAACAAAGAGAAGAAGTATATATCACAAAAGGATATCAGCTAAGTCAAGAGTTTTAGTAAGACATAGCAGGGGAAATGGCCATGTGAAGTAGGGGATCTGGAGAAAGAACATTCCAAGCAGAAGGAACACCAGTACAAATGCTTCAGGGTAGGAAAATGCCTGCCATATTGAAAGAATGCTAAGGAATCCAGTATGACTGGGTCATTGAGAAGGAAAGGGAGAGTGGCGGGAGAGGAAGACAGGGAGATTGAATGGTCAGGGCCAAAGTAGGCAGGACCATATGAATCTCCATAAGGATTTTGGATTTTGCTTCTATGTGTTTGAGGAAGCCACTGGAGGGTTTTGGGAAATGGACTGAGATGTTTATATTTAAAGTTTTGGACGCATCACTGTCACTGCTGCATAGACAATTAGCTACAGGCAGAGTAAGCAGGGACACAGGGCTATTGCAGTATTCCAAATGGAACATCGGGACTGGTGGCTTGGACAAGGGTATAGTGGTGGAGGTCACAGGAAGAGCTAAGTGACAGGGTTTGCTGACGTGTTGGCTACGGAGTGTAGAAGAGAAGGAGGAATCAAGGATGACCTCAAGAGTGAGCAATTTCATTGGCAGTAGAGAAGGCTCTGAGGAAAACACAGAAAGCAGTGTGACAGCAACACGTGAGATGTAACTTGTACTAACGGATGTTCAGTAACTGCCAGGTAATTGAATAAATGAGAGCTACGTGCTGGTCATCATCTCTAGCTAATCGTAAGACTATGCCCCACACTACTGAAGGAATGATGACTCTTTCTTTCTTCAGTAATGGTCACAGCACCCACTTTTCCCTGCCTCAAATTCCCTGGGCATCATGTATCTTTTGATCCTTGAAAGAGCAGGGCCAAACCCCCTCTCCTCACTGACTTGTGCAGAATCGGGATGATTGACTCCAATTTGCCATATCTAGGATTGGGCTTTGAAATATTATTTCCTTCTGGAGTGCCCTATATTCTAACCAGAATAAGCCATGTTGTCAAGCTGTTTTTAACCTTAATTTTCTTAAAATAAGTGGGTACAAATGTGGTTTTAAAAGGACTGTTCATGTTTTAGTTTTATATTAAGTCACACACATGGATTTCAGTGAAAAATGGTTTCCTCAAAGTTACAGAAAGAGCCTTTGTTACAAGTTTAAACTGGAACTTTTTTTTTTCACCAGCAGATGAGAGCTCTGTGTTGCAGCCAGTACCCAGCTGTGCAAGTTTTCAACAGCTGGAATTATGATAAGCTTCATTCTATGAAAATGAGCTCATTACTCCTTAGTTTGTGCTGATGCTTAATGAATCCATAAAGTGCTTCTTCGAGGAGAATTCCATGAAAGTGCATAAAGAATGTTTAAAACAAAATTTTAGATCTGGCAATATTAAAATGAGAGTATCTTTTTGCTCTCCCTCAATTTTGAAGTCAGGTCTCAAAGCTGGGCAAATGAAAAATGTTAGTATGTGTATGCTAAGGAAATAGCTACATTTAGTATATTAAATATGCAACATTGAAATTAATGTTTTAACCAATATTATATTATAAGCCAATATTAAAATAATAAAAGAAATCATGAAGCTCAATAATAATAGTAGTTATATTTTTATCATAGCAGTTATACTTTTAAGCTCGCCAGACACTATGTGATACATTACCTCATCCTTTAAAACATGCATCTTAAATCATGTAGAAAAATGAAAAACTAATACAATTAGTTTTAGGGATTCTTTGCTTTCATTCTGATGCTAATATTTCTGTGATATGATCACATCCCATCCTTAGAGTTGATTTCATTAGGTCTTTAAGTTTCTGAGAACTTAAATTTTAATAAAGTAACTTAAATATGTAAAGCTACTGGAAGAAAAAAAAAGCCCTGGTATTAAAAATGAATTAGAAGCAGGAACAAAGAGTGAAAGATCAATTTTTGGTCTGAATTTAAGTATGTCTCAATATTTTTGGATGAACATTTGAGTCATTTAGGAAATAAGAGGGAATAAAAGAGTAAACTTACTAGGTCCTACAATTTAAAACTACCACTTCTCAGTCAAAACATTTTCAATGTTCCATTTTTATATTCCTTTGATGTGAATTCCAAAAAGCCTCACTGGAGAGACAGAGGACAGTGGGCCCATAATTAAAACAATAATGGCTGTGAAATTCAACCTCTAGAGTATTTTTAGTGTGAACTTCCCTCTGTGAAAATTGTAGAAAATCACAAATAACTCAGTTGGATTTTGACCAGCTGGGATTGTTCTAATCAGCTCAAACTGATACCTTCGACCAAAGTCCAAAGTGTCCATTCACTATTAAATCACTGAATGCAGATCTATTCACTTGAGGATGTAACCTTTAAATGAATGGACTTTTGTAAATGCCACTTAAGAAGATCCTTCTAAAAGCCACAGTGAGATGCCACACTGGTCTTCTTGTTAGATTTTCCCAAAGCTGATTTCCTCAGAGGGAAGGGAAGAGTGCTGTCTGGCATCAAAACCAAAGAAATTCCTGGGGTTTTAATCCCAAACTCTACCTCTGACCACATTCAACCTGTAAATTTCCTCTGTGCAAGATTTCACAACGTGGAATAATGTCTTCACTTGTGTGTGCCTCGCAGAGTATAAAGTCCCTCTGTAACAGGATAAGGCCTTAGGATATGTGAAGGAAGGAGATTCTTAAACAATTTTGAGCCCCGCGACCAATTGGCCAACCCCATCCCTGAGAAAAGATGTTATTAATATTATGGCTTAGATTTAGTTTACATGTTACAGAAGTGACTCTTATTCTGGAATATTTTGTTCTGATTCCGGTACCTGGATGCTATGTGATTCAAAGAAAGAGCCTTATTATTACCTTATTTTATTCTTGATTTATTAAAACATCAGACCTGCTTTTTGTGAGGTAAACTAAAATTTAGACATCTTTAGAGCAAGAGGCCATAAGAACACTGAGTCATAAGGGCAATACACACTGTTGTTATGTTGCCTATAATGGTAACTGCCAGATCCTTAGGGGAGGTGGGAGAAATTCTCAGACAGAGAAAGCCTTTATAGCATTACCTGTACTAATTTAGATTATGATAACGCAGCAGAAATGTCTTGCTCACGACCACCTGCTGACATTTTTAGCTTGCTAATCAAACAATATCTTTTATCTGGCTTGCATGCAGACATTTAGAGAAAAAATTACAGAAAAATCCATTAGTGTTTGGTCTAAAAGAAATCTTTCTATTTGGAATGTGAAACATACTCATTTTTCAAAATACTGTATATTATTTGTGCCATCTCCTCTGAGAACTTGGAATCCTAAATCAGCTTGGAAAGATGTCCAGAGACATAGAATTCTTGCTAATGGTTTGAGGTTCTCACCTTTATTCCCTGAACTTGTTTTGTAAAATATCCTGATGTGTGAAATGTACAGGATACGGGGAAGAAACCCACAACTCCATTCCAAAAACAAGATTCAATCCCTTCATTAATAAACAGTAATTATTAATTAAACCTATCTTTACTGGGAAGTTATCATATGCCATCAACTTTACTAGGCATTTAAAATATAGATTTGAATCAAACACAATCACAGCTGTCATGGAGCTTAGGGTTTAATGGGAGATGATATATAATAACTTATTAATTATTAGCATGATATATGTCATGATGGAGACAGACAGGGGCTGTGGGACAGTGCAGTGGGCTAGGAGACTTAAACTAGCGGAAAAAGCCCTAAGTGAGGGCTGAAGTTCAAATTAATCAGGGGAAACTGTTGATAAAGAGAGATGGGGGAGAGAGGGTGTAGGATGATGCCAGAAGCATAGGAAGGGGCTATGGGGAGCCATAGAAGGGATTTAAGTGTTTAAATATGCATATACATATGTATATATATCATATATAATTATATATTAATATACACATTAATATACACATACATATGTATATATCATATATAATTATGTATAAATATACACATTAATATATAAATATATATTCTAGAATATATATATATATTATAGATCACACAGCAAGGGAAAATACAGGTAAGGGGGATGAAGTTAATTAGATATGGAGTGTCATTGAGACCACTGAAAAGTCTCAGTGAGAGATGCTCCTGGCTTAGTCTAGGTGCATAAAATTCCATCCCAAGATGGTTGGAAATCCTTGATTTTTCTCTGAGATAAATGAGAGACTGGGGACACTGAATAGAGGTGAGACAATAAGGAAACGGAAATACCCACCTGTAAGCAAATTCCCAACAACAGGAAGTTGAGGTATTAAGAATAAAATTTGCCTCTTCTTCAGTTTTGGCTCAAGTTGGCACTGTTCTTAACTGCCCTCCTGAAAGAAGAGGAACTTGCTATCTTGACAAAAATTGCAGGCAACATTTTTGATTAAAGAAAGCAGCATTTATTTTGATTGAACAACTTTTTGTTTTATTTCAGTCTTGTCTTTCATCCGACTCCTGTCAGAACCTTTCTTTTGCAAGAAGCCTTGAATATTACAGGAGGCAACATCTGTAATTTGAAACAAAGTGGTCTAGTTTGGGCTAGTAATTACTTCTGAGTGGCTCTCCAAAAGAGGGATGCCTCTATAATAAATGCTCCTTCCCTGCCCAGCTCTCACCCAGCCAGCATCAATCCAATATCTCCTAATGCCACTTCCAACCTATGTTTAAATCAAAGCTATGGGTAATCAAAATGATTCATAGATATGAAGCGAATCCACTAGAATATAAATTCTGTAAGGGATTTTTTTTTATGTTTTTTTTTCTCTCCCCACTGTGTGCTCCAGAACCTAGACACTCAACAAATAGTCATTGAAATAATGAGAAAACAAATGTTGACTAAGAAATGTTGACATAATTTCAAAGATTTCATCTTTTGCCCAACAGCCAGGGCTTACTGAACTAAGAAAGTACATTCTTTTTACCTTGGTATTTAGACCCTCCTTAGCATAGTCCCATTTTGTATGTTTCTACTCTAGTCAACCTATACTATTCTTAACTCTCCTCCTACAAAATAGTTGCGGGTTTGTGTTTGTATACCTTTTCTTATTTTGTTCCCTCAGCATGGACTTGTGCTTTTTGCCTCACACCTGTCACCCCCTGTTCTACCACCAATATGCTCTCTACCCTTTCAGGACCAGCTCAAAGACCAGCTCTTTCAGGAAGCTTTCCCGAGGAGTGTCTCAGCATATCTAGATATACTCACTCCTCCTCTTAAAAACTTAAGGTACTTTGTCTCTCCCTGTGTCTCCTTGAGTCTGCCTTTCCTTAAAATAATTTATGTACTTATTCTATCCTATTGTATAATTCAGTATTTGCTGGGGAAAACCAAACCACTCCAGGTATTTCCAATAGAGGGAATTTAATAGAGGGGGTTTATTAGGTACATGATGAAAGGACTTTTAAAAAGGAGAGTATGATTCTGTGCAAAGATAAAAATAGGAATTTAGACATGAAGTGTTATTTAAACTTCACCTCTTTCTGCATGTCCACTAACCATCAAAATAATTTAAAAATATACAAAGCCTATTATTTACAGTAAAATGTCATTATGAATTTGGCACTCCACTTCTGCTAGTCCTGGCTTTCTCTTTGTCTTCTGAGACTCTCCTAGGTCGTTTGATTCACCAAAACAGAGGTTCTAGATTTTGTTTGGGGCTTGAAATCCTGTGAAAATCTGATGAAACTGTCAATTCTCTGCTGGGCAAGGGGTGGGGAGGAGGATATACATTAGCATGTGTACTTTGTGGTGTACACAGTATCTGAGTGTTTGCATAGCCCAAAGCCTGCCCATAGTCTCCTACTTCACAGACAGCTGGAAGTCTTGATATTCTCCTTTCAATTAAATGACATTTAGAAAACAGCACACAGCATATACCTGATGAGCTACCCTGGTTTCCTGAGTGCGGACACCTCTAAGTACCCAAACAGGTGACCATAGTTTGAAAAGACATGGTCTAAGCCGCAATAGGTTCTCAACTGGGGTCACTTTGCCTCTCAAAAGACATTAGACTATGTCTGGAGGCATTTTTCATTTTCATGACAGGTACGGACGTGCTGCCGGCATCTAGCTGGGAAAGTCTTCAGAGTTGCTATATATCCTACAGTGCATAGGACAGCCCCCATGACAAAGAACTACCCAGTCCTAAAGGTCAGTCGTGTTGTGGCTGAGAAGCCCTATTTTAGAGCAAGGGCGATTATATGCTTCTACTGGGTTCAAAAAGATCATAATAGTTTACAATGCAAGATATACCTTCCATTCCTCTAAGAAGCTATTATGTGCCCCCCAAATAGGCACTTACATATTGTCTACATACTTAATGAATCAGATTTCACCTGTCTCTGAGTTCTAAGATTCTTATTCTTTCATGTCAACTCTGCCACTGTACTTTTGTGTCTTGTCTACAGCTCATTCATCTGTGAACAATGAATTTCTAGTACGCCTAAAGAAAATCCACTCTTCAGTTCAAGAAGGCAGGCGTTCAGGAAAACATATACCAAATAACATAAAAAGATATACCCCAAATCTTAACTATACAAAGATTAAGAATATGAACTCAAAGTACCCCAGAGTACCCAAGTACAAGTCTACTTTGTTCTTTTTCCCAGACAGGTATGTGTCTAAAGCCCCAGACTAAATACTCCCAGACCTCAAGCCACACTCCTGTAATTCCACATCAATGGTAATGAGTTTCTAAAGCTGTTTCAAGGTAGGGCCCTTAGGCAAACTGGACCCAGGAAACCTATTTTGGCATTCTATTTTGGAACAGGTTTATACTTCAGGTCTAGGCTGATCCTAGGAGTAGTTTTTCTGCTGGTGGTATATGTGATGCACACACCTACTGAATCAGGCCCCATGTCGGCCCTGTCAGGTGGAGAACCACAGTTCTTGAGAGTATAACCTCCCATGTGGGATCTTGTCCAGAAAAGAGCCTGGACTGCAATAGAGCTTCTCTTCTAGGGAAGGCCAACGGACAAGAGTCCATCCATATTCTATTAGCACTCTTATACTTCGGTTATGCCTTGGAGACCTCAGAAATTCTCGAGTTTCCAGGCAGGTACCTGCAAACCCAGGCTCCCAGGTAGATCTAGTATCAGACCAACTACTGAGGACCCATGCTTTTGACTTACTCCAGCTACAGGACCCTGGCCCACCCCAGCACCAGACCACCCTGAGACCCAGGTTACAAGCAGACTCTCACTACCCTAGGCTCCTGGCTCATCCTTGTGCCAGGTCAGCCTCATACTGATGCCTGCAATACCAGGCTCTGAGCAGGTCCCAGCACCAGATTGTTTCCCATAGCCCCAGGTGCTGGGCCCTGCGGACCCAAGGTCCAGGTTGGCACAGGTGGACCCAGGTCCAAGAGCCATCACTACAGACTCAAGCGCCAGGCCCATCCTTGTAACCCAGGGTCCAGGCCAGCCCACCCCTACCCCCAGTCCATGGGTTGTGGAATGAAGCCCACATCCTTTAGCTTAGCACTACCTAAAACCCTGACATCTGGCCTCCATATACCTTTTCTAACTTTGCTTCCCTATTCCTCTTCCAATACCATGTGCTCCTATTTTTTTAAGTTTCTAGCTCTGTGTTTTTAATAATGTTTCCTCCTTCATCTGAAATGCCCAACTCTAAATATCTTAAATGCACTTATTTTTGAAATGCCCCCTCTTTCATGAAGCCTGACTTTATCCCACAGTCAAAGATACTCTTCTTTTAGAATATCCTCTGAACTTGCTGTCCACTAAAAGTACTTTTCATCTCCTTCCTTCCTGCATCGTAACTGTACATGTCCTTTATGGCTGATCCATTTTGGTGACCCCCCCAAAGCCTGTCAGCTTGGTGCTTTTTACAAAGTGGATGTCCCCCTCGTTTTGGTGGAATGAAGTCTGCAAGTATAATGTTGCTGCAAGCCTGGTGCTCTGCATCTACAATGTCTTCAGATTTATCTGCCAAGGTAAGTACTTTTTGGTAGTTGGGATTTGAAAGAATAAAATGTTATGATAACTGAAAATCAAGCTGGAAACGATCATGAAGAATGTTGCATGTTGTGTGGGCAGCAGGGAAGTTCTCTCACATAACCCACTGTTACTGGTTTGCATCAACTTGGATAGGCTATTATTCAATCAATTACCCAATCAAACACTAATCTGAGTGTTGCTGTGAATGTATGTCACAGATGTGATTGATGTTTGAAATCAATCCACGTTCGAGATATCTTCTATAATCTAGGTGGGCCTGATTCAATCAACTGCAAGGTCTTAAGATCAGGACTGAGGCTCCCCTGAAGAAGAAATTCCACTCCTGGAGAGGAACACAGCTACAGCTCAGGCCTGCCCTTCCTGATGGCCACCCTGTGGTTGGGCGACTTGCCTGGCCAGCCTCCACAATCCTATATAATCGAATTCTTTGTAATCAATCAGTCAATCCTTCCTACTGGTTCTGTTTCTGTGATGGAACCCTGACTGATCACCCATTATGAAGCATTTTACCCCAAGATTTTAAAGGACAGTTGGTGATTTTAGATGTATGCATGCATGTGTATATACATATTTCACAGATATATATGTATATACATATATGCATACACACAGTACAGATTAAAACAACGTGAGATACCTATTTTGCCTAACAAATAAGCAAGTTTGAAAATTTATAATAATGCTCAATGTCATTGAGAATACTATGAGTTAGACCGTATTTGACTGTTAATAAGAATGTAAATTGATGCAGCCTTTCTGAAAAGCAATTTGGCCTAAAAAAAAAGTCCCAGGCTCTTTCATCTAACAATCTCTTATGCACACAAAGATTGGTGGACAGGTATTTGCAGTTCAGTGTTACTTATAATGAAGAAAATTTACAAGTCACTTAAATGTCAAATGATAACGATATGGCTTTATCCTTATAATGGACTGTAAAGCAGATATTAAAATAGTCTTGAAGAAAATTTAGTGATGTGAGAAAATGCTCAGGATAGAATACTCAGTGAGTGGACTATAAAAGTATATATTGTATCATCCAGGATTTGACCAGACAAGCAGGACCAGTATCAGGTATGTATGAAGAGATTTATTACAAGGATTGGCTGACGTGATTGTTAAGTCTGAAATCCACAGGGCAGGCTGTCAGGAAGGGGTAATTACAGGCACACTGGAGCCCACGGACTGATGGGACTGATGCTGTTGTTCGCAGGCAGGGTCTTCCAGGATCTCTCTTTTGAAAGCCTACTTGTAAGGCCTTTCAACTGATTAAATCAGGCCACCCAGATAATTCAGAGTGATCTATCCTCAAAATTAGAGACCTTCGTTTCCACTCAGAGCACATCTTAGTGCTCGATTGCCTCAGTGGGGACGGTAGCCTAGCCAAGTTGACACATGAAAATCCAACATACCAATCCATACATACAATTGACCTGTTTTGTAAGAAGTAAATATAAAAATAAAAACAAACATAGAAAACAAGGCTGAAGAGAAATACCCAGACATGGTAAAAATGTTTCTTTCTGTATAGTAGTAAGTTTATAGAAGATGTGATTGTTTCTTATATCATCCTGCCTGTCTCAAAAATTTTAAATAAATATGTACAATATTGCCATTTGAGTCGGAAAAATAGAAGTTTTTTAAAAATGTTAACCCATTAAATGCTCAAGGGCATAAAAGCAAATAAAGAATAAATTGTCACTTATTTAATCAATACCTTTTATTATAAAAGCTGCTATTATCCAAGTAAGGGATTTCATCAAAAAGCATCATTCATCATCTTATGGGCAACGAATCTTAAAACTTGGAAAGCCTTGCTTGACACAGGACAGACCTGCAGAAGGTCTTACAGAAAGGGACATGGGAGAGTCTAGGACTCAACTGGTTTCCCCTGAAAGGAGACATCTCTCACATGGTCTCTTACTGACTCAGGAGATGGGAAGTTTCCAGGTGATTTGGTTTTCAGTTGCTTAACTATTGATATCTTGATGAAATCTAGTGTAGTACATCAGTATTATCCTGTGTGTTGTGAGTGTAATGAATAAGAAGAGGAAAATAGATTTTCTCTAATGTAAACAAAATATTTTTCTCATAATATAATTACTGTCATGCAAGCCAGTTTCAATTTCTCAGTGAATTCAAGATTACAAAAAGTCACAGCTGGAAGAGATTTTAGACCAACTCCCTCTTTTGACAGAGGAGAAAGCCAAGGGTATGAGGAGTGAGGTGATTTGCTCAAGGTCACCCCACTGAGTTGGGACAAAGACAGGACTGTCATCCAAACCTCCTGTGTGATTTTACTAGGTCACCCTGCCTTCTTACTATGACTTGTTTGGGTCAGAAAAATCATTAACCTTCATGAAAGCATAATAGTAACAAGAAAAAATACTGTTGAACCTAATAATTTTCCTTAATTGTGGTTATTTACTTTATGTAATTGTATTCATTGTATTCAAAACTGTGCTGTCCAACATTGTAGCCACCAACCACATGTGGCTAATGTGCACTTGGAATGTCTCTAGCATGACTGAGGAATTAAATTGTTTAAATTTAATTTTCCTTAATTTAAATTTAAATTTACAAACTTACACTTGATCAAATTATTATAATTAAATGAACATAATACATAATAAATTAAATACATTAAAATGATTTAAAGTTAAGTTTGGAACAATGTGGATATATGACTCTACTTTTGTAACAGTAATTCTGTGAAATCTAAGTGAAAATCGAGTATTTCCAGTGAAAATTGGTATGGACTGCAAGTATAAGATACACACAGGATTTCAGAGCCTTAGTAAGTACAGAGTAAGAGAACATAAAATACCTCATTAATAACTTTTTTATTGATTACATGATGAAATGATATTTTGGATGGGTTGGGTTAAATAAATGTTACCAAAAATAAGTTCACCTGTTTCCTTTTTACTTTTCTCCATGTGGCTACTAGAAAATTTTTAATTACATAAAATGATCCCCATTATATTTCTATTGGAGAGAGCTAATATAGAACCTCAATTTTTTTCAGATTTGTAATAAAGTTTGTCTAAATGTCTCTCTTGTACTTTTAATTACATTGGGGCACTTCTGCTGCCACTCGTTCTGGATCCTTCTTTGTTAGTTTCTGAAACATATCAATCAGAGGTGAACACCTGCAATTTGGAATGTTGGCTTTGTGATGTACTCCTGGTGAAACAGACACGTGTAGGAAATTTTAGGGACTTGAGAGTAAAAAAGTAGTTGAAGGAAATCGTCCTTATCCAGGAGATCTATATTGTTCCCCTGTTATCACACCACCTTGAAATCACTGACATAAATCCTAAAGACATATTTTTAATTAGTGTCTTAACCACAGATGTTGTTTTATTGATGAAGACGTGGAAGCTCTGAGGCTCCAATAAGACGTTTTCCCTTGAAGAGTGTATTCCTTAACACCACCTGACGTTTTCGGTCTGGATAACCATAACAAACTTCAACACTGAACTGATACTAGGTTTCTTAGCATAATTTCATTTTCATAATCTCTTTATCCATGACATTTTAGGCATAAGGTATGGCCCTCCTAATTGGCAGACAAATGTTTCTCTTACTGGGCTTTGGTATCATCAACCTCCATTTCAGGTGCTCTGAAGGATGTCTTGACTGCCTCCCTATTTGGCACTCAGATGTTCTTTGGACATTTGTTACAGGCTAACTTGTGTCCCCCCCCAAGATCCATTTGTTGAAATCCTAACCCCTAGCACCTCAAATGTGACTGTATTTGAAATAAGGTCTTCAAAGACATAAATTAAGGAAGAATGGGGTCAGATGAGCGGGTTCTAATCTAGTATGACTGGTGTCATTATAAGAAGACATTAGAACACAGACATGCACACACAGAGGTAAGCCTCTAAGAGGACACAGTGAGAAGGCAACAATCCCATCTGCAAGCCAAGGAGAGAGGGAGGTCTCAGAAGAAACCCAACCTACCAAGACCTTGATCTTGGACTTCCAGCTTCCAAAACTGTAAGAAAATGAATTTCTGTTGTTAAAGCCATCCAGTGTGTGGTATTTGTTATGGCCACCTGATCATCTTCTCAATCATCCTTGATTAAGCAGCCCTTCTCTAGACAACCATCAAATGCCATTCTGTTGGATGTTACTCTTATTTGTCCTTGAAAGAAGTGTTCCTCCACTTGCCCTAAGGCATTACCCGTGTGTTCCTCAGTTTCCTCCATAGTGATATTCATAAGTGCCACGTAGTCTTTTTAAATTCAGACCATCCAATATATTTCCTCCAAATTTGATGAAAACCTCTCTAACCAGTTTTTCATGATGGATTAAACAAATAGAAAAGTAACTTAATGTTTATGGATTATGCTTAGAGTTTAACAATCAGCCTTAGGGAATTTGAGAAACAGTGGATGAAGTAGAAGGAGCAAGGCCCATGTGGGATTATTGATCCAGGTTGAAATTTGGCTGTGTACTTATTCCCACAGTGGCCTTGGGGAAGATTACAATCCTCCTGAGTTTTTGTTCCCTCATCTTTAAATTAGAGCTACTAGTTCCTACCTCAAAGGGTTACTGTGAGAATTAAATGAGATAACATATGCCAGGTTCATGGCAAATAGTACCACATAATAAATATTAATCTCTCTGCCCCTAAGGAAATGAAAGTTCCTTTGAAATATGACTACAGATCCTTTTTAAAAACAACAACAAAAGTGTTTATAGTTAAAGAAGGGGAAGGCAGAACATCTGTTTATGGTGTCCTTTGGTGAAAAGAACATTCATTTGTATTCTAGGGCAATGATTTAGTCCTAATTCTCCAGACACTTGAATGCAGTTAGTTCAAAATGCATCATCATTTAGCCTCTCTGGAAGGGAGGGGGTCCCTGGTGAGCTCTTGGAATAAGGGCCGCAGAGCAACCATTCTCAAATTCTGAGTTCACTTTATCACATGACTGAGTTCTAGAAGACTAGTTTGCTTCTTTCCTTTCCTCTTCATCAAAATAATAATGGTAATGCTTGTTTTACTCAGAAGAAAACTTATGCTTAAGAAATTACTTATGGGAAGTTCCAAATATTATACCTAGAATTTACTCATATTGGACACTTACTACACACACTTGCATCTACCTACCGATGAGATGTACCTATTGCAATGGGAAACTTTCCACTTTTGTATTAGATTCAATTCCACAGACACATGGGCACCGGCTGTAGGCAAGTTTCTCTCATGCTTCTGAGCAGAGAGGAGACAAACAAATAAACTGGACCCAGTCCTTGCTCTCAAGTCCTGGCCACGATACCACTATTAAAAATGGAATTTGAACTCAACACCTCACATGATTTTGAAGTGAACATTAAATGGAGTAGAACAGTCACTTGTCCCTCACACCCCTTCTCTAGGTAACTGCTACTGACAAGACTGCTTAGTCCCCTCAGTTTCATTGTTCTTGGGAACCTGTCCAGGCTGTGGGGATAATCTCTTGTTAAACTGTGTCTCCTCTCTTGGCGCTGTGCTCCCTGCTGGTGGGACAAAGCCTAGATGTCCAACCCTCTTTGCTATGCTGCTAAGATGAAGGGGTCTGCTTTAAATCCACACACTCTTCATAAAAGAGAATAAATTAGTCTATCCAGTGTTTTAAACAATAACATATCAGCAAGGTGATATTCCACCAACACAAATAACAGGAACATCAAGTTCATTTATATATTTTTTCCACCAACTTTTCCAAGATTCAAAGGAAACATGACCCCTAAAAGCACAATACAATTAGAATATAATCCTGTTAAGTGTCAATATTTTACATTTCCTCCCTAAAGGCATTAGACCAGAAATAAAATATTTTTATAAGAAACGCCTCTTAAAGGTATTAACTAGGTGTTACGGTGATGTAGAGATACCTAAAAGGATTACTGTACTTGAGTTGGTGAGAATGACTTTGGATACTGTATTGGTAGCGTGCTAGGGCTGCCATAACAAAATATTGCAGCCTGGGTGGCTTAGAGAACAGAAATTTATGATCTCACTATTCTGTAGGCTGGAAGTCCCAGATCAAAGTGTGAGCAGGATGGGTTTCTTCTGAGGACTCTCTTCTTGACTTGTAGCCACTTTCTCTCTATGTCTTTGTGTGGTCACCTCTAGCTCTGTGTGTGTGTCCTAACATCCCCTTCACATAGGGACACCAGTCATATGAGATTAGGGTCCATGCATTTGACCTTGTTTAATCTTAATTACATCCCCTTAATTATATCCCCAAATATAGTCACAATCCCAGGTACTTGGGGTTATGACTGTAACATGGATTTTGCAGGAACACAATTTAGTCCATAACAAGTGCTCAGGGCAGATCTTTGGACTCACCTTATCAGTGAGGACACTGTGGATCTGACCTTCTGGGCCATCTTCATCCCTGTTCAACACTCATTCAGACTGACCACGCGGGGTGGCAGTGTGGGGATGACTACATTCTGGGCATTTGGGTGATATGGGCAGAACCCAAATCAGATTGTGGTTCTTCCCCTTCCCCCCACTAGCCTGTATTCCTTCCTTAGCCAAAGTAGGTGTTTCACAAGGCAACTGAAGGGTCTCTATAAAGAAGAAGCAGGTGAAGCTAGAAGAAGAACAAGGTTTGCTTTGTTAATACACATCAATGGCCACTGCATTCTAGAGAATAGAGAATAGAGACCAAAATAAAAATGTGAAACCTCTCCATGTACACTTTTGTCATTCAACAATTTAAGAGAATTTGGAAACCCTGGATTAGAATGTAGACTTCCCTGTTGCATGATAGAAAAATGGCATGCCAGGCAGGGACAGGGCCTCTTTCCTTCTTGTCTCTATCTGCCTGCCCTGAGACTCATCCCTCCTAGGATCCAGTATGGACCTGAGAGCCCATCTGGTCCCACCTGCTGAATCCTGTAGGTGAAGAAGCAGACACTTCTAGAGAAGGAGCTTCCCAAAGTCATAAACGTGGAGCCAAGTCAAGGCTGCACTTGGCATTTACAACTCCAAGCCAGTGCCCTTCCCACCATATCTTATTGCCTCTTGCTCTGAAATGCTCTGGTCCTGATGACTTTGTTTCTGGGGGTGTTTTGTTGTTAAACTATCAGCATACTGCCCCCATTGCATTGCATCTGTGTATGCATATTTTAATACAATACAGGATAATTATACATATAGTAATATATAATCTATACTGCCCTCATATTTTATATATAGACAGTTTAATACATCACATAATACAATAATACAATTGTTTATATTGTGTATATATATATTGCATTAAACATATGGTATCACTGTTTTATCAGGCTCTGCCTGTGTCATGGGCTGCCTCTCAGCCCAACGCCTTCTCCGGCTCCTCATTAACTTCCCACTGCCCACCCCCACCAATCTCTTTTGCTGGATGATCATACAATTTTCTCCCTGTAGCCCTAAGAAAACCATGCCTGGCTTCCTTGTCAAGGCCTTTTTTTGTCCATAATGCGCGGCGCTCTCCTCTTTGCTTTCCTTGTTTCTCCAGGTTCTACAGATGACTTGGTTCCTAACTGATTGCCTGTATTGAACACCCCAGCTTCCCCTGAACTCAGGCATGCTCTCCTAGTATTTCTATATTCCCTTAGGCTTCTGACCTGCACTTTCCCTGAGGCTCTCTCTTCCTGTATGCACTGCCTTAGAATCTTGCCGTGATACAGAAGTCTTATTTGAGGCAATTTTATAATAAATCGCCTTAGCACATAAGAGAAATTCAAGGAATTCTGGCTGAAGACATTTCTCCTTCATGTTATTTAATCCTAAATCCCATTTTCCAAGCACAAAATGGATAACAATATACCTTAGCTGTAGTTTTCCATACGTGCTAATTTTATTTCTTCCTTTTTCATTTGAAGCATTATCCCAGTTTCTCCCAACCTAATGGACCCAACCCAGCAATTATCCTCTGGGTCCTCTGTCCTTTGGTTTCATCCAATAACCAAGAATTGTGATCATCAGATCACTGTAGCACACACAGTCACTGCCAACTATAAATGCCTTAATGAATTTGAAAACTCAGCTAGTCTTGTGTTTTACATAGGCATGGTTTCCGTTTAGTAATGCTGAAAGCCTAACTTGGTTTTAGTGCAAGCTATGTTACACTGAAACATCAGAATCATGACACCGATCTCCAGAAGATCTAAACATGAGCATGGATCCAGGCTTACTTCAATCAGCCCTGAAGTGGCAGTCTATCTAATTTTCTCATAAAACCCATACAGAAATTTGTTTTGGTCATTTTTCAAGAACTGAATTTTTGGCACAGAAAAGAAATTCTGTGAATAAGAAATTCAAGTATTTATTAATAACACATCTCACCCAAAACTCTCTTGAAATGCTTTTATGCTTTTCCACCGATCATGAGACATGGCAATATCCAGGCTCAAGCTGAGAGTTAGCAGGTAGAGCACAGAATAAGTACCACTGGCTGGGAGGCACTTCATCCAGGCAACGTGGCTTTGCTGGGCTTCGCTCCCCTCCCCATAAAACGTTGTGCCACCCCCCGCCACAATCCCCCCCTCAAAAGATGTGGATTATACTCCACTGGCTTGAAGTTAAGTTTAAGGACTTTGTCTACATTGAAAAAGTTTAGTACAGTGGGAAATACTTACTACTATGAAATGAAAGGCAAAATAAGCCTGACTCACCTGTTAATGTTCATTCCTTTGAGATATTTTCCTACAAATTACCAAATAACCACAGAGGTGAGTGTGTGGTCTCCTGGACCCAGACTACCTGGGAATAAATCTTGCCACTTATTTGCTGATTGAACTTCTCTGTGTCTCCATTTTTTTCATCTGTAAAATGGAGATAATCCCAACACCCTCTTTTTCATTGGAGTGAGGATTAATGAGTCAATATGTGGGTAGTGCTTAGAATCATTTCTGGCACTTGGTAAGCACTATATATACAAAAATTAATTGATATAAGTAATTTACATTTGAGCTCTAATGAAGAATCTTACTGTCTTAGTATTCTCTTATTGCATGACTGTGAAATTATTCACAGACTACAAATTATCTGCACATGTACTAAAGGTAATTTAATGAATTAAAGTAGTATGTAATGATCTAATATTCTACATCTGGCCTTCCCAATAATATAAAACATTTAAAACAAGTTGCAAAAATTATACGAGGTGGATTATTGGGGTTCTAAACCTTGGAGAGTTGGAGAGAGAAAGAGTGAGTCAAGAGGAATAAAGGCAATTAAGAAGTGTTTGTCAGTAGCTACCAACAAACTCAGGGGGTCTATTTACACAGTACGTTACCTCAGATTATACTGCCACACGTTCTAGGGGACAGTGGGTTTCTCAAAGCCAGATTTCACAAAACCAGCACTGCAAAGGAACTTCCATGGAAAGGCTGTTTGGGGCTAAGGCTATTGAGTAACACCAACCTTTGGGAAATATATTTGGGAAAGACCCTGACTCATAAAATTAGAGAAACCGCACTCTGCATATTTATTATTTTAAAGTCTGTCCCGGAGGGGAATCAAATCAAAGAGGACTTATTTTTATTAAATGAGATTCTAGAATTTGTTGCTAATCAGGGGCCTTTAAAAACAGTCTCAGGATTGAAGGTTCAACTTGAACTTTTTTTTTTTCATCTGCTTTACAAAGCACATGCATTTTGAACCACTCAAACAGAAAAAAGATATTGAAGAAATTTGTTCTCCTTCATCATAGATGGCTTTTGCAGAAAGCACAGTTAAAATCAGTTTTTCAAAGTGGATTTGGTGCTGAATGTATGAACGGTATAAAAAGTATTTTGCTGAAATTTTTACAAACGGAACGTTAAGTAGATGTGGTGTAGTAATCAATTTAAAAACTTATTTTTCAGGTAGTAAGAAGGTAATTGGTCTTTTCAAAATAGTAAATCATTTTAATAACTGTTTAAAGATCTAGTCTGTGAATTCAGAAAGCCAAATATCTGCCTATTTAACATCATGTAGAATAAACACCTGAAAAAATTAACACAAATTTTACTTTTCATTTAGAAGTATATATTCCCCTATGCATGACCCCCTTCAGATGTCAAATCAGTGCTTTATTCTTCTTCTTGGAGCTAGCTAATCACTAGACTTTGAGCATTTGAATATTCCTGTGCTACAATCTTTTCATCTGTGAAACAATTATTTCTGTATTCTATCTATATAATAAATAATAAAGGTTACAAATTGCTTTGAGCTGTTCAAATGAAACAATGTTTCCTAAATATGTGATTATTATTATAGAATACCAAAATAAGGAGGGACAATCGAAGTCCTAATAGTGTTTCTGAACCATGTATCCAACATCTTCTGTGTGCTTTGGTATCTTGTGTGCATTATTTCTAAACATCCTGGGACAGGAAAGATTGTTATTTATACATAAATAAATACTTATATATTTATATCCCCCTTTTTTTCCTTGAAGGATGCTGGAATATGAGACTGGGCAGGATGAGGGTAGGCAAGCCTGGAGGAGCTCAGAGCAAATTAAATAAATCTGCATTAAAAATAGAGAGACTGAGAGCTGTGGTAAGGAGCTGGGAAGATTTACAACCCATAGCTAGCAAAGAACAAGAGAAGAGAAAGATGATTTTTTTTTAATATGAGAATGAAATGCAGTGGACAGTGTAATGTAAACTGCTCCTCTCATTTCCCATACAAATTTTGAGTAAAATCACTCTGCTGAAATGGTTTGGTCTGAGTGGAGTCTTCACTGCGGATGTGAAGAAGTGTTGAGTTGACACCCTGGGCATGAACAGATGGACTACACTACAACACCTCCGAAGCTAAGCATTGACCTGATATCATAGACGAAAAATCTGAGGCTCCAGAAAGACTGCATTATGCTCTCATATTCACCCCATTGTCAAGCAACAGAGTTGGAATTTGAATCAAGTTCTCTCTGGCCTCAATGTCTATGTTCTTTCTGCTGATTATTTCCTACCCTCTGAGAGATAATATCCCCCACACTGAGAACTTATTAATTCATCTTCCACCCTCCAAAGCCCAAGAGTGCCTGGCACATGGTAAATGTTCTATCAAGCATTTGTCACTGATTGCAGGTGTCTGTAATTCATGGTGGTGCTAGACTGTGCAGGGTTGTCTTGCTGCTCTCTCTGCTTTCCACTGCATTCTCAGCACTTAGCCCAGGACCTGGTATCCAGGAGGTGCCAAGAAAATGCTTAATGAATGACTTCTTGAATCAATAGTATCTAGCCCACAAGGTTTTTCAATTCTTAACCATTTTTTTTGTAGTCCATTATTAAGGTGATGATTTTCTAATGGAATAGTCTAAAATGGTGGCTTTCCAGGTTTTTAATAATGTTACAGCTATGCTTAGATGAACAACATTTTCGTCTGCAATCTACCTATTTCCACAACTGACATCTCATGACAGACCTAGTGAAGACACATGACTCAGTATTACACCCAAGGTCCCTCATCAGCATGTCCAGCAACTTTGGGCCCTCTGAGCAAGAAGGATTAACAATAGATTCTGAAGTCTTCATGATCCACTTGTTTCAAAGTGCCCCATTTTTTGCATGAACATTACATTTCCAGACCAAGATGTGTATTTTTGCAGGATGCCTTACAGATTCTAACATGGGGCTCTTTCATTTGATTGCATGATTCATTTCAAAGAAACGATTTCTGATTTCAGCCTGTGGCTTAGAGCCCTAGATGTTATCTCAGCACGGACATGTAGAACAAAAGTGCCATTTCCAGCATCGTGTAAAACAGCAGGGCATGAGTAGCTTGCTGACAGATAAGCTTCCCTAGGAGCAAGACATGAAATAAAAGCTTTCAGAGCTTAAACTTAAGGGCTAGTTTTGCTTACCCTTGAGGAGTTAATGAGATGCATCCTATCATGTTGATTTGTCTGCTCCCATAACACCATGTACCACTTCTAATAGAATTGCCAAAGGTGTAATTTCACAATTATCTGTACGATGCTGAGATGAATGTCTACCTCCCTGCACAAGACTATCAGCTGCCTGACTCTAAGCTGTCATTATTGGTTGGTTGTTTTCTTCACCATTGTATCCCCATAGCCAAGTACAGGGCTTAAGTACTCAATAAATATTGTTGAGTGGATCAAATGAAAACCTCTACACTTGTAAACGGACAGGGTCTGTTTCCTAAAAGAAGCATGAAAGCAGTAGTTCTTAACTTTGCTTCAAACTTAGTCCTAAACCAACAGAATCAGGATCATTGAAAATACTCGATTGAAAGCAGAGTCTTGGGCTCTGAATCAGAATCTCTAGGGGCTATGGCCTGGTGATTTACCCTTTTAATACACACTCCAGGGGGAATCTTAGGTGTGCTAAAATTTGGAAACTCACTGTTACCTAGTTCTTTTATTTGATGGCACAGTGCACATCAAAGGGAAGATTTTCATTTAAATCTGTGATTTAGAGCCCCAATCTTAGTTGGTGCCTATAAATTGAAGGCAAATGCCACCAGAGAAAGACAAAGCTTCACTCATCACTGATTGCACTGGAGACTTGCTTCCACCATGTGTTACTTCTGTCTGTTTTACTTTAAGATAGCACGAATTCTAACAAAAAGCCCTGCCGGAGATTCTGGAATTCTCAGTCTTTGGGGACAGACATGCAATTCTTCCCACCATTCTAGAAGCACCTGGGACAAATTGTTCCGAGCCAAGTGTGTGTTTGATGTGAAAAGCACACCTCTAATTAATCATCTTGTTCCCAGCTGGCCCGCTGTCCCCGGAATCGCTGCAAGCAGGACTGAAGGCCCATTCCCACCTGTTTTCCAGGCACATAGGATTTGTATAAATGGTCTACTAATTTTGTCCCTGAGCTTCTTTTCCTAATTTGGTTCATTTGTTTATTTTTGTCAGATTGTGAACTAGTCACTTCACAATCAGGTAGCTGTAATGGGCAAAATGTTGACTCATTTTGTTAGACATCGAGAGAGGGGGGAAAGTGTTTCCTTTATTGAATTTGAATTATGAAAGGTAGGGGTGTTGCAAAACAGAAAAATAATCATACTGCTTATAATTTGTGCTCCCCAAAATGCTGGTTAATAGCCAGACCAAGTCAAATAACACCTTGTTCCCACTTGCTAGCAGTGAATTTCCAGCAGGATGGCTTCACAGAGTAAATCTAATGCACTCTTCTATTCTCCTTTACCTGTTTGCCTGTATTTCGAGAGCATGTCTCATTTTTTGAAAAGGTTGTTTCCATCCATCATGTTCTCCTTTTTTAAAGACCAAAATAATTTTTGTTTTTTCTTCTCAAATCTTAAATGAAGCAAACGATTACTATTGCATGGAGAACTCTTTACACTTTAATGAATTCTTTATCTTAGAGTAACATGTTGTATTTTATGCTTCAAAAGTGGTGGCAAAAAATGAACCTCAAAGTCAAATCCCATCCAAATGTCTGCTGTACTTAAGGTAGTCTTAAACATTGTGATTCATCTTTGTGCTAAAAAAAAACCAGTGTAACCTTTTGTAGAATTTATAGTTCATTGTTTGTCAAGCCTATTTGAATTTTCTGAAAGTCTCCCTTGAGTTAACTATCCTGAAGGCGCTAGCAAGAGCTTTCCTTGTAGGACACACCATCCTCTGCGGACTGGCCTAGTTTTCCAGCCCCATGAATGCTTGGAATGAGAAATCTCCTTTTTCTGGAAGTATTGTGCATAGAATGGGTGCCAGCCATAGATAAAATGTTCCCGAAAGTGTGAACAGAACCTTAGTTATATTACAACATCTCTGCCTCCCAATCAGGTGTCAAACCTGGCAAGGAAACTTTACTAGAATGAACACATTCTCCGGTATGACTAGGCTAAAGAAAACCAGCTGTCACAGCTAACTGACCAAGTCCCAGATGTAGTCACTGTTGAAAACCAAGGCGATGTCTGTAGGTGGATTGTTAATCCAGTTTAGAGGGAATAAAATGACTGGGGCCAGTGTCCACCTCTTTTCTAATAGAACAAAGAATTTGTGCCACTGATATGAAATAAGAAAAATCCCCATAAATATCTGAATATTTAATTTTTTCTCATGACTTTAGATTGAAAGGTAAAGACACAACCTTAGAATGTGGCGATGATATGAGACCCAAATTAGCACTTCACCCAGCCTCACACAAACACAAAGTGAACACTCTGTCACCTCAGCCAATACAAGCACAGACTATCCCCTTACTTTCCAAAAAAAACCTTTCCCAGTTTCCTGCCCGGGCCTTCGACCTTGGTGGCAACTTGCTACATGGGAGGCGCTCAAAATATGAGCCCAATACCAGCAGTAGCCCCTGAGAACTTACAAGAAATATAAAATTTCAAGTCCCTCCCCAAACCCTTCAGAACCCGCAACTCTGGAGTAAGGCTTGGCAACATGTATTTAAAGGAGCCCATCAGATGGGGTGCCTGGGTGGCTCAGTCGGTTAAACATCCAACTCTTGGTTTTGGCTCAGGTCATAATCTCAGGGTCTTGAGATCAAGCCACGTGTTGGGCTCTTTGCTGAGCATGGAGCCTGCTGGAGACTCTCTCCTTCCTCCCTCCGACCCGGCTACGGGTGTGGGCCCTCTCTCTCTCAAAAAAAAGCCCACCAGGTGATTCTGATGTTCACTAAAATTTAAGAACTACAGTGCCAGGCCATGTGTTGCTTTCACCTTAATTACACTTTGCTTCATTTACATTGAGGAATTTCTCATTGTGTAACTAGGAAAGAGGGAGTTGGTCCACCACTTAGGTGGCTAAGGACGGGTCCACTCACTTTAGGATCTTAAGGGTTGCAAAATGTAAACATTCTGCTGCAACTCTCTCCTTATTTTGTTAATTTCTCCACCAAATTTTGATGCCAAATAGACGCTTTCCCGAATTCATAGATCCCACACTTTCTGTATTTTATAACTAGTGATGATAATTTTCACACACCCAATTCAGTAAGATTTGTCTATTTCTTTCCAGTAGTTCCCAAGTAACAAATACTTAGAATGACATTTGTATTATGATCTCAAAATTTTCTTCCCATCACCCAGCCATTCATTTTATTACATACGTATTTACAGCAATAGTTCTTGATTTTGGCATCGTATTAGAATCATATAGGGAAGCTTTAAAGAAAAATCCCAATGCCTGGAATGTACTCCAGATTAATTAAATCAAAATATCTGGGAGTGGGATTTGGGTATCAGTATTTTGGTTTTGTTTTTTTTAATTTAGAGCTCTTCATTTATTTCAGTGTGCAGCTAGGGTTCAGAGCCACTATATTATAGCATATATATGTATCCTATTTTAACATCTTTATTATTCTCAGAAATTCAATTCGGGATCTGGTTGCACAAACACCTGTGTATCAAATACTCTTTAATCCATTAAATACTTTAAAAATCCATATACTTGTTCAGGCAAAGAAAATAACTAAACATTTTTTTTCTTGGGATTCAACATTCACAAAAGTTGATAATGCCTTACACCAATGATGGTAGCCTCCTGAAAATATGATTTTTTAAGTAAAATTCAGTATTAAGAGAGGAGAAATAAAAACATTCATAGAAACAAAATTTTGGGTTATCGTATATTTACAACTTGTTTCTGATACAAATTAGCTTCAAAGGACTATCTCAGAAAGCTGAGTGCTACAATGTGAATACATTCCCCTCAAACAATGTAAAAGAAAATATAGAGCAATAAGCTATGTGAGAATAGAATCTCAAGCTCAAAGTCAAAAACAGTAGCTGCTTACCTGAGAGTTGACAGATATCTACTTTCCAACACTTCTACAAGACAAGACTTCAGTCACTTTTATGAAGTATTTTTAAAAAATACAATGGAAAAGAGCTTTCATTCTTACCAATGCATTTACACTACATAAAATCATGGGTAATCATGCCCAGAGGAACTCAAATATATAAAATGTGGAAACTTCAAACTTAATCATACCATGCAGCAAAGAACAAGCAAACAGCAGCAGAGTCGTGTTTTCCACAGAAGAACGAATCTGACTCCAGTGGATTTATATTAAGAAACCAATACGTTCAAAAGAAATGAAGGAACACAAAGCATTTTTATAGAAGTATGAAATTTATGCTTACTGAGCATACAGGATACTCTCGTAATTATACAATCTGCTTTGGGTACAAAGAAGAAATATAAAGAATCCCAGAGTCACTTGCCTTTGCCCTTAATCTCACTGTCTAGTTCAGGGGGCAGGAGGTGTTCTCAGAAAAGAGGCAGACAGCAAATATTTTCTGTTTTGCAGATCAAACAGTCTCTGTCGATACGACACAGCTCTGCCGTTCTATCACAAAAGCAGTCACAGACAATAGGAAAACAGACAACTATGACTGTGGTCCAATAAAACGTGTTTTTGAAAACAGGAAGTTAGCCAGATGTGGCCCGGAAAGAGGGACTTGCTGACCCTTGGTCTAGTACATCGTGTCTGTGTGTGACCACCACAACTCCTTTGCCTTAAGAGTCCCTGCTCTGCTCACACTGACATGTTGGTATGGCCTTGGGATCTGTCAACAGCCCCTGAGTCTTCTCACACTGTGCATTTGTCCAAGGTAACCTCGTCCATTTCACCTTTTATGCTGACGACTCTAAAATCATGATCGCCAGCATTATCCAGTCTCATGCGATCTAGGCTCTTATAACCTGAAGGCTTGTTCCTAGAACCCAGTGCCTCCTCTCTCTATCATTTAGATGTTCCATTGGCAACTCCGCCTCGACACTAAAACCACTGTCCTCCCCCAGAAAACCTGCTCCTTATTTGGACATTCTGTGTGAAGAATGGTACTCCTATCTACCAGTTATCCAAGCTGACCACCTGAGAATTAGAGAAAACCCACATGGCCACAGCGAGGTAGAATGTGGCAGATGTATACTATGAACGACTTTTTCATGCTGTGCAGCATCGAAAGCCATAAACTACAACTACATACAGCAACATGGATAGGTCTCGAAACACAGTGCTAAAAGTGCCATTGAACGTGCCAAAGGTAGAACCTGTCACTGTGATTTTATGCCATTTGTGCAATTTAAAACATTCAATAATAAAAATAATACTGTATATTTTCAAAGAGGTACAAAATCCTGGTTCATAAACTAAATGTACTAAAGTGGAAGCCTTCTGAGTAGAGATCCGGGGAAAAATAATAATATCAAGGGGCGCCTGGGTGGCTCAGTCGTCAAGCGTCTGCCTTCGGCTCAGGTCATGATCCCGGGGCCCTGGGATCGAGCCCCGCATGGGGCTCCCTGCTCGTCTGGAAGCCTACTTCTCCCTCTCCCACTCCCCCTGCTTGTGTTCCCTCTTTCGCTGTGTCTCTCTCTGTCAAATAAATAGATAAAATCTTTAAAAAAAAATAATATCAATGAAATAAGAGAAGAAGTTCGCTAGTAAAATGGCAACAGTACGCTGTCAGGATGAACTCAACTCTCGGCACTTAAAAAAAAACAACTTTTTAAATAGAAGAGGTATAATACATGGCTACAAATAATATGTGCTATTAAAATGGGTAAAACGAATGATCGCATTTGCCAATAGTTACGTTTAAAAATTTCACAAGCTTGAGGTTACATAACAATGGAAATCTTAACCATTTCGATCTTGATATGTTTCAGTTATATAGCATAAACTTTTGTTCATCACATTAATCATTCAATTATTTTACCACAAACAGATGTTTCTAGAGCTTCCTAAAAAGGCCTGGTGTTGGCCGCTTCATGATGCGAATTTCTTTAAATCTACTACTGTAATGAGCTGTCCAGACACGGTGTGGCATATCAAAACCCAGTAACACATCCAACCAGGCGTTATTCGAGCAGATGCATACCATGACATCACTGCATGAGGCTTCTTTACATATAGCACATAAAAGTTTATAAGCAGAAACTTGAGAGGATTAGGTGGTCAGTTTCAATTTAGGAAATTATTGCTCGATCAGAATATAGATATATTACTTTTTATTTTCTACAAGAATAATTCAAAGTGAAAACACCACCAGTTGCTGCTAACCAGAGAAGAAGCCTACTAAAAGGTGATTAACTGGCCAGTCTCTAATATGTGCCTTGATGAAATCTCCATATATTCTGTTAAACAATGCAAACTCCTGAAAACTAGTTAGGTACTAAGGCTTTCTGATTAAGCGTGAATACACTGGATGTGAGAACAAGCCACAGCTTTTGTCAATACAAGCATGAAAAACAGGAAAGGGGCTTTATTTTATCTTATTTTATCCAGAGTATAGACCTTTTAACTGGTTACTAAACTTTTTCACTTTTTCGTGGTTATAGTGGGACAGACCTAAATGTGGATTATTGCTCTGGCTCTTCAAAATCACTTTAATTCTATTTCTCTCAAAATGATAAGCATCTGCAAACCCAGCATCAGAAGCATTCTTGGAAAAAAGCTGGAATGTGGACAAAGACCATTTTGAGGCTCCTGTATGTTCCCTTTCCCTTTCTCTTCGTAACTTTCTTATCCCCACCCACCTGCCACACAAGGTCCTCGTTCTGTTTTCCAGCTGATTCCGGGCATGCCTCCCTCCTCTCATTCAGAAAACTTCTGCTCTGGCTCAAGGGACAGTGTGCATCAAAATGCTTTACAAACTGTAGGGCGCGTTACAAGGCCTTTTGCATCACCCACAGCGTCCAATATTAAGTAGAGTCAAACAGATGCTATTTAGTTTTTAAATAATAGAAAGTTTAATTTGAAGAAGTAAGAATAAATTATTGATAATGGACCCACTGGTCTTTTATTTCTCTTGTTTCCAGATAACTTGGTAGTGACTGATGACAAGCGGATGTGTTGCTGCCCTTGCTAGCAATGTCTGGCTTTTCATAGAAGGCAGTGTACCCTAACCCGAAGGAATTTAAAGATGTCCATATCTAATGGTAAAATTCCAAACCCCGTGCAGGTATGAAAGAGACTTTTGGCCAGGAGGGAAGAGTCGGAGTGCAGATAATCCTGGAAACACCATCCAAGACAGCCACATGCCACACGGTACCGGCTGCCACTAAGCTCAGCCCAGGTTCTATAAATATTGACCTGGCATTCGAGAAAAGTCCAACAATAAATGGTGGCCATATAAATTCTAATTCTGAGTGTGTTAACAAGTTTCTGTGACTCTGTATCTTATTTCGAGCAGTTAACACTTTGTCTTTAATTCCTGTCTTGTAAGATTTTATGATATGGGGACTTTGCCATTAAAAATCATCTAGGTGAACATAGATGAAATTATGATTATTTTAAGCAATTTGTATATTTTACATCTTTCACTGAAGTGTGTTACTGATGTTTGGATTTTTTTTATTGTTGTTATTTAATGATGAGTCTAAAATCAGTCATGTTTTGAAATCTCATTGGAAATGGCAAGCTATGAACAACTGGCTTTCGTCCAAACTTTTGGAACAATCACACATGTTGACTCACTGGGGTCTTGTTACATCCAGTCTGGATTTCAAACTATAAATTCAAGCCAATTTCCTCAACCTAAAGTGCTATGTCACCATATTTGGGCAAGGACTCTAGTGGTTCTATTATAAGCTTCTGGACCAAAAAGTGAAGTGGAAGCAAGTTTTTTTCTCTATACAAAGTTAAATCACCATGTTATGGATGGTACACCTTAGATAAGCAAGTTCATTTTAATATGATAAAATGGTATAGTTAGGAGACTTTCTGAAAATGATGTTAAAATATACATGTTTCTTCCTCTCACTCTCACCTCTAATTGGTGTTCTTGGTAAAAGTGATCCAAGATCTGCACTGGACCTTAGATGAAGATGGGCAACGCTTGCCTATATCAAGTTAATGCTGGAAACAATCCTAGGTCTATGTTGGGTACCCTTTAAATATCTGAGTCCCAATTCTCAGGGTAGATGTACAGGCTCAAAGTAAAGCTAGTTTTGCTAGGAGACGGAAGGAAGAACAGAAGCTGAGCATCATTATATATCTTTGACTTAGAGATACACTCCCTTGGACCTTCTCTGGTATGATTCCATTATAAGAATTTTCTCAGCAGTTTATTCAGCAAGTATTTATTAAGTCCATTCTGTGTGTCATGCACTGAACTGGGTGCTCGTAGTATAGTGGGAAACAAAATAAATATCATCTCTACCCACATGGAGCTTATAATCTACTATCAGAAAACTAACATTAAGCAAATAATTACATAAATATCCATTTAGGTTACAATAAGCATCATAAATAAAGTACTATTAGATTGCATAATGGGAGATATACTCTCAGTTTGAGGAATCAGGAAAGAAATTGAATTTAAGCTGGAGTTTGGTGATAGCCAAAGAGGAAAGAAAAGATTATATCAGGCAGAGCACATTCCAAGGTCTGGTCAGAAATGAGCTTGGGTTTTCCAGGGATTGGAAAAAGGCCATAAGGGTGAAGAGTAATGGGTGATGGTGAGCCTGGGAAAAATTGATGTTGGTGATGTAAGCACATGCTGGTTACTCAGGACTTCACAGATCATGTTCAGAATGTAGATCTTTATTCCAAGACTGTGTGGAAACAATGAAGAGTTTTAAGGAGGAGATCTGCCCAAATCATTATGTTAAGATCTGGCTGCTGAGTATGAGAATGAACTAGGAAGAGCCAAAAGGATACAGTGACTATGTTAATATAATATTTGTAGGCAGAAGATAAGGGTGGCTAGGACCAAGAGATGATAAAGAAGAATGGATGGGTGTGAAATATATTTAGGAGTTTCAATTCAAGAGCCTTGTTGGGAATGGAGAGTAGGTAAATGAGAAAAAAGTAGCAAAGATGACTCTGACTCCCAAGTTTATGAAATGAGCAACAGCATGAAGAGCAGTCTCTTTACTGAACTTTGACCAGAACTATAACAGCCTCACATGGCAAAAAGAGAGAGATCTCAGCCTCTGCTTATAAGACCACAGTCCTTATCAGATTAGGAACCCACAATTATGACCTCACTTAAATTTACCCTCTAAAGACCTTATCTCCAGATACAGCCACATTGGGGGTTGGGGCTTCAACATATGAATTTGGGGGTGGGGACACCGTTCTGTCCATAGCAATGGGAAACGCTCACACAGCCATTTCCCAGACAAACTAATAGCCATCTCTCCTTTACTTCTGCCAGTGGAGCAGTCACCAAATATCCCCTAAATGTCCAAGGGGATTCAGACACCTGTTTATTGTGCCTTCCAATTCACAAAACAAATTTGATAAATGCAAAATTATAAAATGATTTTCAGCCTCACAAATAATCGATAACATGTAAATGAATGCAAATAGTATCATTTGTACTATTGGCAAAGATTTAAAACATTAAAAACATCTAGTGTGGATGAGGTTATGTAGAAAGAAGCATTCTTTTTTTAAAAGATTTTATTTATTTATTTGAGAGAGAGAGAGCACACAAGCTGGCGGCAGGGGGCGGCAGAGGGAGAAGCAGACTCCCTGCTGATCATGGAGCCCCAGGCAGGGCTCAATCCCAAGACCCTGAGATCATGACCTGAAGTGCAGTCAGAGACTTAACCATGGAGCCACCCAGGCACCCTGAAAGAGGCATTCTTAGAGCTGCCAGAGGAACTATAAATTGATAGAACATTTTGGTCAGTAAACAATTAGGCAAAACCCATGAAAATGTTGAATTGACATACCTTTGGCCCAATTCTCAGAATTTAATGTCCAGCATGACTTACACGTGTGCTCAAATGTATATATTTGTATATAGATAGATAGGTGATAGATAGATAGATAGATAGATAGATAGATAGATAGATAATTTGCTGCTACCCAACTATTTGTAATAGAACAAAAAAGGAAATTATCTATGGCAAAATTATGGCAGTAAACAGAATCAACTCAGGCCATTCAAGTTCATAAAGGGACTAACTTGCAAAGTGCCAGGATGGGTAGGGCAGTGGTGTTCGTAGCTGTCTCACACCAGCTCCCAAGAGCTGACTGTGCACAGTTCTTCCCAATATTACATTCAGGAATTTCAAGTTGGAATCTTGAAATCAGTCATTGTGGAAGTACTTATACCCACAGAAATTGACAAAGCCCAAACATTTCCTAGCCCACCACTGGTTTGGGGGAACAGCAAGAGATGGTGAGGCAGCAGATGAGTAACAGTACAAAGCCATTATCACCTCTGGGCAGAGGAAGGTAACACGTTGGCAGAACTGGAGCAGATGCATGGCAAAAGAGTCTTCCATCAGGAACGATCTTTATTGGAAGAGCTCAGTCACTTCCAGAACATTCAGTTCTGGAGGAAGGGAGAGGGGAAAGGAGTGGAAGGGAGTGGGAAAAAAGACCATGACTTCTTTCCACACACCCAAGTCCCACTGGCTAAGTCCCATCAGTGGCTTAGGGTCAGCCTCCCATGGATAGAGAACTGCAGGTAAGAACAGAGCGTGATCTGTGAGAAAGGCAAACAGAAACTAACCAGTTCGTTATTTAAATATCTGTCAAGATGGAATGAATTATGTATTTTGGAACATGTGTTGAAATGAAAGACTATGAAGACGCGAAAAAGAATGAGATATGTCTCTGTGCAATGACACAAAACTTCAATAATATATCGTTAAACATGGTAAAAAGTAAGTTACAGAAATGTATGCATTTTTATCCCATTCTGGAAAAAATAAACAAATATATATACACTTCTTTTCATAGGCCAAACAAAATGGCTAGAAAAGTATATATGCCCAACTCTGAAAGCAATTACCTTTGGAAGATGGGGTTAATCAAGGAGAAATGGGGACTTGTACTTTTGACTTTCGATGTGATTTCAAATGTGCTTGAATTTATGGACATGTAATATCTTTCTAATATATTTGAACAAAGCAGTCTGTTAGTCCGTCCAAAGTGTATGACCTCAGACTTGGCTATGCTTTCATGTGTGTCATCTCGAATGCATGATTTTTTCCTTCAGCCGCACACCTGACAGTTCTGCAAATTGGTCCATGGAACGTGGAGGGCTCTGCACATCTCACTGCTATCTGAAAATCGACGCAGACATGGAGGGAATGATCATCAGCCGTGAGGCGCGGGTCAACTCATATAGGGACATTCTATGGGACTCACGTGCACGGTTTCAGTGAAAAGGCAGGGGTATTCCCCATGCAAATACCTAAATTCAAAGCATCTTGAAGAACTACAGCAATTGCCTTTAAATTCTGAAGCACTACGATAGGTTTCTATGTATCAATTTTGTTTCCACTGAACAGAAGTGGGAAATACAACGAAAATTGGGGCTATCGCAGTAATCAATCTCTGGAACTTTCTGGCAACATGTTTAGAAAATTATGCTTTTTGAAAAATAATTCCTCCAAATACAACATTATTTTGCTACCTAAAACAAATGAATCCTTTATTCCTAATATTGAGTACACATAAATCATTCCAAGTAGGCTCTTTTTGTTACAAAGCTTGATTTTTTTTTTTTATAGAAAAGAAGACCCATGTACTGCTTATTAGATAGATGAGGAAAAACAATCAGTCTTTTCAAAGCCAACAATACTTGCAAACTTGAATATATTTAGATTTCTGGGATGGCTGAATTATATAATCAACATGGAAAAGAAAACATCACTAAAACATTCTCTTGACCAAAATAAACACTCCACCCTTCAGCCACTTCCTTATGTTCTCATGCAAGCTGGTGGACATAAAACTATGTACCCTCTCTCATTTGCTCGTTATTTGTCATCTAGTTACCATAGCTCATTAGAGGCATCCAGGTCGAGTTTGCCCAAACATGTCAATTAGATGCATTGTTAACAGATGTTATGGACACCTATGATGATTTTATTATCCTCCCATCACCTGGAGCATCATGAAAATGAAATCGTTTCTTTAGAGATTTGTTGCTGAAATGCTCCATAATGCAAAGCAACTATGAAACAAATCTCCTGAATAAGTCAGACAAAATGAAAATAAAAACTATCACCAACATTTAGAAGAGCTGGAGAGAAACGGAATAAAAAACAGTACTTAAAAAGGGAATAAAATTCCCTCAATTTTATACTAGTTAACGATGACAATAAAAACATTAAATCTTGGAGCAAGTGTGAGAGTGACTGCACCAGCTCAGCGGCTACTAAAAATCTCTTTTCTTACCTTAAAATCAAATAGATTGTCAATGCAAACATGGAAAGCCTTTAAAATGTGACTGCTTTTTGAAGGGGTAGGAAGCAGAGGATGTGGGTGAGAAAGGGTAAGTAGGCCCAGGGCATATTTATAATAAGTATATATTTTTAAAACATATTTCATATCATTGGGAAATCTATTAAGTTCACAGACTGATGGTTTTAATGTCCTCAATGTATTCAAAAGATGTTAGGGTATTCTGCACCTGCACTCCCTGGTGAAATGGCATACTACTTAGTCACTTCATTACTTTTTATACTTTAACCTAGGCACTTTGCTTCATGAATCATTATATTAAATCAGTTCTCTTAATAAAACTGCTTGTCAGTGTCTCTCTTTATACAACTGAACAGATGGGATTTACCAATATCAACTAACCAAGAAAATAAACAAAAGCCCTTTTCTTTAAAATGAATAGTAGTTTTTTTCTTAACATATATTGCATTATTTGTTTCAGAGGTACAGATCTGAGATTCAACAGTCTTGCACAGTTCACGGGAGGGGAAGAATGAAGCGGGGCAAATCGGAGGGGTAGACAAACCATGAGAGATGATGGACTCTGAAAAACAAACTGAGGGTTCTAGAGGGGAGGGG
>NC_138371.1:19182558-19262134 GCF_054177405.1 Leptonychotes weddellii | reverse complement strand
AATACTTTTTACACAAAATGGTGACTCACAGATCTGGGAGTAAGGAAAAGGGAAAAGTTCTGGGAAGCTAAACAGACTTCACCTTTTACATATTTCGGAGCTGAACTGGTAAGCATGATACATTTTCCTAGCTGGGTATTTGATTCCATGAAAGATACTTCTGTTTTACGAGCGTAAGAAATGAGAGCAAGAGAAAGAGGGATGGAGGGAGAGGAGATGAAATGGATATCTTATCCCTAATAAATAGATAATTACTGTATCTACAACTACAGATCATCTTTTAAAAAGATCTCTATGGGTCCCCTGGGTAGCTCAGTTGGTTAAGCAGCCGGCTCTTGATTTTGGCTCAGGTCATGATCTCGGGATCCTGGGATCGAGCCCAGTGTCTGGTTCCCCAAGATCTTATTCTTTACTTGAGATTCTCTCTCTTCCTCTCCCTCTGCCCCTCCCCCTGCTCGAACTCTCTCTCTCTCTCAAATAAATAAATAAATAAATAAATAAATAAATAAATCTTTTAAAAAAATAGATCTCTGATTTTAGTAACAAATAAAATACTTAACTTGGAATTTTGATCATTTTTCTTATAATCATCTATGAAAGGTCATCAATACACAAGTCATTTCTCTCTTTCCAGTTGCTAAGGCTGAAAAGTGTTCTCTTGGAATTCTGCTTCATTTCCATTGAACCACAGTCCAAGATTGTTGCCTTTGGTTGATGCTGAAAATATATTAATTCCAAGTGAGATACAGATCCTTCTGTAGGTAAGTGATGCTTCATTAGGCCCTGAGAAATTATTGGTCCCAAAAATTTAAGGGGGAAATGCCTTTCTTACAATGCTTCACTTTCCTTGCTTTTTTCCCCAGTACCCAAAGCCAGAGTAGATCATGTCTTCCCCCACTCCCACAGGGTCACATTTGATCCTCAGGCTATTTCAACTCACACTACACACCTCTGAGTCATCAATCAGACAGATGCGCAAGTGACATCTTGATTTTAAAAACAAATTTTGTGGGACCTAGATGACTAACAAAAGGATTTGTTTTAAAATTCTGGTACATTCAACAATGTCTTTTAAAATAATGTTGAGCACATTAATCAATGACATGAAAATCGGTTTATAATATAGTGTTAGATGGAAAAAACAGTTACCAAATACTGTGCATAAAAAGTACTTATGTAGTTATAAATAGAATATATGCACATACAGAGTTATGGATATCTGAAAAATTGTACCAAATTAATGGTGATTATCTCTTGGTGGTGGAATTGTAATTTTTTATTTTTACTTATTTCAGCCCTACTTTTACTCATTTTTCCATGTAGAAATTATGAAGTTGGTAACAAGATTTCATGTGGCAACTTCAGTGAGAGAATATTAATAGCCATTGTATCAACCTGATGATAAAGCTTTCTCTTTGACTCCCTAGTTTGATTGCTCTTCCTTCAGAAAGCCCATTTCATAGGCATTTAGTCATCATAGGGTGAGTAAGGGTAAAAGGTCAAAATAAATATTCTCATCCTTCCAACTGGACTGTTCACTTCTCATCTCTCCCTAGCAAACACATTGTTGATATAACTGATAATCGGAAGAATTGGAACTGCAAGAATCTCCAAAGAGAACTAACATGTATTGACATGTTTACTAACTCACTAATATGTATACTAACATGTATATTGTAATATATTCCATGTGTTTTATATGCGGTTTCTATGGATTAGAGATTTTAAGGAATGTGCTCAAGGTCACCTAGTTAAGTGGCAGAGCTTGGATTCAAACACAATTCTAATTGACTGAAGACCCCACACCTTTCCTCCAATAGGTACCAACCTCCCCAAAATATTTCCTGCATACCTACTTCATGTCAGACACTTTACATACATTCATCTGATCCTCAAGATAACCTTGATAGATAGCTATAATTATCTTCAATTTACAAATGAAGACACTGGTGTTCAGAGAGTTTAAACAATTTCCCCCAGGCCATGCTAGTGTTGTAAGCTCTACTCAGATTTTAATACTTCAAAGCTGATCCTACTACACCAATGTATTTGCTAGGGTTGTTGTAACAAAATACCATAGACTAGGTGACTTGAACAACAGAAATTAAATTTCTCACTGTTCTGGAAGCTGGAAAACCAAGATCAAGGTGTTGGCAGGTTGGGTTTCTCCTGAGGCTGGTCTCATTGGCTCATGGATTGCTGTTTTCTTGTGGTATCCTCATGGTCTTCCCTGTGAGCACATCCCTAGTGTCTCCCTGAATGTCTAAATTTCCTCCTCTTCTTTCTTTCCAGGGCAATACATATTTATTGATTTTTTTCTGTGTATCATGTTCAGTGCTAGGCATCAGTGATAGGAGGGGAGTGGGGATTCAAAAATGAATAGCACATGGTTCCTTGTTCCAAAAAACTTACAATCTAATAGATAATTTTTTCTAGTTTATTGAGAAATAATTGACATACACCACTGTATAATTTTAAGGTGTACAGCATGATGGTTTGATTTAAATATATCATGAAATGATTATAATAGGTTCAGCTAACATCTATCTTCTCATATAGGTATGTGTGTACACAATAAAAGAAAAGAAAAAAGAAACAAAAATATCCTTGTGATGAGAACTCATGGGATTTTCTTCCTTATGCACTTATCCATTTATCACAGAGCAGTGTTATCTAGTACTCATGTTGCAATTGACACCCCCGGTGCTTCTTCTAACCTGTGAAATTGGTAAATGTTGATCACCTTCTGCCAATTCCCCCTCCTCCTTCTCTTCACTTCTGATAATCACAAGTCTGATCTCTTTCTCTATGAGTTTGGTTTGGATTCCACATAAGGTGAGATCATACAGTATTTGTCTTTCTCTCTCTGACTTACTTCATTTCTCATTGATGTCTTCAGGGCCCATCCACGTTGTTGCAAATGGTAGGATTTCCTCATTTTTTTTTATGGCTGAATAATGTTCCACTATGTGTGTGTGTGTGTTTGTGTGTGTGTGTGTGTGTGTGTGGCACAACTTCTTTATCCATTCATCCATCAATGGACACTTAGGTTGTTTCCATGTCTTGGCTATTGTACATAATGCTGCTATAAACACAGGGGTGCAGTGCATTGTTGGTGGGATTGTAAATTGGCACAGCCACTGTGGAAAGCAGTATGGAGAATTCTCAAAAAATCAGAAGTAGAACTATCATATTATCCAGCAATTCCACTCTGGGGAATATATACAAAGGAAATGAAAACACTTAACCCGAAAAGATATCTGCACTCCCATATTCAAATATCCTCTTCTTATAAGGACACCAACAAAATTAGATTAGTGCCCACCCATATGACCTTAATTACCTCTTTAAAGTCCCTGTCTCCAACTGCAGTCACACTCTGTGGTACTGGAGTTAAGACTTGAATATATGAATTTGGTGGTGGGGGAGGGGGAGAGGGTTGCACAATTCAGCCCATAACAATCACCCTACAAGATCATAATACAGATCTTTTATAGACTGTTTTCAGTTCAGGTTTCTACCTGTTCCAAGGACTGTAAGCTTCTTAATCTATATGTGTACATAATTCCAACATGCTTTTCATGACATATAAAAGTTTATAAATACACTCATTGTAGAAAAGAGTGAATAGAAGGGCTAGAGGCAGGAGGAAAGAATATTTAGCAGCAGCCTAGCTCACTGTGCTGAAAAGGAAGCGATTACACCCATGCTTACAATGGTGTATTGTTCCAGCTTCCAGAGGGAATAGCAGAAATACAGGGCCAATCCTTGCCCTGTATTGCAGAAAGCTCAATCTATGCCCTGGGGTTGGGTGGGGTGATGCTTTAGGGATGTTCATGGCTTCCAGACATACCACCTCCTCACATCCTGTGGGGGAAACTACAGATGAATGAGTCAGCGACTAAGTTGGGAATCAGCCCAGAACTTCTAGAACAGTAGATTCAACATGTAAAAAATGAGAATAATCCCCCACAATCATTTCACCATGAATCAGTTGATTCTAAAGATATGATTCATTCAAGATAAAGCCAAATCCTCCATCTACACACTTTTTGAGCCATTAGTAAAAAAACACATATGTAAAAATATATATATGTTTAGGACATTTCTCTTCTTTATACTTCTGGCAAATATAGAAAGAACACAGGAATTCAACTCAGGAGAGAGAAGAAGAGAAAGAAAGAGACGAACCATGAGAGACTATGGACTCTGAGAAACAAACTGAGGGTTCTAGAAGGGAGGGGTGGGGGGATGGGTTGGCCTGGTGATGGGTATTAAAGAGGGCACGTTCTGCATGGAGCACTGGGTGTTATACACAAACAATGAATCATGGAACACTACATCAAAAACTAATGATGTAATGTATGGTGATTAACATAACATAATAAAATAAAAAAATAATAAAAAAGAGTATAAATATTCATAAAAAAAGAAAGAAAGAGATACAGAGCTATACACATGCACATATACAAACTCACATATATACATATCACAAGATGTGTAAAACTAATCAATGTATTGATTGTATAGATACACAGTTACTGAGGAAACTGTTTTGAAATCTAGACCATCAACACTACTTAACTTCATAAGACATTTTTCCATTCTTTTTCCCCTTGTTTAGTGTAGACTTCATTTAAGAAATCAATTACTAAACAGACTTCTAAAATCAAGAGGAATGTCAACAAAATTATGTAGCTAACAAAAAGGTCAGCATGTTTCTGTTTGTTTATATTTGTCCTAATGGTGAATTTAATTGTTTCACTAAACTGGCTTGTCATTAGAATATTTGTTAATATAATACAAATTAATTCAAAAGGATTTGGATAAGATTTCCAGAGAAAAAAGCTCAACTTGAAGCAATGTAGCTAGATGGTCCAAATAGTTGATGTCACTCTCTACTTTCTACTCAAGAAAAAAAAAAAAAAAGCTTTCTTTTGTTAAGTACATGATTTTATGCCAACAAAACATTGTTTTCAGCCTTGCAATGATTTAGTTTCCAATGTAGGATTGCAGCCACTTACTTTCCATAGAGCTAGGAACATAATGAGAGGATTCATACTTTGGGACATTCACTCAGGTTATTATATTTTAGCCTTGGATCAGAGGGTCGCTCATTCTCCTGTATGTGTGTTTTGTTTTTTTTTTTTAAGATTTTTTTTTTTAATTTTTTATTTGACAGAGAGATAGAGAGAATAGGTAGGCAGAGAGGCAGGCAGAGGGAGAGGGAGAGGCAGGCTCCCCGCCGAGCAGGAAGCCCGATGCGGGGCTCGATCCCAGGGACCCTGGGATCATGACCTGAGCCGAAGGCAGCCGCTTAACCGACTGAGCCACCCAGGTGCCCCTATGTGTGTTTTTGATTCCTGTTTCAGTGAACAAGACTGAAAAAGAATCCTGGAGGCGGCCTAATACCTCCAGCATTCTAACAGCTGATGAGCTGGATTGAAAGCCCAATCATAAAGCCCTCAAACAAGATACCCTAACCAACTGGGTCATGGATTCTCTGTCCACTGCCAGTCATTAACTTCGGCTACAAAAGCTTGGAGGGAAGAGGCTTCAGCCAGCTCGTCAGTTTCAACAAGTTATGTAATTAGCATGGCTGCCTGAATTTTAAACGTTTTTTTAAAAAGATTTATTTATTTGTTTATTTTAGAGAGAGAGAGTGAGCATGGTGGGGAGGGCAGAGGGAGAAGGAGAGAGAGAATCTTAAGCAGACTCCCCACTGAGCACAGAGCCTACCTCAGGGCTTGATCTCATGCCCCCCTGAGCCAAAATCAAGAGTTGGATGCTTAACCGATTGAGCCACCCAGGTGCCCCTAGACTTGTAACTGCAGTGCTAAATTTAATTTTTCCTTGAGTCAAATATTTAATCACATAGTTTCTTTAGGTCTCCTTGACCTTGGAAGATTTAAGGAATAGATTATATGAGGGAGGAAAATAAAGTGGGGAGCATTACCCAAAATTTAGAAATACCTCTGTATCTTTTGGGGACTAGAAGAAAGGTCACAAAATGACAGCATGGCATACAATTTAAAAAAAATAATAAAATGGTGAAGCTGGTTCTGAAGTTTGTCATTTGCATCTTTAGGGTCCCCTTTCTGCTTTTCCTTCCTTCTCTGACATTCCGTAGGTTCCCTTATGCTTTTCTAACTTATTGTTATAACAGTGAGTGACTTGCTGTTTTATAACTCTTTCCCACCGTTTTTGGAGTTCAGTGCCTGTCCCTCCTCACTGAGGAGCTGATATAACCCTCGGTAGGGTATGGTCAAGGCCATGCCGCCCTGCTGATTCCTTTTTAGCTCACCTTCTTCCAAGGTCACTCCTGTTCTTGGTCATCTGTGAGTGTCTTCCGTATCCCATGCTAATCCCTGGAAAAAAGAATCACTTCCCTGCCAAACAGTGGACACGTTACAGACATGGATTCTCAGTCTGTAACCAATTGTTCAAAATTTAGACATAAACATACAGAGTTTTCATCAGCTGTGTTTCTGTAAGGGCCCAACTGCCTCCCCACTCATTTTGTACTTCACATATTCCTGCCAGAGCCAAAGGTTTTACGTTACTCTAATCTGGGAGAATGCCTTCTTTATCTTTTCTTCTGTGCTGGGTGGAGTTTTATAGGCTCCTCGAATCCATGGTGGGGAGAATACAACTTCCAGGCTGAAATATTCCCTAAAATGGTCTCTCTGGCTGTTCTCTGGCAACCCTTGTGTTTGTTGTTTCTCTAAGGAGATGCTGTTTCATTGATTCTTACTCACAGTGTATTATGCTCTCTTACTAAGATTTAGGTTTAGCTAACCCACAAAAATGAAACCTACTTTAAATAGCTGGAGAGAATGCAGCCAGCTCCCTTCCTTCACTCCTGTTTTCCTATCTCACCCCTCTGTGTTAAGATGTCTGCAATATAGAGCCCATTGGAATTGTGTGTCCATGGCCCACATTTTGTGCCACAAATCTTGGCCTTCTCCGCATCTCCTTGGGCTGCTTCAGCCAGCGAAAATGGCCATGCCATCTTCCTCCCCAAGCAACCCACTGCTGTAGGTGTCAGAATTCTGGAATGGGGGCATGATTCAAACAAGGAGCAGATTGACTGGGTAGAACACTTGAACAGAGCAGAGAACTTGAATTTTGGAATTCAGATTATTGCAAGGTCCAGAATCTGTGTGAATATGTATGAATGCGGGTGAGTAGGATGATGACATAAGTAATTTATTGATCTATATGAACAAGGAAAGCTGTTAACATTAATATTGATTATAAATAATGGATAAGTGGGAAGAAAAACCTTAAAATTTTGATTTGTCTTAGTTGTTACAAAGTGTATCTGCTACACTAGAATTTCTAGCATGTTTAATATTAATTGAGTACTTTCCTTCCTAAAACCCAATTCTTCACAATTCCTACTGCGCTAGTTTTCTTCAGCCTCTCCTGCTTGGTCTGTTTCACTCATTCCTCCCCTTCTCTCAACCAAAAAATACTGGCATGATTAAGATTCCTTTCTGGTCCCTCTTTCTTCTTTGTCATTTGCATTCTAACTGAGTGAAAATAAATTCTATTCACATAGATTTAAATACTTTCTAGATACTGGAAATTCCCAAATTTATATTCTAGTCCAGACTTTGATTCTGAGCCTCAAATTCAAACAGCCAATTGCAGGCTGTTATCTGCAGTTGGAGAACTCATCCAAAATGGAATCCTCAATATTTTCCCTAATCCCCACTCCCACCCCCATCTACCTGAACCGTCACCTGATAGTCCCTACCTTAGGAAATGGAACAATCCAGAAATCCAGTTACTAACATCAGAAGTCTGGGGGTCATCCTGAGCAAACACTGATGGTCCTACCTACAAAATACATTTTTATTCAAAAGTTCTGACCTAAATTACTGAAATATTTACCTAATTTGTATCCTTATTTCTTCGATTGAAGCACCTCTCAAATCTATTCTCCACACAGTTGCCAGATGATCAGTGCTAAATAGGAATTTTTCTCATGTCCTTCTCTTGATTAAAAACCTTTCAATAGCTTCCTATTTTATCAGAGTAAAATCCAAACTTTTTCCCATATCTTACAAAATTCCCCATGGCCCTGTCCTTCCTCTCTATTTTAGAGTACCTCACTCTTTACCTAAGTCCCATCACGCCTGCCTCTGTCTTTTCTGGTTGCCTGAAAGGTTTTTTTCTTAATTCATCCATGGTGACTCTTTCTCACCCTTTGAGTCTCTGGTTAGAAGTCATTAATTTTACTCAGTTGTGTGCTTACTCTGCAAAGGTGGGGATCCTGACTGCCCTATTACTTGTGTTCACATTGCCCAGCATGGTGCATGGCACATGGCAAGTATTCAATAAACACCATTGAGTGAATGAATAAAAGAATGAGTGCCAAAATTATACAATAGATTATAGGACAATAGCAAAAACTAAAATGGTAATTAAAATTAAAAGGCAATTATTTATGTTTATTCTCATTTAGCCCAACTATGATTAAGCTTAATTTTCAACATGCTAGAAAAACCTTGTTCTTCATTCTATGTGATCCCAGTAGAACACTCTATATACCTATGACATGCATATGATTAGTATTCATGTCTGTACAGTCTGTCACAGTTAGTTAACCATGCCTGAAGGTTGTTGGCTTCCAAATCTTAGAAAGAGAAGAAATACTGATTTTATTTGGGAGAGCTTTAGATCATTTTGGCAAATGTGTGCATTTACAACTTTGGCAAAAAAAAATACACTTTTATTGACCTAATATCTGTACAGATCAAATGTTATAGCAAAAGTATTTATAAGCTTGTAAATATTACTATTGGTTATCCTGGGGATGGTTAAAAGAGGTCATTCCTTTTCATTCTTGATGCCAAGTCTTCCTCAGAGTGCCACTTTCTCATTTTTTTGTCCTCTATCAATTATTAGTTTGGTCCCAATTGTCATAGGCTGAAAATAACCATGCTGAATTTCATCCTCTTTTTTGTATACTGAGGGGCCTCAGCATGAAACAAAGAATGTATTGTTTATAAATCTTTATTGGCTGGACACAAAGATAGCAGCTGCTAACAGTTAAGCATTGGGAGACTTTTACTTCCTTGCCCCCTCCTTTTGGTGGGTTAAATCCTCTTCTGATGAACCTACAAACAACTCAGTTGATAGAGATTTGGCACATTCTCTAAGTCTTACTTTGACTAATCTAATTTTCTGCAAAAATATGCAAACTTGCCTAGGTTTGCTTGATTAGTACATTTTGGATTTTCTTTATGAAGAATTTTTTTTTATTTGATGAATGTATGGACTGTTAGCTGGTGAATGATTATAAAAGGCAATACTTTTTACTATTCTCCTTTTAGGAGAAACTCTTAAAAAAAAAAAAAAGCCAGCCAACAATAGCTTTTAGTTTAAGCCTTTAGAGATATGAAAAACTTTATAAGATTATGCATATTGCTCAGGACAAGAATAAAAATGGACTGTGCTCTTCCAAAATGGAAATTTCTACTAAGGAACATTTCACCATAACCTCTAAAATTATTAATTAGTCAGCCTACTCACTCATGGCATTAACTTTTCCACTGGAAGAGAATTTCTAGCCAGGTTTCCATGAGTTAATGTAATGTTTACAGGGGATGCACATGAGAAAATGCTGTGGAATAAAATTGATTGAATTGAACTGAATCAAATGAAGTGCCATAAATAGGTCAGATTCAGGACATCATAAAGACTTCTTAAGAACTGTCAGGGTTACCATAGCCCTCACCCTTAATCCTAGCTTGACTGCTAAATAAAAATACTTTATGAACAAAGATTTTTACAAAAACATACCCAAGAAAATAATTGTGTGTATTACAGGAGAGAGGAAAGTTTTTCTTAACCCTCTTAGGGTTGCTGGCTGGACCTGAAAGTTAAACTGACAAAGATATTATTAACAAAAGAATGTGTATGTGATACAGGAACCAAAGAAACCCAAAGTAACAGTTAAACCTGTGTATTTTTATGCTGGGTTGATGAAGAGTGAACAGAGTGTTAGAATAAGATAGGTTAAGGAGTATGTAGTAAGCATAGTAAACTGGGGGAAACTTAGCAAGACCTGTTTCTTAGAATCTTCCTTGGTGTCCCTTTGTCTTCAGAGATAAAGATGTTCATTTTTCCTGAGTAGAGGGAGGTTACCTCTCACATGAGGGTTTTATGACCTATTTCAGGGAAGAAAGGTCATAGTGGGAAGGGTGTTGGTCAGAGTGATCTTCTTGCTTCTGTCATCTTCTCAAACTTCTTTAGCATAAAATATTCAATATGCCAAGGGCACCATATTTGGGGAGGTAGCGTGTCCTGAAACCCATTATTATCAAGAAGAAAACCACATATGATAGTATCCAAAGGGTCCCAGGTGATTACACATAAAGATACACACGCACAATAACAAGACAGGCATATTCCCTTCCTTAGTTTCTTTTTTCTTCATTGGAATGAAGCACTTGATTTCTTTTCATAAACAATAGAATGCTAGAGCAGGATGGAATGGTCCTTGATGTTCATTAATCCAGAAACAGAGACCAGGGAATAGAAATGATTTATCAGGTGAGGCACATCTACCTGGCAGAGGTGATGGGTTTAAAATTCCTGACCCCCAGCTCAGTGTTTTCTCAATTACATCGTGCTTTCTCTTGGCACATTTTCTGACTGAAGGAAGATGTTCAAAGAGGAACTTGAAAAGAGTAAATTGAATTGCCAGATGGATTAATAAGAATGGTTTTCCATATGTGTTCTAGGCTTTCTTCAAGGGCTTCTGTGAAAGAATTGAATCCTGATGCCTAAGGCTTCCATTGTGGGTAATGAATTGATTCCCCCCCAGCCCCACCCATGCAGGTAGCCAAAGACCATCTTTGGGAGAACTGAGAAAATAGTCACTCAAATCATTTCCTGTGTTCTGTGGTTCAGCTGAGACATGCCAGTTGAGAAAGAATTGAATCCTCCAACACAGAAAACAGATGAGCAGTAGGTAGGGAATGGCAACCAGAGGTAGAAGATTTAACAAACTAAGAAAGCAGCTTGGTGTAGGGAGACAAGGTGAGAACATTGGCTTTGTGATGACCTGAATTCAGTGTAAATCCTATCCATGCCACGGTGAGAAAATGATTTCACTTCTATAAGCCCAATTTTCTTGATCTGTAAAATGGGAATAACAGAGCCTACCTCTCAAGAGCTCTTGTAAAGATCAAGTAAGATAACATATATGAAAGATTTGGACCAATAAAGATACTCAATATATTTAAGGAAGGAGTTTGATTAAAGGGGATGAACACAAGGTCTTTGGAATTGGATATACTTGGCTCATACCTGATGCCACCACTGGGTCTCCTACTAAGGTGCCTGGAGGACATTGTAGAAGCTTCATGAAATGTCAGTTTCTAGCCCTTCTCCTCCTGGTTTTACATTTTTCCATCAACTTATTAATACAGAGCAATGATTTTCAAACTGTTGTGTGCACCAGAATCACCTTTCCATTAATTTGTTAATATACAGCAATGGCTCCCAAGCTGCTGTATATATCTGGAGGACTTGGTAAAACAGATTACTGAGCACCATCCCCAGAGTTTCTGATTCAGTGGGCCTATAGTAAGACCCTTTTGATGTCAATATAGATCTAGAGCAATTACTTTTGGGTGCTGGAGGGTGAAGTCTTCAGCTCTTTGGGCCCTTTTACGGTTTCCAGTTGAAAGTGCTATTAAAATACACCAGCTGAAACATCTTAACTTACTCTGATACTGATAATGACAACACACCTCATTTCTATTCTCAGTTCTACATTGTGTTTAGTTCTCTGTTCCTCAGCATACTGCTTTTGAATGCAGAGCTCAGTTTGAAGACAAAAAGAACAAGAAAATTACTAGGTCAATACTTATTTTTTTTTTAAAGATTTTTTATTTATTTATTTGACAGAGAAAGACACAGCGAGAGAGGGAACACAAATGGGGAGTGGGAGAGGGAGAAGCAGACTCCCTGCCGAGCAGGGAGCCCGATGCGGGACTCGATCCCGGGACTCCAGGATCATGACCTGAGCCGAAGGCAGTCGCTTAACCAACTGTGCCACCCAGGCGCCCTAGGTCAATACTTATTGAACCAAATAATTCATCTCAAGTGAAAAGCATGCAACATATTTTCCAGTTCTATAATTTTCCCAGATTTCTCATTATTTCTTTTTACAGGTGAAAACTTGGGGTAATCAATTAAACAGTAAATCAAATATTGTGATCCAAATACTTTCTAACTCATCACGATTTGGGACAGACAAGTGCTGCGGACTTAGGGCCAACCTTCTCAGTGTAGGCAGTTAGTTGTGTTTGGGTCAGGGGTCAAATCCCGGTGTTCCAGTGCTAGCTGGAGGACATGCTTCGTTTGTTTTGTTTTTTACCTGACCATTTTATTTGATGCCGATTATAGACTGTTTGTGCCCCCCTGCCAAATTTCTATGTTCAAAGCCTTAATCCCCAATGTGGTTGTATTTGGAGATGGGGCATCCAAGGAATTAATCAAGGTTAAGTGATGTCATAAGGGTGGGGCCCTGATCTTATAGGATTCATGTCCTTATAAAAAGAGACATGATAAAGCATGATAAAGATCTTTCCACTCTCTCTCTCTCTCTCTCTCTCTCTCTGTGGGGGGAGGGTTGGGGGGGCACAGTGGGCGTGTCTCTCCTCATGCACACACCAAGGAAAGGCCCTGTAGGGACACTGTGAGAAGGTGGCCAACTGCAAACCAGGAAGAGGGATCTCATCAGAAACCAACCATGCTGACACCCTGATCTCACACTTCCAGCCTCCAGAATCATGAGAAAATAAACTCCTGTCGTTAAAACCATACCCGGTCCATGGTAGTTAGTTATGGCAGGCCAAACAGACTACTACAAAGTTTACATGCTATCAATCCAGAGTGTTTTTAAAAACTCTGAATTGGTCGTTGTGCTGGGTATTTTCCATTTGCTCCTACAGACCCACTCTCCACCATTCTCCCTCCTCCATTTACCCTAATTGGGGTATTTCATCTGCTTTCTGTTAGAAAAACTGATGAAATGATTGTCAACATTTTAAAAATTGAGAGATTCTGCATGAAAATAAATCTGGATTGTCAGGTAGTCATGAGAAATTAGAAGATTTCGCAACAATGCTGGCAACGATGGACTGGCACCTCCCTTTTAGACTGGGCGTTAGCTCTCAAGCTGGCCACAGCTCCCACTTGGCATACTTCACTCGATTACTTTACCAGGCTGGCTTCTGTGGCCATCTGAGAACATGATCCCTATTCCTCCTGAGATGATGGGAAGGGCTGAAAAGTCCAGATGCTTGGAAATCTCTATTACTGGCTGCTGTAGGTGTTGCTGGTCACAGCTCACACTTGCAACCTTCCTAGAACACTGTCCTTGGGTGATCAAAACTGCTTTGCTTGGGAGTGCCTAGGAATTTGCCTCTTTCCCAAGGCAAGACCAGCAATACATTCTAAGCTGGATACCTCTATCTTGGAAGGAGCAATCATTTATGCTAATCAGGACTGACACGTCTTCCAGAGATGGGCTGGCCTTTACAACACACAGTTCTGGTTTATTGGCTTAGTAGCCTGCATAGCATTACTTTGGAACAAGGACCCACTTTATAACCAAAGAAATGCAATGGTGAGCACAGAACCATGGGCTCTACAGGTCATGCCACATACCACACCATCCAGAAGCTGCTGGTATGACAAAGCAGTGGAATGACCTCTTAAAGACACACAGCTGAGGCACTACTCTTTAACAGGCAGCATAGAATCTTAACTGATGGTGATTGTATTGGTCTTGTGTGCCTTATAACTAGAAAGTATGGGTCTGGTACCCAAGGGGTGGAGGTAGAAATGACCCCATTCACTATCGCCCTCTCCACCCATGATCAGCTTGAGGGAATTTTAGTCCCTGGTTCTTGGAGGGGAAATGCTTCCTCCAGGAGGTTGCAGGAAAAGTCACACCAAACCTAAAGCTTTGGCTGCTATCTGGGCACTTTTTGGGCCAGATCAATAAGCGAAGAAAGGAGTTCCTACACTGATGAGGGAATCTGACTCTGCTGCAAGGAGGTAGGACTATTTCTACTTAAGGAGGGGAAAGAGGAATGTGTATAGCACTTAGGGGATTCACTGGGCCGTCTCTTGACACTCTTGGGTTGTCTTACTGTAGCCAGCCACCATGACCATGACCTAACATAGGCATGGTACTCAGACGCTCAGGACCCTCAGGAAGGAGGGTCGGAGTCTTCTATAGATTTTCCTGCACAAGGATTCTCATCTCAGGCTTTTTTTCTAGGTTATCCTAAGACAACCTTCTACCCTAAATTATTGTCCCTCTCCCTAATACTATATTAAAACTTCCTGTCTTTCAGCTAACACCTTAAGGGGATTATGTTAGTTTGCTGAGTAGGATCTCAGGGGCATCCAGAGGAAAGAGTGGCCCACTTTATGTCACTGAACATTTTGCCTATGAGCCCTGAGGCATCTGCATATTTTGAAGGCCCTGGAGGCCTATAAAACTATAGGAACAGTTACTCCTGTTGCAAGCAAAACGAAGAACATGGTTAAGCTAATTATCCATGAGCCTGAATGCATTCTGAATAAATAACGAAGAATGAGGTAGCTGTGTTTTGAAATCAAACTATTTAAATCACTTCTTAAGTTCTCTACTTCATATAGCTTGTGTAGATCTGAATCATAACCTTTTGAAATTGGCAGTAACACTTTATATATTAAGTTTTTTTAAAAGGGGGGAGGGACAGAGGGAGAAGAAGAGAGAATCTTAAGCAGGCTTCACACCCAGCATGGAGTTGGACGAAGGGCGTGATTTCAGAGCCCCAAGATCATGACCTGAGCTGAAATCAAGAGTCGGATGCTTAACTGACTGAGCCACCAAGGCACCCCTAAGCTTTTTTTTTTTTTCAGAGCCTGACAGACCTGAAAAATATGAGTTTAATTACTACACAAGAATTTTCCAAGTTAACAACTCTTAGTATAACTCTTTTTTATGCCAACTTGCAAATAAATTCCAAACTGTGATATTCTTTCTCTTCCTCACTTTCCCACTTCAGTCATTTCCCAAATATTAACTATTTCATTGAGTGAGAGTAAACTCTGGGATAGAGAGAGAAATTCTTTTCTTAAACATATCTTGTTATGCTTGTCCCTCAAACTGTTGGAACAACTGGTAGTAACACTTTTGGCCTTTACAAATGGCTTTATACAAACACAAAGCACACAACAGAGAAAACGGTGGTATTTACAATGACAGGAAAATTCTAATTCTAAAAATGAAATTTCATTTTATTGGTAATAAAAGTAATAGATGTTGGTGTTTTTCCATAACAGTTACCCAAACTACTTAGTTTTAATATCAGAATGACATTTATTTTCCTCTAAGATTTCCTCTGGAAAAAAAGGCAAGCATTCCAAAAGTGTTTCTACTTTTTTCTTGAAATTATAACACATTATTTGGAAAATAAAGATGTTCAGTGTTTAATATTCAGTTTTGGAAAAGGTTTGTAAATTCTGCTTTAGAAATTATACAAAATCTCTTTAAAGTTTAATTGAAAGCATTATGCTTTCTCCAAATTTTGCTTTAATTGTAGAGGTTTTTCTCAGGGAAGTCTTGGGCTTCTTCAGCTGCGTCCATTTGGAAAGTACTGTAAACTCAATTTGATTGTTATTTGATGTGATTTTTTTTTTCAATTGCCTCTCTGTGTGTGATGTTACTCAGTTTCAGAACAATTTTATTTTTCAAAACTCTCTCTCTCTCTTTCTCTTCCCCTCCTTCCTCTCTCCTCTTCCATTCCTGGACAATTCTATCTGAATGCTGTTCGGTGAGGCTGAACAAGTCAGTCCTGTGTTTTAAACACAGGTGGCAGCCAATAATGGCCCAGAGCAGGGTGCTAAAGCCCGAGAAGGTGAGGAGGACATCCATGCATGCAGGCACCCACAACGGGATGACGGAGCCTGAGTTGGGTGAAGAAGGGCCGCCGTGGGGGGTGAGAGCCTGAGCAGTGTGAACAGATCATTCTCGTGGGGAATGGTGGCCCAGAGCAGGGTACTGAACCCTGAGCTGAGTCAGAAGGACATCCATGCAGGCGTTAGCCCAACATGGAATGTCAAGTGAGGAGAGTGTCTACACAATTTAGAGGGTGGGAATAACTGACACAGAATTTTAGAGCCTGGACAAATTGGAACTGGTCCCCACAGTTGAGGAAGGGGGAGAGGTTCTGAGCCCTGGCCTGGTTTGCCTCATCAAAGTCAGAGTTTGTGTCCACACAGGGTAGCCCATAACAGGGTACTGGAATCCAAACAAGTGAGGAGGAGGGCATCCACATGGGGAGTGTGTGTGGGGGGTGGGGAAGGGTGTTATTGAATTGTTTGCTAGGATTTTGTTGAGATTTTTTGTATCTATATACATCAGAAATATTGGCCTATAGTTTTCTTTTCTTGTAGTGTCCTTGATTGTGGTGATCATTTCACAATACATATGTGTATGAAATCATCACACTGAACACTTTAAACTTACACAATGTTATATGTCATTTATATATCAATACATCTGGGAGACAAAAGTGCCTTGGTCACAAAAGTCAAGGAAAGACCAAAGAACTGTTCTGATTTGACATAGTCTCTGGAGATAACTAAATGCAACGTGGGATTCTGATTTGGTTTTCTATACAGAATGTTATTAGGACATTTGGCAACACTTGAATGGATTTTGAGAATTAGAGCATCATAATAAAGCAATGTTAGTTTCCTAATTTTGGTGATGACATTGTAGTTATGTAAGGGAATGTGCTTGTTTGTAGGAAATATACAATAAGGTTTTGGGTATGATAAAGTATCCTACCACCAACTTATTCCCAAATGGTACAGAGCAGGAAAAAAAAAGAGAGAGAGAGAGAGAAAGAAGAAGAATTCTTAGTACTGTACCTGCAATTTTTCTGTAAATTGAAGACTGTTTCCAAGTCAGAAATTTTTAAAAAAATTATCTCTCATGAATTTTAATACAAAAGAAAAAAACATTTTCTTATAATTAGAACATGCTGTCCAAATTGCCACAATAATGGATTTTTCAGGAGGCTCTGAACAGCAAGGAGGTGAGGGAAAGATGTGAGGGAAAGATGAATAAGAAGTCCAAAGACAGTGCAGAGGACAAAACTTTCTCTTCATCCTAGTGCTGGTCATGCATACTCAGTAGAGTAAAAATATTACCCGAGGCCTCTTCCCTCTTCCTGTCTGAATTTCTCATGACATATCAAAATGTGTTTTAAGCACTGAATGGAAAATTAATCAAACAGGATAAAAATACATAACAGAGATTTTTCCCTCTTCTATTAGTCCCCATGGTTTTTTAGTAAGGTGTGCAACTGCCTAAAACCAAAACTTGGTGCCATTCACCCAATGAATTCGAGGAACTGACTTATATGAAAAGCTGTGAGATGACCACTGAGTTTAAATCACATGGGCCCTGACAGCAAAGTGATTAAAGTCAAGAATGTAGAAAGCAGTCTCCATTCAAAGGGCTAAAAGTCTGTCCTAGCCAGAAACACATTGGCTGAACCACATCCAATGAACGGGTCCATCGCTGCCTCTGCAGGTTTTATTCTTTGATTTTTAAAACGTTCTGATTTTTCAAAGTTTGCTCTATCATGTAATTCTTCCAATATAGTATTACATCCGGGAATCGTCAGGAAGGAAGTACTTCGCCATTTACTACAAGACATGGGCAAAGGATTTTTGAGAGGTTAGTAAGAGGCAGGGATTCTGTTCTCTCTACAGGATTCCTGTAACTTAGGATTTCCCCTCCTATCACTCACCTCCTTCAAACTCGGTGAAAGGGCACTATATGGATACACTAATAGAATTGCATAACTGATCCAAGATAGCAAAATATATTAAGCTATGATTTATACTTAATTTTATTATTTTATTATTATATAATTATTATTATATACTTATTACTATATTATTACATAGTAGATAAATTATATAATCATATCTAATAATATATAAATTATATATAAATGCATTATATTTTTTGCAAATAGAAGGGAGCAGTGTGATAGGCAATGCAAAATGGTAGATAAACTAAAAATAACACTGAAATATATTTTCATTCCACCTTCATTTGGGTGAAGTAAACATTTGATAATGCACACCACTTGAAAAATGATGAAAATGCAGGGTATGGGGTGGGAAAATGGGGAGGGAAAATGTGTGGGCAGGGTACCCAGTTGGAGAACATGGGTTCTGGATCAGACAGAACTAAGACGAAGTCTAGCTTCACCCCTAGTGGTTATCCAGCAAGTTACTTCATGTCTGCGAGCCCTAGTCTCCTCACCCATAATAGGAGTTACACTACCTCATTCTAGCATTAAAGAGATAACGAGCAGGTAGTCTCTAAGTAGGCAACAAATGGTCACAATTTTCCAGAAAAAACTGCCCCAGTCCAACCTCCCTTTTGATGCTGCCCACCAGCCCCAGCCCCCAATGCCCTTGCTCCAATAGTAAGGAGGACAGACAGCATTCAGCCTTGATTCGCAAAGAACTGCAACCTAGGAATAGTCCTCTTTCTCTCATCTCACTTCCCGTCACATTCACAACCTGTTTGAATGTATCACTGACACGTAGGAATTACGGATATAAAGTTCAGAAGTTTTGGGCGCCTGGGTGGCTCAGTTGGTTAAGCAACTGCTTTCGGCTCAGGTCATGATCCTGGAGTCCCGGGATCGAGTCCCGCATCGGGCTCCCTGCTCGGCAGGGAGTCTGCTTCTCCCTCTCCCACTCCCCGTTTGTGTTCCCTCTCTCGCTGTGTCTTTCTCTGTCAAATAAATAAATAAAATCTTTAAAAAAAAAAAAAGTTCAGAAGTTTTGATATTATAAAATACTAACACATATAAGATTTTATTTTCAAAACAGGGTTAAACTAAGGTCAGCTAGTCACTGCCACTTTTTGTTTTCTATCTGAATTCTCTCAGACCTGAGTTACATCAAAAATCCAACTTTAGGTATCAGACATCAAAGCCCTTTTCACACATATGCACCCACTTCAGCATCCCTAGCAGGAGGGTTCAGTCCAAAGAATCCTGAATTCTTTTAATCCCGGAGGGTTTGCTGACTCAGCAGAAGTCCTAGAGGAACCTTGCACTTGGACCTCTCTCTTCCCACCGCTTTACCCTTAATGTCTGCTTTCCTCCTCCTCCTGAAGGCTATCATGTCAGATTGTGACAGTATCTTGACCCTGTTCTTCTGAAATTTTTGTAAATGCTTTAATTGCTGACGATTGCAATTTCTTCTCATGTGTGCTTTCAAAATCTTTGCTTGTGAAATTATCTTATCTGTGAAATTGTAGCTAATCTAACTTCCTAAAACAGTCCTCTCATTCTGCCCTGTTTTGTATTTTATGTAAAGCCAAGTCAGATTCAGAACCACCCTCTTTCTAAATTTTGATTATACATGAGGATATCTTTGTAACAAGCCCTATTTATTTGGTTCATTCAACCCATTTTCTTTTTCGATCACTCAGTACAGATCTGAGTTGGGAGGTGGTCTTCTACTGAACTTGCTGTAAGTACAAAACATTTATTTCAGCCACAGAGTTTCGCTTAGCATGGAATATTGCCTTAAACATTTATCTCCTCAGTTGGTGAGGATACTCTGAGAATTTCCTAATGTTCTTGTAAATTAAGGACATCCCAAGATCTATTTCAATGAGGTGATTTTCTTACTCCATATTTGCTTAATTTCATGAGTGCAATCTAGTATCCTATTAAGGAAGATAATGTCTGTGGATGAGATAGAAGACAGTAAACAAATTGGCTTCTTAAATCTTCAGGTAGTAAACAAAGACTTCCAGTCTGAGCTCTTTACTACGAACACAAATAACCCTAAACATGCAAATCTGTGTTGGTAAGTCTGAAACTCCCATTCCCTCCAACACATAGAATGCCTGTCTTTCCCTTGAAAACGACTGTTTAGCTGCTCATGCTATTGTTACCACATAGTTATCCTTTACCTTCACAGAAAATGCTTTCTGCTCTGTCTTCTGGTTTACTCAGCAGATTTTTTTTCTTGGATAGTTTCTGTTTCTGGGTCTCCTCTTCCCCCAGAAGACATTTCTTTCCACAAGCAGAGGAAGGGCCTTGGGTCTATGCAGAAGAATCACAGAATTTGTGACTTACAGATGGTGAAGAAATTCAAGAAAGAAATTGAAGAGAGATCATGTTGAAGATCATCTCATGTTGGCTATCTTCAGGTTTTTTTTTTTTTTTAAGATTTTATTTATTTATTTGACAGAGAGAGACCCAGCAAGAGAGGGAACACAAGCAGGGGGAGTGGGAGAGTGAGAAGCAGGCTTCCCGAGGAGCAGGGAGCCCGATGCGGGACTCGATCCCAGGACCCTGGGATCATGACCTGAGCCGAAGGCAGACGCTTAACGACTGAGCCACCCAGGCGCCCCTATCTTCAGGTATTTAAAAGACTCTTTAACATATATTGATTATTTGTTTCAGAGGTACAGATCTGTGATTCAACAGTCTTGCATAATTCACGGCGCTCACCATAGCACATACCCTCCCCAATGTCTATCACCCAGCCACCCTATCCCTCCCACCCCCCACCACTCCAGCAACCCTCAGTTTGTTTCCTGAGATTAAGAATTCCTCATATCAGTGAGGTCATATGATACATGTCTTTCTCTGATTGACTTATTTCGCTCAGCATAACACCCTCCAGTTCTATCCACGTCGTTGCAAATGGCAAGATCTCATTCCTTTTGATGGCTGCCTAATATTCCATTGTATATATGTTAAAAAAGAAGAAGAAGAAGAAGATAGCAGGAAGGGAAGAATGAAGGGGGGGAATCGGAGGGGGAGACGAACCATAAGAGACGATGGACTCTGAAAAACAAACTGAGGGTTCTAGAGGGGAAGGGGGTGGGAGGATGGGCTAGCCTGGTGATGGGTATTAAAGAGGGCACGTTCTGCATGGAGCACTGGGTGTTATGCACAAACAATGAATCATGGAACACTACATCAAAAACTAATGATGTAATGTATGGTGATTAACATAACCATAAAAAATTTTTTAAAAAAAACTCTTTAACACGTACCCCTGTGACTTGACATTTGGGGGAACTATTTGAAACCAATGTTTTATTATATTTCATCTGTGGCATATTACTAAATATGATAGGGTTTCTTTTAAATGACATTTATTCAGACCCCTCATTGAACCCTACTTTCAGCTGCCTATTTTTCTGAGGTACCCCAGGACCTCTAAAGTGATTTCTATGATATACCACATAACCTAAGTTTTAAATCAGACCTTTCTAAACAGTACCTTACAAATTTTGTGGAAGTCTATCTAGGCATTTTCACATAATCTTCATGAATAGAAAAACTAATTCTATTTGAAAAAATTTGTATGGTCTTAAAAGTGTTTTTCTCATGGCACAGCCTCCTCCTCCCCAGGAAGGGGTAGAGAGAGCAGATCTTTGGTGCATCAGATACTGCCTTAGCTGCTTTCTATACATCATCCCAGATTTCCTCACAACAATCTAATGAACTATATTATTAGCCCCGTTTTGCACTTGAGAAACAAAGCCTCGGAGATATGAAGTAGCTCAAGTGGCCGAGCTGGGATTTCATCGGATTCTAATGCTCATGCTGCCTTGACGGAACACACGTTCTTTAAGGAGGTGTTTCCCTTCCCAAAGAACATCTCCATCTAGAATAGAAAAGGAAAGAGGTAAACCAGTTTATCCTGAATCTGGAGGGAGGACAAAGCTCTCATTCTCCCAAGCTTAGAAGAAAAAAAAAAAAAATATATATATATATACACACACACATATATATATATAGTAATAAATTGCTTTTAGTGAAATCTATAAGAGAGATTGTAAGACACCATAAGCTGATGGCTTTGTTTAAATAATATGAGCACCAAACATGCAAATATTTATCACTGTCACTTTCTTATAAAAGCTGCACACAGAAGTTTTAAAATGATTATTACACACATCTGTTCCACATCAGTAGTCTTTCTTCCTGTTGGCAGCAGTGACATCACAGCGTCTCTGTCTGCTATAAGGCACCTCTCTAATTCTTACATGAGCATATAAGGGAACAAAATGGAAGGAAAAGAAGTGTTTGGACATGGTTTGGGGGCCTGGAGCAGTCTGCAGATGAAAAAATTGAGAATCCAGAGAGAAAGTGCCTAACATTTCAGATGGTTGAGGTATCCAAGGCAACAGAGCTGTAGAAATACTCTGGGATAAATAAATTTATAGATTATAATGTCAGTGATGTTAAGATTCTAAGAAGGCCCAATCCAAACTGTTCTATCTATAATTGATATGTTGCCTACCAAATGGTTGTTTTTGTTGTTGCTGCAGCTGTCTTTTTTTTTTTTACTTTACTCTCCAAACTGTGAAATAATTACTACTGTGTTTATACAGATTTAACAGTGAGTTAAATAATGAGTCTGCAGAATTAGAGATAGACTCAACACATTGGACTTGGCAAATTGCTTTTTGACTATTTTTCTATAACTGTTAAATCTGCATTATATATTTAACATGAAAGGCTTAAATGTGTATTTGTGAGTCAACGTAAAATATGTCCATTGTGGAAGACAGAAAATGTCCATGTCCTAATGCCCCCAGAACTAGTGAATATGTTAGGTTATGTGCCAAAGGGGAATTAAGGTAGCCCAGATAGAATTAAGGTTGCTAATTAGTTGACCTTGAATTGGGGAGATTATCCAGATGGGCCTAAAATAATCACAAGAGTCCTTATCTGGGAAAAAGGGAGAGAGAAGACAGTATCAGAGTGATTCAATATCAGAAAGACTCAATTGACAATTGCTGGTTTTGGAGATGGAAGGGAGCCCTGAGCTCAGGAATGTTGGCAGCCACTAAAAGCTGGGGCTTGGGGGGCCAGGGGGACAAAAACAAAAACAAAAATGGATTTTTCCTATCATCTCCAGAAGGTAATACAGCTCTGCTGACATCTTGTTTTTAGCCCAGTAAGACCCATTTCAGATATCCCTCCTCCAGAGCTATAAGATAATACATCTGTGTTGTTTTAAGCCACTAAGTTTGTGGTCATTTGTTACAGCAGCAATAGGAAACTAACACAGCTAGTATTCTGAAACAAAATGTTTATCAGTATGAAAGTCTGGGTGTGTTGACTAACAAAGATATTTATATTTTAGATACTGACAAAAATATCACGGATTCCCAAAGGAAGTTTCAGTGCATTTAAATGCTCCTAAAGACTAAAACAAAAAACAAAAATGGAAGGAGGTGACTGGGGGTAGATGAAACAGGAATGTAGACCATTGAAAATTGTTGAATGGTTGGTGATGGGTTCGTGGGATTCATTATACCATCCTGTCTGCTTTTCTGAATGTTGGAAAATGTCCATAACAAAGTTTAAAAACATTTTAAGCTCCTTAATTAATTCTTTTTCAGAAGGAACACTTCAAGCAAAGCCACTACTATATAAATAAATTCTCTGCATTTTTTTCTCCTCGAAAGAAATCTAAAGACAAAAATCTAAATCTTTCCTCTTACGATTTAATCTGAAGCCTTTGGCACTGGTATATTTCCACTGGAGATTATTAATACCATATTTTCATAGCAGATGATTTGCTTTCTGCCTGAGTCTGAAATACAACCTCTCTGTGCCCACTCACAGAGAATTATGTGAACATTTTTGGTTCTACTAATCATAAAGAAATGCTCCTACTAACTGAATTTTCTGAAAAAGAAATAAAGAAATCAGCACAATTTACAATGGCATCAAAAACAATAAAATACTTAGGAATAAGTTTAATCAAGGAGATGAAAGATCTCTTCTCTGAAAACTACAAGACATTGAAGGAAGAAATCAAAAAAGACACAAATAAATGGAAGGGCATCTTGTGTTCACAGGTTGGAAGAATTAACATTGCTAAAATGTGAATATTACTAAAGCTATCTGTAGTTTCAATGCAATCCCTATCAAGATTGCAATGGCATTTTCACAGAAGTAATAAGCACTCCTAAAATTTATATGGACCAACAAAAGGCCCCAAAGAGCCAAAAAAGTACTGAGAAAGAAGAACAAATCAGGAGGTATCACACTCCCTGATTTCAAGCTACACTAGAAAGTTATAGTAATGAAAATAGTATGGTACTAGCATAAAAACAGACAGACCAATGGAACAGAAGAAAGAGCCCAGAAATAAACCCAAGCATATACAGTCAAGCAATATTTGACAAAGGAGTCAAGAACACTCAATGGAGAAAAATAATCTTTTCAATTAACAGTACTGGGAAAACTGGATATTCATATGTAAAAGAATGAAACTGTACCCCTATCTTACACCACTCACAAAAATTAATTTGAGATGGATTAAACACTTAAATTTAAGACTAGAAATAAACTCCTAGAAGAAAACATAGAAATAAACCGCCTTGACATGTTCTTGGTAAGGATTTGGATAGGACACTTAAAGCACAGGCAACAAAAATAAACAAGTGGGTTAATGTCAAACTAAAAAGCTTCTGCAGAAACCATAATAAAGTGAAAAAAACAATTTGTGGAATGGGAAGAAATATTAGCAAATCATATATATAAGGGGTTATTGCCCAAAATATACAAAGAATTTATACAACTCAATAGTAAAGAAACAATAACCTAATTAAAAAATGGGTAAATGATCTGAACAGACATTTTTCCAAAGAAGACATGCAAAAGGCCAACAAGTACACAAAAAGATGCTCAACATCACTAGCCAGTTGGGAACTGCAAGTTAAAACCACAATGAGATACCACCTCATACCCGTCAGAATGGCCACCATCAAAAAGACAAGAAATAACAAATGCTGGCGTGGAAGTAAAGAAAAGGAAACCTCTGTGCACTGTTGGTGGGATTATAAGTTGGTGCAGCCACTATGGAAAACAGTATGGAAGATCCTCAAAAAATTAAAAATAGAACTGTCATATGATCCAGCAATTCCATTTCTGGAAAAAACATCCAAAGGGAATGAAAACACTAATTCAAAAAGTTACCTGCACCCCCATGTTCATAGCAGCATTATTACAATAGCCAAGACATGGAAACAACCTAACTGTTCATTGACGGATGAATGGATAAAGTTGTGGCATATATGTATATATTACAGAATATTATTTGGCCATAAAAAAAGAGGGAATCCTACCATTTGCAAGAACATGGATGGACCTTGAGGACATTATGCTAAGTGAAATAAGTCAGACAAATTCAAATACTGTATGATCTCACTTGTATGTGGAATCTTAAAAACAAACAAACAAACAAAAAACCTCATAGAAAATGAGATTAGACTTGTAACCAGAGGTGAAGTGTGGAGGGAGGGGGAATCGGAGGAAGTGATCAAAAGGTACAAACTTCCAGTTATAAGGTGAATAAACATTAGGGGCATAATGTACAACATGATGACTGTAGTTAACATTGCTGTGTGATATATAGGGAAGTTGTTAAGTGAGTAAATCCTATGAGTTATCACAATTTTTTTTTCTTTTCTTTTTATTTTATCTATATGAGACAGTGAATACGAGCTGAACCTATTGTGGTCATCATTTCACAATGTATGTAAGTCAAAGCATCATGCTGTACACCTTAAACATACACAGTGATGTATGTCAATTACTTCTCAATAAAATTGGAAAAGAAAAAAGGAAAATGCTCCCAGTGATAAACTGGTGAATCCAGAATAAATGTCTTCTGCCCATTTTTTAACTGGATTATTTGTTTTCTGGGTGTTGAGTTGTATAATTTCTTTAGATATTTTGGATACTAACCCTTTATTGGATATGTCATTTTTCAAATATCTTCTCCCAGTCCAAAAGTTGTTTTTTTAGTTTTGATGATTGTTTCCTTTGCTGTGCAGAAGCTTTTTATTTTGATGAAATCCCAATAGATTATTTTTTCTTTTGTTTCCCTTGCCTCAGGAGACATATCTAGTAAGAAGTTGCTACAGCTGATGTCAGAGAGGTTGCTGCCCATGTTCTTCTCTAGGATTTTGATGGTCTCACATTTAGGTCTTTAATCCATTTTGAAATTATTTTTGTGTATGGTGTAAGTGGTCCAGTTTCATTTTTTTGCATGTGGCTGTCCAGTTTTCAAAAAACAATAAATAATCATATTGTTTCACACAGAGATTTTTGCCTAGAAGCAGACCTCCTTGTGGATCAACTAGAAGAATTAGCTTAGTCCATTGTAATAAAAAAGAAATAAGAAAAGAAAAAAGTCTAGGATTATTTTTGGTGCCAGTATAATTGTAACTGAGGTTCCTAGTGCCTACATGATTTTAGTATCTATTGTATACTTTTTCCATCTCTGTTCTCTCTTGATTTTTCCTTTTCTTATGTCAATTAGCAGCAGTATTTTTCTGAGGAAGCAGGGCATCACTTTAAACAGTTGACATCTAACATCCTTATGGAAGTCACGTTTCCATGTCTTGAATTCATGTATTGTGTGGAAAGTAATTCATAGATTCTATGATTCTTGGCCATTATGTATACATATTCCCTTAAAATAAGTTTCTGTTCTTACAGACTTAGAAATTACGATCAACATTAAGAACCATGACATAAGTTTTATCTTCCAATTCCCAGAAAATAGGAGACCTAAGATCCATTCAGTATTTAAATAAGTCCAGGAAAGTTGTTTTTGTTTTGTTTTTACAAATGCAATAGCTACTCGTTTATCTTTTTAACACCACCACTATCACCCCCACTGAGAAACGTTTCCCTACATTTGACCTATGCAGTGTGAGAAGTTGGCCTCTGGTTCTCTTTGCTGGAGAAGGAAAACAGCTGGTAACCATTATGTATATTATACACCTTCAAACACTGCAAGACTGTTACTTAGTTACCTTTCTTCTCTCCTCCAAGATAAGCAATTCCAACATCTTTAACTCTTTCTTATAAGTTCCATTTTCCAATCCTCTCATCAACATTCATAGTCTCTTCTGAATCCTCTCCAAATTTCAGAGTTCTCTTAAGATGTGGAACCCAAACTGGAGAGCGCTTTCTTGTAAAAATCTGACCTGTGCTGAGTAAGAGAAAGTACCATCTATTTATCCATCTGTCTGTTTCAAGTTAAGTGATCAAGGAGGAACTACCACCATAAGATCATAGATGTTGGGTGTATTTTGGTGCTAAAGTAGCATGAACATCAAACACATGTTTTGTTTTTGCCTTAAGTTCTTGGCTTCAACAAGAAGGGACTTAAAGGGGACCTTAAGACACATCTAAAGTTAAATAGCAGACAACATTTGGTCTAAATCAAAGGCAGAAGAATTCTGCTGACTCAGAATCATTACCTTTGAAACCACTTGTTCTTACATGGTTAAGTGTTGATCACCAAATAGGGTGTGAATGTGTGTGAATGTGTGTGTGTGTGTGTGTGAGAGAGAGAGAGAGAGAGAGATTCAGTTATTTCTCATCACATATCTTTTTGCCAATCTTAAAATGCAGATAATTGCTTTATGGAAACTTAGCAGTTTTATTTGCTTTGTTTCATGAAAGAAGCCAAATTGCCTAATGACACCTAGTGAAATTTCCCATATTTTAAAGTAGAAATCTTATCCCATTTCCCTTTTGTCTTTCCTACTCATTTACTTTGTTCTCCCCTTTGTATCCCTTTATTTTCCCTGTTCTGCTTCTTTCTTTCACTCCTTGTATCTTATATCTACATACATCTTTTGAATGGAGCAGGAAAAAAATTAGTAAAAATGGGGGGGCGATTTAATCAAGGACAGAAGAGTCACCACTGTTCACATTTGAGAACATCAAATAGGAACGATGGTATTAGGCACACACAACTTCCAAAACGTGAAGGTGTGGAGAAGCCAGGAAAGAAAGTTATCGAGTGGTCAGGAAGATGTCACGACACCTCAGACTTCAACAGTTCAAAATTTGAGAAGCTTTTATTTCTAAGATCAGTTGTGAGTTGTATTTCATCAAAAATATAGAGTTTGGAATAAAGTCATCCGTTTTTATGATTCTCTCCACAGCCTAGGGGAGAAAACTCTCCCAGACCCTGCACTTCAAAAAGAAGCTCTGTTTATTAGTGTGGCTAAAGTGAGAACTAAGCCCTTACATCAGAGGACTAGAGACAGGCACTGCAGCTCTGACAGACCCCTGGCAAGCTGGCATCTTCACAGCCAACCTGCTTGGTAAATTGCTGTCTGAAAATATTATGTCTCGAGTGTAGGAAGTCTCCAGGTGGAGTGTGTGTGGTGTTATCAGACAAAAATCTCTGTGTACCTGGACATGGTGTCCAAGTCGCTTCGAACCCCAGGCTTCGCACCGAGTTGTGTCAACATATGACTCAGAAGAGGCGGAAAGGGAAAAACAGGCACAAAGAAGGCAAAGCCTAGGAGAAAAGAGCAAATAAAAACATAAGCCAAAGTAAGCCAGCTTGGTTCTGAGGAGAACTGCGAATACTTTTGTTGCTGTTTTTAAACCAGTCAAAGGTAAAAGAGAAAGATGAAGCGATGTCTTCTCGTGAGGAGACCTCTCTGTTCATCTCAGGGGAACAAGGAGATAATCAGAAAACGTATCCAATTTAGAAAGAGAATTAACACTGCCTTTCATAATCCAAGCCATTGCCAGAAAACACCAATTATTTATATCCTAGTCTCTCAGCTTCAACAGGAACTTATGTTAAGTTTCCTGAACAGTTTATAAATACAGTTCACTCATTGTTTTTAGAAAATAATCTTGTGAGGCAAATCAGACGGTGTCTTTAGGGATAAATTAGACGTTGGTCTCTCACATAACTGAACCTCACTGAAAAACACTGACCTCAAATCGTAGGCATTGATACTTGCCTCAAATATCACCGTGGTTAATTCTAGTCTCAAAGTATACTCACTTGAAATGAACATATCTGTATTATTAAAAATGCTTTTGTGATATAAGGAAGTTTTTATTTCTCTTACTGTGTGCTCAAATTATCTCCACCAGAGTGGGGCCTGGGTGGCTCAGTCGGTTAAGCATCTGACTTTTGATTTCAGCTCAGGTCAGGATCTCAGGGCCGTGGGACTGAACCCTGCATCCAGCTCCACATTCAGCGGGGAGTCTGCTTGAGATTCTCTCTCCCTCTGCTCCACCCCCCTGCGTACGTGTGTGCGCGCGCATGCGCTCTCTCTCAAATAAATGAATCAATCTGAAAACAAAGAATTATCACCACCAGGAAATGCTAACTGAAAGAAAACAATCTTAATTTCCTTTCCAGTATACAACAGCAATGAAATTTCAGTAAAAATGCAGCAGTTATTTCTGTTTCCTTGTAAATAAAGGCTATGAACCTGCTGGTCACAGACTGAATCTAAAGTGAATTTTTTGTATAGTGCATAACTTACCGTGTATACTCAATAAAGCCATCAGCACACCTAAAGAGTGAATAAAACCTGAGTTAGACTCCTGGAAATAGGAGAGTGTGGTAAAAAACACCTAGAGAATTTGACCCATTTTACCAGACAATCCAGAAAATCCAATGTTCTCCGCTTTAATATAATGTGGAGTGGTTGATCAAATAACCCCAAACACATATAATAAAATCCTACGTCCCGATTCCCCTGGCTCTGCAGATGTAACCAACCATATAAACACAATGATTTAAACAGGAGGAAAAGAAGTCTGAACAGGGATGGTGAGATGGCAGTTGTCATTCAGTTAGGCATGACCAACTTAAGCATTTAATCAAGAGTTTTAAATTTTAATTGGAAACTAACAAGACATTTTCATAGATTTTTTTCTTTTAAATATAAAAACTAATGTTTTTCATGTTCTTTTATACATTTGATACAATTTTCCTAAACATGTCACATATGCTTCTAGTGACATTTTCTGCTCTGAAAAAGGGTAATGAAAAGTTAATGATTGTGAAATGCTAATGACCCACGAGGTCATATGTAATAAAATCTGTGTCGTTCAATCTGATAAGCTGAGAAGGGCAATGAATGTGACTTTTCTAATTTTAAGTAGAGTATTATAGAATAAAACGAGTGTTAATCCCATTTCTTCTTCAGGACTTTTATTCTAGACATATTTTCCTTAAATAACATGGAAACAAAGGGTGTCCATGAACTACGTGAACACAGATTCTAATGGGCTGGAGAATCTTTCTGAGACTTCTCAGTTGCAAGCTGTGTTTTGTTTTGAGTAGTCATTGCCTTGCAGTAGACCTTCTGGGTTTTGCTGTTTCTTTGTTTGTTTTTTAATTGCTATGCCACATTTTTCAGAACTTGAAGATGGGTGGTATTAAATAACAAAATTCAACCAAGTAAATTTGAAGATATTTGGTGCTTTTGAATGATCCACGAATCGGATAGCATCCTATCTAGCAACTAGAGAGGCATTCCAAGGAGTTATACAAAATGGAAGGTTGTTACAGAAGGACAGTGCGGGCAGAGCACCTGGGTGGCTCAGTTGGTTCAACCCTTGATTTTGGCTCAGGTCATGACCTCAGGGTCGGGAGATCGGGCGCCACATTGGGCCCTGCACTGGGCGTGGAGCCTGCTTAAGATTCTCTCTCTCCCTCTCCCCCAACCCCCCACCACTCGCCCACCCACACATGCTCTCTCTCGCTAAAAAGAGAAAGAAAGAAAGAAAGAAAGAAAGAAAGAAAGAAAGAAAGAAAGAAAGAAAGAAAGAAAGGCAATGGGGGCAAGAAAGTTATTAGGAAAACAAAAACATTGTCCCAGGGCTTTCTATGGGGAAAAGCCAGGGGTCTTACCATGCAGATGACCTCATCTTCCTTTGGGTGATGGAGAGGGGTCATGTAGCAGACTCATTGGTGCTGACTGAAAAATTCCAGACTGACCAGTTAAGACTACATTTCTGGAGGAACTTAAAGCTGCAGTTAGATTATGTATTAAGCACCGGTTTGGGAACTCAGGCTAAGTGACCCTATTTTGGGTCTGTGTGGGGTTTTTTCGGTTGTTTTTAACAGAGGTTTGAAGCCAGTGTGTGCAAATAAAGAAAAGAAAAAGAAAGATGGCCAACAGGCAATGTAAATCCATCCTCAATGCTACGAAATAGTAAGCAAATGTTATCTCCACTCTGGGAGCTAAGCAGATCCTATGTTTAAAGAAAGAATTTCTGTCAGTGTACCTGCTCTCCTGTAGCCACATTGAGAAAGACTTTTGTCATGTAGCAAATGAAAAATGGAGTTACATTGCATAGTTCCTAGCTACTTGTAGAGTCTCAATCAATGTTTCTTGGATGGATGGATGGATAGGTAGATGAGAGAAAAGGAGGGAGGGAGGGAGAGAGAGAGAGAGAAGAAGAAGAAGGAAGGAAAGAAACAAATGATTGCCATCACCTCAACAGTTAGGGAGTCAACATTTTCAATACTAATCAGAATATATGCTGTCCTCTGGACATCAATGGATGAAGTTTAACGAAGGGGCACTTGTACTTATCCAACATCCTCTCTCTCTCTCTACTTCTCTGCTCCCAAATAAGAAGAGGTCTGATGTGGATGAGTTATGGATAAGGACAATTTGGAAACAATACAACTATTGGAAGAGCACAGGCAATAGAGGGCTTGAGGTTCAAGAATTTGGGTCTCAGACATTTCTACCTCTTCATCTCTTTCTACCAAAAATTTGATTTAAATTTAGATTTCTTGGGGTGCCTGGGTGGCTCAGTAGGTTAAACATCTGACTCTTGATTTCAGCTCAGATCATGATCTCAGGATTGTGAGATTGAGCCTTGCATTGGGCCCTGCACTGCACATGAAACCTGCTTAGGACTTTCTCTTTCCCTCTGCCCTGCCCCCCTCCCTCTCTAAAAAAAATAAAATAAAGTTATATTTCTTAATACTCCATTTTCTTAAACAATATTCGATGAATTTGTGAGGTAATCAATGTAGTTCTCAATGCTATTTAGATATTTAAATTTCATCAGTTCAAAGAACTGTTCATATTGCATGGATTTCTTATCATGGTGTACATAGTGAAATTTTGCAATGGTAACTCTTGTCTGAACCAAAATCAACCTTTTGATGTCAAAGAAAGTACTTTAGACAGTATTAATTCATGTCATAGAAATTAAAAGAATAGCTCCTTTTAAAACTCTGAGGCCTTCTTAATTATGTATTTTTCTCTTATAATACGTAGTTCCTAGAGAAAAATTGGAAAATATAGAAAAATGTAAAGAAATAGAAACTATTTGTTAGATTTACTCTCAGAGATGAGGAAGGCAATGTTAGAAGTTCCTTTTCTTCCTCTTGGGAATACAGTTCCCAAAACTTTGGGTACATAGGTGGGGTCATATGACTGAGTTCTGGCCAATGATGTGTGGACAGAGTGATGTGTCTCAATTTCAGGTCCTACCTCGGACACCACCTTCCTTGACATGCCTAATGAATGCATTTTCTCCAGAAGATAGGTAGAGCTTGGATCTTCATATAATTGCATGGAGAAGAGTTGGTCTGCATTGTACTGTACATTGTACTATGACATAACAAGAAATAAACTTCCATCATTAATCAACAGAGACTTGGGGGGTTGTTTATTATAGCAGGTAGCCCACTCTGATTAATATAGGTAATCACTAACATTCAGCACTTTTTTCAAGTCCCTTTTCTATGTGTATATTCAATACAATTGTAATCATATGAAAGTATGCCTTTGTATTCTGACTTTTTTTTAATTTAACATTGTCATAGGAATTTCTATTTTATTATAAATACTTTATAAGTGTAACTTTTAATGACTACATAGTATTCTGTTGTATATATATCATAATTTATATAACTAAAACCTATTTTTGGGTGATTGAGATCTATCTAGTTTTTCACTATAACTATATGATGAACACATTTGTGCATAAATTTGTATATACATATCATATTATGTTCCTTAAGTAGATTTTTAGAAACAGAATCACTGGGTGAATATTTTAAGTATCAGTTCAGATGTATATTGACAAACTGTTTTCCCTAAAATTTGCATTCCCATCATAGGTGCTATGGGAATAGCTGTCATATCTTCACCAGGCCCAAGAATTATTATAATGCATAGAAATAGCATACGCTGACAACAGGGTTAACAGACTATATGGAAAGTAAGTTCCACAATATCTGCTGGGTTTTATAGATTATCTACTTTTTAAATTAGCGAAGCCATAGACTCACTGTGTTCACCAATTCCAGCATGGGAAGGACAGAATCTTCAAAATAGGAGACCACCTCAACAGCATAAACTGTTCAAAATCTATTAGAATGAGGGCAAAGGACTGAGAGATAATATTTGAATAGGGCTCTGAGGAATATATTGGGAGCCTGCCATTCAGACAAGAGGGCAAAGGACATTACAGATGGAGAACTAAATATGCAAATATGTGGAACCATAAATGAGAGGCCGGGTGTGGAAAAGAGCAAGCCCATCTGTATTTTCAGAATGTGGGATGATGGCACAGAAGCTAGGACAGAGAAGAAGCTGTAGTCTGTGAAGGGCTATGCACACCAGGCTAAGGAGGCTGAGATTTATTCTCTGACTAGGAGAAGAGAGATATGTGAATAACTGAGTTGATTTTTAAGAAAACAAAATGACTTTGTATTATGTCCAAGCCACTTGATAGACATTATTGCTTTTGATTATGAAAACAAATCCACAAGGTAAGTTCTAGTATCATATTTACAAGATATGTCAAAATTGAGGTCAGCATCAAGTCACTTACATGGAAGAGCTGAGATTTGAACATAGGTCTTTCTGGCTTCAAGCCTGTGATCTTCTCATTGTATTAATGTTGCCTTCTACACTGTGACAATGTAGAGGATAAATTGGAAATAAAACGTGGTAGAAGCAAGGAGATACATTGTTCAGGGAAGAGAAAATGAGATCTTTAATTATCTGTAGAATAAAGTGGGGTTCAAAAAGCCTAGACCAAAGGAAAGACATTTTTAAGAAAAGGGGACTAGATTTAACTTGGCAGGTCAGGGGCCTTCTCAAGACACTTCCACTAGAGAGGTGGAAGATAGGGTGGGGGTTAAGGGGTCGGAGCTAGACTGTGGTGGCTTGCAGCATAAATGAGAGGTGATGTTATAAGAATGGTTTAAAGGTATGGTTGAGACCCTTCTGTAATATTTTCTGCTAAAGCCCTTTCACACCACTGCTATGGCTACTCATCATAATTCTTCAAGGTTATAATAATCCAACAATTGGTATTGCCAGAAACAGTATTATAGTTCTAGACATCTTTCCAGTTGTCAACAAAATATACTGGAGGGAAGAAACTCTCTCATAATATTATGAATTAATTTCCAAGATATTCAACACCCTAGGGAAGTCCCAGCTTCAAAAAGATGGTAACAGAATTCTCATGACATCTCTGAAAAATTGCACTAAAAAGTGTGCCATTCTATCTACATTCAGCCTCTGCAATAATTTACTCCAAGTCAGAAATGAACCTTCTGTTTTAAAGAAAAATATAGAGGAGATATTTGAGGTTCTAGTCAACTAAATTACCATTGAATACATTGTGTATACTATGGACTAAATCTAATTATACTGTTACTAATGCTTTATGTTAAACTCTATAGAGACTATACAAGGACTTTGAAGAAAGACCTTAAGAAGACCCCAAATGTAGTGTGTCCATTGGCCTACATTACTTTGCAAACCTACATTACTGTGTTTGCAAAAATTGGCCTTGTCTAGGGCTATCAATAGCTTATCATTAATGGCATGACTGTAGATGCCCAAGCAATCAATGATTCAGAAATAGTTTCAGTTATATCATTTAGACTTTCTGTTATCCTTCAAATTCTTGAATTTTCTAGAATTCTAGAATGTCTTTCAGACTTCTTACAAAGTTCTACATGTGTGTATCAGTAAGGGTCCAGTCAGAAAACAGAAATTACTCTAGATGTTTCTAAAAGAGGAGTTTAACACAGAAAATTTGTTACACTGGTAATGTAAGATCTGAGAAAGAAAGCAGAGGATGGTGAAAAAACCAGAGATTAGCAAAAGTAGAGGTAGGAGGGAGGGAGAAGTCAATGTTAGTAAAGTTCCAAAGCAAAGGTCCAATGCCAAGTGGAAGCATGGAAGACAACTCAATGGGAGCTGGAGCCACAGCGGGGACATGCCCCGTTAGAGATATTGCTCAGATGAAAGAAAGAGAAGTATCTTATTTTCTCCCTTCCTCTTGATCTGCAGTCTCTCACCTGTGCCTCTTATTGGCCAAACCTATCCAAATGCCAGGGTGCTAAGGAACCTGGGAAATGGTGCTTCTTCAACACAGAGGTCAAGGAATGTATCTGAGAGCAAAATGGACACATGGCTACCAAAAGGTGCTAATACTTAAACAACATGTTAATCATGGGCACAATAAGAAAGCTGAATTCCACAGAAAAACGTAGAAATATGTTGAGAAGAATAATCTTGGCTTCACAAAAAGTTTCCCATAAGTACTGATAATGGTAAAATACTAATGTTTCTTCAAGGATGGAAAAAGTGCCGATAATCTCATAGAAGGACATAGTGGGCATCCACATAATGAGGAAAGTTTTGGAACAAGAACTTCCACTGACACCTTCTTGGATTACTCTATCCCTGCTCTCAGCACTTAGCCAACTGAGACAAGTACATGCAATATCAGATGTGATCTAAAACTCAGCAAGACTAAAGTTTCCTGGGGCTCTGTGCTTTCTCTGACGTTTCTTCCTCAAAAGTCTGCCATTGCTGGGTCACTTCACTACTTATTGGAAATACTACTCTGTGGAGTCGGTCTCAGAAAAATGCTACCTTCTGGGATGTTATATCATCATTCATTTCCCAGTCAGAATCAGTTTCTTATGTTGAGAATAAACCAGAACTCCCCACCAATGATTATTCAGCTTATGGTGAGAGAGCTATACACAGTCCAAACACTAATGGCGGCTGTCCCTGAGAAGTGCTTCAAAGAATATTATCTACATTATGAGTTCTTTCGGAAGTCAAAAATCTCCCCACTCCTCAATTTTCACCAACATAATACAAACATAATTGGAAACTCTAACTGCAGGCTTTTACCTTAAATACCATGATCACGATCTAAACAGCACCAAAGCCACAAACTCGGTGGTCACTGTGTGTTTTCTGCTTGCCTAGAATGTAATGGAAAGAATCATACATAATCTTGATGTCCAGAGCTGACTCTCATAGAAATTCCTGAAGAGACTGTGACACTTCCAGAAGAAGTGTTGATGTTAAAAAATGTGCTTGAAACATATCTTACATCTGGACAAATTATATGATTAACTGCCTAGAACCCTAAAATGCTTTATAATTTGTGAAAGAGTAATTCCTGAGTAATTCAAGACATTCAATTGTTCACTCACAACATAATAGTAATAGTTAACATTTACTTAGCACTTACTGCATACCAAGCACTGTTGTATGCACGGCACATCAACGAACTCCTTTAAACATTACAAAGTTATTGTTTTCATTTTGGAAATGAAGGAACAGAGGCAAAGAAAGATTAATTTTCTAATGCTAGAAAATTAGAACCTGCCCTGGAATCACACAATCAGGGTCAGAGACAGAACGTGAACCCAGAGACTGGCTCGAGAGTCCATACTATTAAATACTCTGCTCCCTGCCTTTTTCTTCTAGATGGTTATTACATTGTCTTGGCCATCTTTCATTCTGTGGCACTTTCACAGAGTATCTTGTGTGAAAGTTTCGGCCTGAAGCTTTGCCTAGTGAACTGAATTCGAGTTAGATGTTGCAATGGTGGATTACATTCTATACTATGAAGAGTAGGTCTGCTCAGTAGTTCATATGGAATTTTCAGGACCACATCATAGGAATAACTATGTTATTAACATAGAATCATTAGAACACCTGGAAATAAATTTTCAGCCATACCATCTAGCTGTTGTAGATTGCTGTAAACAATTTACCTCAATTAAGTTTAAGGGTTTTGTGGACAAGACTCTTAGCCAAGCTGCCAAAATTGGAGAGTCAAGCTGAAATGGTGATGTTGACCTCTAAGTTAACTGAAGTGTTTATCTGAAGAGCTGGCCAACACATCTTGATAGATTTCTCTAGCTCATTCTATGACTCTAAGGTCAACCACAGGAGCTACCCTACTGAGTTATAAATGGGGAAATAATTCTAAACTTGCTACTGCCATGTGCTTCCAGCCTACCTGAGGACTTGCACAATAAATAAGAACATAACTTAGTTACTGCTCTCTGTACACATTGCTTACTCATCTGCACCCCCAAAATTATTTTTGCAAGAATTACAGAGATAGATCAAGTATGATCGAATCGTTCTTGCTTCCTAATAGGTACACAAGGGTGGCATCATAACATTGCTAGCTGTGAAGATTTTCCTCTAAGAGCTGAGCTAATGGAAGCAATTTACTGCAAACCAGTTAAATGTTTTTTTGTAGTTCTGAGGACTCACAAAAACCAAAAGCAGTAATTCTATGGCCACTTCCTGTTCTGAAGTGCTCTCACTTGTTTCTGTTTCCAAAGAAATCACCAAAAGGGAATTCTATATTCCTTCAAAGGGGAGATATATGAAGTATGCCAGGGGTTGCTAAGGTTCAGCGTTAGTTCTGAGATGGAATGGAACTCAAATTACATGAGCAATGTAATTTTTACAACATCAAAGAACTATCTTGTTGAAGGCTGTTACAGTTATCTATAGCTACATTTTAAATTACTCCAGGGGAGCCTGGGTGGCTCAGTCAGTTAGGTGTTTGACTCTTGGTTTCAGCTCAGGTCATGATCTCAGGGTCTGCTGGAGATTCTCCCTCACCCCGATTTCTATCCCTTTAAAATAAATAAATAAAATCTTCAAATTACTCCAAAATTTAGAGGCTTAAAAAAATGACAACACCTATTTGGTCATAAATCTGAAATTTAGATAGCTTGAAGAATAGTTCATCTCTATTCCACTTGCTAGCAGCCAACATGGCTCAAAGGCTAGAGGCTGGAATTATCTGAAGACTCATTTATTTATATAAATCGTGGATGATGCTGACTGCCAGCCAAGTTATTAGCTAGGACTTTAAGCCAGAACACCTACCTGTGGCCTCTTCATATGACCTGGACTTCCTTACAACATGATGGTTGATTACAAAGGGCAGGTGCCCTGAGAGAGAAAGAGAGAACCAGGCAGAGGTTGGATTTCCTTCCATGCCCAGGCTTGGAAATCATACAGTGTCATACCCATCACATTCTATTGGTTGCAGCAGTTAGAAAGACGTATCCAGGTTCAAGCTAGGGAACAGACCGAACCTCTGAATGGAGCCAAGCTTAGCGCGACTCTGCGGGAAGAACCTGTGAAATGGGATACATGTTGGTGCAGCAATCTTTGGAAAACACAATCAGCCGCAAAGGTCTACTAGTTTCTTTGAAGATTTTTTTTAATTTACCCAGACACAGCAATGCCATTTTTAGGGAGGCTTGCCTTTCAACCTCTGTTTCTTGGAGGATGCCCATGAAAGTACTTGTCTTTCTCCTTTCTGGATTCAAAGAGAAGATTAAGTCTTTTTCTCTTACTCTTACATTGGCAACACCATATAAAGTACATGGAAGATTTCAGGACACATGACTAGCAATGTTTTGTGTATTACAGACAGTATCTTTTTGTATGTCTGTGGTCTTTAGAAGTACTTTTGCAATGAACTAAGGGGGAAATATAAAGAGTATATGGATTAAATTTTAACAATTATGATTAGCTTTATAATACTGTGTAAATTATATTACATAATGCTATTGCTAGATGCCTGTGCTTTCTTGTATGAAAATACTGATGTTAGTATTTTCCTCATACATTTGGGATATTATAAATATTATCAAGTTAATGAATGTGATTTGTTTTCAATGCAAAAAAAAAAAAAAGCTATGCAACCAAAGGATAATCATTCTATCTTGAATTTGTAGGTAACAAATCAGATTTGATCATGGCCAACATTTTTTTGGCGTTTCATGTGATTGAGATGGTTTGGTGAGATTCAGTGAATTAACAGTATCTTCCCAAAGAGGATAAGAGCTGTAATAATACTTCAAATCATACTGTGTGTGCATTTGAGGATGAGATGATTATGAAGCTTTCATACCTCTTGTAAATATTTTGCTTTGGTCTAGATTTTGCTAATTGTGGTATATCATATTCTATCAAATATTCTGAATTAAGGGAGAAAATCATGGAATATCTTTAAAAAGATGGATTTCTGTGACTAACACAATGATAAATACAGCTGAAGAAACTGACTGCCCTACCCTTAATTCAGAGGATATTACTTAGTGGAAGAAAAAAATTCTATCAAAGAAGGAAGGCTGTTGATTCTAACACCTAATCACGGCAGCTGAAAAAAATGAAGAAAGGCAAAAGCATCTTAGATTTATGGGCAAAATTCTGCACAACTACCGAGAAGAGTAAAATTCGATCATATTTGTTAAGTTGGTAATTTTGTAAAGAAAGAGAGAAAAGTCGAGGCCCCTGGGTGGCTCAGTCGTTAAGCGTCTGCCTTCGGCTCAGGTCACGATCCCAGGGTCCTGGGATCGAGTCCCGCATCAGGCTCCCCGCTCCACGGGAAGCCTGCTTCTCCCTCTCCCACTCCCCCTGCTTGTGTTCCTGCTCTCACTATCTCTCACTCTCTGTCAAATAAATAAAATCTTTAAGGAAAAAAAAAAGAGAAAAGGCAAGAAAGAAAAATATGCTGCTTTTGTTTTAGGAAAAAAGTGATGAAATGGTGTTGTTTTTAACAGTGTTGTTTATGAATGCTCTGAACATTTGTGGACAAGAACCAAAGGAAGGTTTTTTGTGGAGGTTATTTTGTTTGTTTTTGTCTTTGTAGCGTCTGTACTTTCTAAAATTGCCCTGGTAACTGAATTTTAAGGCTATTGCTCAAACCTGGTAGATTTGAGGCAAATTGTTTATGAAAGTGTTGTAAAAATAAAAAAAAAAAGACTTGAATAAGACCATCTTTAAAATTAGAAGCTATGAATTGGAGTGGTTGGAAATAAAAAAAAAAACCTTAGTTTCAGCAAAGGCAAAATTGTTAGTGAGTCAAGATAATTTTCTCAAATAGGTGTCTGAATTTGCAGAAAGGGGTGAAAGAATAAATAGCTGAGAGGCCCAATTATTACAGGTTAATGAAAAATAAATAGCACAACTAGAATAACCATTACCCACCCACATACTTGCACATATTAGTAATGACACTTCTGTCAATACGTACATATAAGTCACTTTTATTCCCTCTTCTCCCTTGCACTCAGTGTATGGAGAAGCATAAAAATGAGGAGAAGAAGGAGAAGGGGAGGTCATAATATAATAATTTTAGAGCTCCATGTTTTAAATATTATTTCAATCCCATCTATCTTTTTTTTTTTCCTGTTACTGAATCAGTGTTTCAGGAAATCCTTCCCCCTAAGGTGACAGTGCTTAGGTAAACTAAGAGAAGAAAGCAGCTGTCATGTTTGAAGAAAGGGAGAAAAGAAAGATCAGGAAGAAGGGCAGGTATAGGGTACCCCGCAGGGAGATGAAGGAAAGCCAAAACAAGGAAAAGAGAATGAATCAGGAAATAAGGAAGAAAGGAAATAAAACCAGGGAAAAAGGCAGAAGCAAAAAATGAGGACCCTGCAAGCCAGGTGCTGGCCCAGGATGGGTCATCGACTACACCCAGCCCATTGTCTGTAGGTGCACGGCCCCAGCGAAGAATGGTTTTTACATTTTTAATTGGTTGGAAAAAAATCAAAAGAAGAACAATATTCTGTGACATGTAAAATTATATGTCCATAAATAAAGTTTTATAAGTTATATAAAACTTGTGTCCATAAACAAAGTTTTATTGAAATACACCTATGTCCACTTGTTACATGTTATTTAGGTTGCTTTTTGCTACAACAGAGGAGTAGAGTAGCGGTGAGAGAGACTGTATGGCCCTCAAAGACTAAAATATTTATGATCTGGCCTTTACAGCAAAAGTTTGCCAACCCCTCGAGTAATCTATAAATATTTATGAAATATCATCTATGTGCTCAGCACCACCCTCTATGGAGAACACAAAAGAAAAGAGAAAATCATGAAGACCTGGCTCCTATCCTCTGGGACTTACAATCTGATTGCAGAGGGGAAAACTAGTAACAGCTGTTCTTCATCTTACTAGTAACTACAAAAATTGGCATTAATGTATGGTTTATCTCTTCCTTGTTCTTGCTGAACTGGATACCTTATAAGCAGAACTCAGGCATTCAGAATACAATTGCATTCTTAAAATTCCTATTTATATCCTTAACCTCTAGTGTAAGGTGATCATCCACATTTCCAACAAACACAAAATACCACGAAGGCTTGACCTTGAATGGATAGTCCAGCAAAATCAGTTTCTCAGTGAGACAACTCCTAAAAGAAAGAAAGGTTTTGGCAAAAGATGTATACAAATGTCTGAGGATAAATGAGGCCCTTTATGTCAAGTTGCCAACCTAAAGGGGACAGAATGGGTTATCCTTATTGGGCTAAAACAGAAATAAAACTGCCCGGTGCATTGTTCACAATAAATTTCTCCCCCACCCCAAATTAAGCTTGTGTCTTCCCCATTGCCCAGGAGTCTGACCTGAAGAGACGGGAAAGCAGACTACTCACTCAAGTGTTTTCTTCGAGAGTGGCAATTTTTCATACTCCTTAAGGCTCCACCGTCTGATACAATGATCACAAACCAAGCGTGGCTATTGAACACTTGAATGTGCGCAGTCCCAACCGAGATGTGCTGTAATTATAAAATACACACCCCATGCTAAACACTACAAAAAAAAAGGAATGCAAAAAGGGTGCTGGGTGGCTCAGTCGTTAAGCGTCTGCCTTCAGCTCAGGTCATGATCCCAGGGTCCTGGGATCCAGCCCCACATCGGGCTCCCTGCTCCGCGGGAAGCCTGCTTCTCCCTCTCCCACTCCCCCTGCTTGTGTTCCTCTCTCGCTGTCTCTCTCTCTGTCAAAAAAAAAAAAAGGAATGCAAAGTATTTAATATTGTTTCTAGATCTCAGTTCCATGCTGAATTTAGTTAGACAAACTGTTTTGTTTTTATTAGTTTCACCTATTTCCTTTTACTTCTTAAAATGTGAATAGTACAAAACCTAAAATCACCTGTGTGGTTTGTATTATATTTCAAGTGGGCAGAGCTGCTTTAACATGTTGATTTAACAGCTGTTAGGTCTGTGTTAAAGGGGTAGCCCCATGGCCCCTTCCCTCACCTCCTCCAAGTCTTGGTTCAAATGTCACCTACCCAACAAAGTCTCTAAATGTAAATTATAACTTCCCAAATTCCTGGCCTCCTTCCCCAGTTCTCTTTCCTTTCAGTTAACGTTCATTGTCATCCAAATTACTATATAGTTTACTTAATGATTTATTGTTTGTGGTTTTTCTCCCTGCCCCTGCCCTCCACGAGCCAGAACTATTGTCTGTTTTCCCTCACTGATGCATCCCTAGCACAGAGAATAATGCCTGGTACTTGATGGTAAATTTAAAAATATATATACATCTGCTGAATAAATGAATGGGAAATGTTAAAAGAAACACTGCAAAATATTCTACTGAAACATCGATGGCCAGTCTTTGAAGCCTTTAGGGAAGGTTGTCAAAGGATGGTGCTCTCTTCAAACTTCTCTCCTGGCAAGCCTCCCTCCAACTCATACCCAGATCTATTCCCCAGGCCTCCACACCCCCCATGTTGAGACCTGGCTATTTGTTCTCTACATCCTGCTTCTAGACCAGCTGAGAGATTCAGGATTTGGGGTACCAGAGACCAGATATTGACACTGGAAGGGTCTTACTGAACCTCCTCCACGCAAGTGAATTGATATGCAGTATCTTAACAAAATCTTTCTGAGATATAGTTTGCACACATGCCTTCATCTGACTGGATTAAAGTAAAACCAAGTGAGATCTATCCATTAATCTCTGGGTATAAAGTGAAAGCCATCAGCAGCAGAAGTTCTTAGGAAATGGTATGTAAAACACACAAAAAGCAGAAACAGACTCATAAATACAGAAACCAAACTGATGTTTGCCAAAAGGGAGGAGAGTGGGGAGATGGGAAAAATGAGTGAAGGGGAATGGAAGGTACAGGCTTCCAGTTATGAAATGAGTAAGTCGCAGGGATGAAATGTACAGCATAGGGAATCTAGTCAATGCTATTGTTATAGTCTTATCTGGTGACGGATGGGAGCAACACTCGTGGGGAGCAGAGCATAACATGCAGACTTGCAGAATCTCTATGTTGTACACCTAAAACTAATGTAACATTTTGGGTCAACTATTCTTCAAGGAAAAAAAGGAAGAAAGAAATGGTATGCAAAACACTTCCGGGTGCTGAATTAATGACATCAAATATGTAACAGTGTGAACCACAGAAATTGGGCTATAGATATTAATGACACCCCAAACTTTTCACATCAGGGGAATAAAAAGAAACACGACTCTGAAAATGGTCCAAATCATCCAAAAGTTCTTGACTTCATCCAAAGCACATCAAATTCCATACTCCTTCGACTTCCGCTTAAGTTTTAATACATTAAATCATGCCCAAACCATATCTAAATGGAGATTCCTTATGTACAGAAAGAATTATTATAGTATCTGCTCATTTCTTATATCAAAGTTGCTAATATCCATTTCATTTTCCTTTTTTTCCATTTCACAAGGAAGAGAAATGGTCTCATTTTGGCATAGTCCTTACATTAAACCTACTGCTCAGCTTCTCAGTGCAAACCTTACATCAAAGTAGAGCTGACAACTCCTATTATGTGACCCAAGAGTTGCATTGGTTACCTCATAATAATTCCCCAAAGGAACTCTCTGCCTTTGTGGGTGATGTACTCACCATTAGAGAGTCACTCATTTGTTTATGTTATATAATCTGAGATAAGACTTTTTATCTTTAAAAGTCTTTGTTGAAAGTCAGAACTCCATGGAGTGTTATACATGACTAAGGCATCATTAGACGTTGTACCTTAGCATAAATTAGTGTATCAGATTATTTCCCTATTTAATCAAAATCAGTCGACATTGATATTCTGAGAAAATGAGGCATGGGAAATGAAAATTGATGAGAAGGTCAGGAAATGGGAGAGTACTATATTTAGAGTATTGGACTTAATCCAGAGTAGAGAGGATTTCTTACAGAATGGAAATAAAAGGCTTTGGTCAGCCATGAGGAAACCGGGAGCTGGGAAGAGGGAGAGAGGATCAGGATGAGCAAATGGAGATGGGAGGGAGGAAGAATCTGTGTAGAAACTTCAGTTAGTACTCCATGCCTCCTCTATTCTCTCTCACTCACTATTGATATTGCTCAGAGTGCCTCTTTTTATTTAAAAAAATTAACCTCTGTACCCAAGGACCTGGCAAAAACCAGAAGGTACGTGTATATTGGAAAATTTGAGGAGAGTTTAATTAAAACCACTTTTCACAAAGACATGTGCAGGGTTTCAGAAAAGCAAGAAGACATGGGAATAGTACCTGGAGACCAGCAAAAGAAGCGAATTGTTACCAGCCCTGTGTCTGAAAACACAAAGAGAGGGGAGGGTCTTAGAGCCCAGACACAGAACTGGATGGAGAGGTTTCCTCACAGGAGCTGTGGCCTTTGGTAGAGGAACAAAGCTACCCTCAGCAACGTGGCAGACAGGAGACATAAATGCCCTGACCTCACACTCCTCCTCACCCTCAACTTCCTGCCAGGGCCTCCATTGACCAAACCCCATCATTAACAGGAAGTCCTGTTAAGAGCAAGGAAGCCTGACCTCTTTTCAACATGACAAGAGGAAGAATCTGTTTCTGTCAACTTTTTATAGACTATTATATTTTTAATAAATTATTCTTCAGTTCAAAGTGAGTTAATGCTTTCCTCATCTTCTCCATCTTTAGTCAAGGCTTCAGATGGAGAGAAGATTTGTACAGGCACTAAATTCTGGGTTGAAAATAATGCATCATATTGGAGACAATGGAGTACAAATATAAAGTGCCCCTAACTTATAACAGATTTTTATTAGTTGTTGCAACTGTATTCAATCAACTGTACCCAAGCAACTGAACCAAACTATTCTAAACCAAAGCCAAAAAAATGACAGGCCCATGAAAAAATGATTGTGGAAGCTGGAAACATTTGTCTTACTTATCACTCTTAAGTTACTTGAATATTTTGTACACAGAGACAGACGGAGGATACACAAACACACATATACACCCTTATAGCCAGCAAGCTAATTGGTATCCAGTAGCTACCCAGTTCATAATTAAGTGAAAAAGAAGGGAAAATATACCATTGTCATGCTCAGAAAAATGAATAATTGGGATGTCAGCTCTATGCCAAAACCTACAAGTGATAAAGCATGGAAATGAGATTCCAAGTTAAGTGGAAGGCGGGACATATTTCTAGAGTTCTATTTTCTATAACCACTAACAAATAAAGAAATATAATGTAAAACTTCGAGGTCCTAAATATTAAAATTTGTACCTTGCATAGGAAAGAGTCACTGTTTCCAGGTTCCAAGTCTGAGGTTCACTACTCTTCCAATTCCAATTCCAACATTTTCTGTAAAACAAATGCATAAATTAGTTAACAGTAACCAGGAAATAGTGCTGTTTGGGGTTTGGGAATTTTGTTTATTGGGTTTTGCTGATTTTAGCAAATACTTTTTTCCTTAACCAATGAACTGGTAATAAAAAGAACAAAGTCAAGGCTGTGATAGATGTATGATTTTTTTTTTTTTCCAAAAAAGCTTTGCTTTCATTCCTGGAAGAAAAGAAAGTGACTGTATAGTAAAATCAGCCCTTCAACAGTTCACAGAAATTTACCACAACTCCTCTCTTTGAAGCCAGTGCCGAAAGCACCAGAGGCTTTCTATTTACTGTGTTTTGAGCACTGGTATTCTAACAATCTAGTAGAGTCGATAATGAGTCTCTACCTGAATGTTTGCCTGGGCCTCAAGATAGCAAATCAAAGATAGGAACTTTTTAATCCACTGAATACTTACTATTTCTCCAAAGCCAATGTTCTCACTGAAAAATGACTGGATGATCACTGAAGGCAAAGAAATTCACTTTTTAAAAAATCTAATGATTTAGAAATTGCAAATTCCTACCTTTTCTACCATGGATGACCATTTATAACCAAGATAGTATTACTTCTATATGCACCAGGTGAGCACATGAGTGTTACAACTTGTTTCTAATCTGATTGGAAAATTCTCATAATATACAGTTATTACATACTTAGGATATTATGCCCATTTTATCGCAAACAAAACCACATACCATCATAAACAGAATCTAAATACAAAGCTTATGGAAGATAAGAAATGTAACCAGCCCTCCGTTCATATCTCCTCCCACTCTGTACCACATTTTGTGGAAATGATCCAATATTTATGACTATGATAACCTTTTTGTATATTATTTTTTCTTTCAAGGATCATTTTTTTTACACTTATACTAGGTTTGGTAAGTATATTAACAATTATTTAGACAGTAAATACATTTTCTGGTCTTGATATTACCCAGAACGTTTTTTTTTTTTAAAGATTTTATTTATTTATCTGAGAGAGAGAATGGGAGACAGAGAGCATGAGAAGGGGAGGGTCAGAGGGAGAAGCAGACTCCCCGCTGAGCAGGGAGCCCAATGCGGGACTCGATCCCAGGACTCCAGGATCACGACCTGAGCCGAAGGCAGTCGCCCAACCAACTGAGCCACCCAGGCGCCCTTACCCAGAACGTTTTTAATTCTTAATCTTCTCCTCTTTTAAAGTACTATTTTATTTAATTACATTGATTCATTTCTTGATTGGATAGAGAAATACAGGAAGGTAACCTGAGAAGTATATAGGGGAGGCATCTAGATTGGGGGGGGAGGCTTGAAACATATACTTTTAGTTTTATTTGAGAAAAATAATACATAATTGTAATTATTCATTTTACTGTATGTAATATGGCAAAAAATTAGGTATGAAAACAAATTTTTATTCAGGATAAGAAATAACAAATTACAAAATCTTAAAATATGAACAAATACTACAAATGTCACAAAATCCAGAAAATAACATAGCATTTATAATAATTAATTGCCTGGTATACATCTATAATGTACCCATTTTTCTCCATTTTTTTTTAATTGCATCTTCTTTATTTACCTCTACATGACAACTTTACAATATTTTCTATACAGGGAAGCATAAGAGAATCCCTATAGCATAGTCGATCTAAATTTGTTTCTTATTACTGGTAACTTCGAAAATTACTTTTAATTTCACAACTTGTCATTGATAACGTGACATAATTCTTTTGGATCCTTGTCATATCTGGGAAAATCACTGTCTAGTTTCTTTCATATAGAGTGGCGCAGTTGAAATAGTCACAGACTCACTTCAGCTTTGTACATTTCAAACTCTGCTCTCCTCTACCACCCACTCCCCTTGGGGACTGGGGTCCTTCCCATGGAGATACAATCTCTGTCTCTGCTTCTTGATATCAGATACCTTTAACTATCTGCTTAAAGAATTTCCTTTGTCTTTGAAATTCAGAAATTCTATGTTTATGAGTATATGTGGAGTTTGCTGATTAATGTGCCTGGTATTTTTTTAGCCCTTTTGTTACAGAAATCAATTCTTTATTGACTGAGGTTTGTGGGTTTCTATCATTAACTCTTGAAAGTCCTCATGCATATCCTAAAACACTCAAATCTCCCTTCCAAGTCTATTACCTCTTCTCTCTTCATATTTATTTCTTTAATCTTCTTTCAGTAATGGGAGAATTCCTGAGTTGTCTTCCAATTCACTGGTTTTTATGTCTGCCATTTAAATCTGCCATTTACTGCTTCCTTCGCCATCATGTCTCAACTCTAGGACAAGATTCTTGACCCCACGCCTTGCTATAAATCAAATGTCCTCACAATTTCTAGTAAGAAAATTACATATTTTCTAAAATTTTCTTTTGTTTCTCCCTTGTCTATTTTATAGGGGATTTTGTCAGAGACTGTGGAAATCCCTGCATGAGTCTTTCAGAGTCAGGAGAGAGTAGCAGGGTAAAACTTAGACTTTTGTTGTTATTGTTGCTTTATTTAGTTGTTTTAGAGGACTGACCTTCTGCGGGAAATAGAAAGCATGCACAACATTTAAAGGCATCACCCTTGAGCTGGAGTCTCTTCTCATTGATAACTGTGGCAGCCCACCATTGTCCCATTGCCTGACTGGCAACACAATCCATGTTTGGGGTTAGCTATGACAGAGCCCTCCTTCTTCTTTGAATGTATGTGGTATAATACAAATAAATATTTGGTCTCTGTCCCCAGTCCTTAATCTCCAGTGATAACAATATCTTTTATATGCTAACGAGATGACTGGTGGCTGGGGGACCCTAGATACCTTCAGATTACCAGAAAGGCCAAGGCATGATTAGAGGGCTGGAAATTTCAGCCCCACCCCCTGACTTCCAGGAAGGAAAAAGGGGGATGTAGGTTGCATTAAATCACTAATGGCCAATGATTTAATCAATCATACCTATGTAATGAAACCTCCATAAAAACCCCTAAACAGTGGGTTTCAGGGAGCTTCCAAGTTGTCAAACACACTCACATACCAGGAAGCTGGTGTACCCCACTCCAGTTCTGCTTTCAGGATCCTTCCAGATCTCACCTGTGTACCTCTTCATCTGACATTTATATTCCTTGTCCCTTTATATCCCTTGTTCATGTATGTAAACCATCTATATATACACACACACCATTAAACTGGTAAACCTAAGTTAAGTGTTTTGTGAATTATTCTAGCAAATTATCAAACCTAAACAGGGTGGGAGGGGGACCTCCAATTTGTAGCCACTTCAGACAGAAGTGTGAGTAACCCGGAGACCCAATACTTTTGACTGACATCTGAAGTGAGGGCGGCTAACTCTGTGTATTTAGTGTCAGAATTGAATCGAATAGTAGGAACCCTCAGTTGGTGTCATAGCTAGTCGGAGCTAGAAGGAAAAAAACCTAACAACATACTTTGCCAGAAAAGTGCAAGATTGGAATGAAAGCCATTTTCTATTGTTCCATGTGTCATGAGATCATTCGTCTTTGGGGTCTTAGCTTAAACTTCCACGTACATGTCCTTAAGCACATGAGTGCTTACCTTTGCCTCCAACTCCTGCCCCAGCACACTTGGGAAGGCCAATTACCTCAGTGTGATTTAATAAAAGAAACAGAGTAGGAAGAAAGTTACTTGTCTAAAAGGAGTAACAAATTAAGCTACCATAAAGATTTAAGTATTTAAAATGTGTAAGTGGGGTTGAGTTACTCTATTAATTCAGGTCCAACCTACTGTTTTATCCAATCTTACAGTTCTTTTCTATATATTCTACTTTGTTACTGACCAACTGCTTAAACCTTACTAGCGTAACTTTTTCAGTGGATACCTTTAGGCTTTTATATATTATGTCTACAATTAATGATAATATTCTCTTAATAGGAATGTCTTTAAATACTGGAAACAAATTGCAAACATTATTTTAAATTTTTTAGCATTTTTGAAAGTTTGCTTCATATTCACAAGTAAAATTGGCTCATGGTTGATTTTTTTTCAGCTCTTTGTTATGTTTTGATATATAGGGATATGATAATTGTGTAATAAATCTGTGCACTTTTTATCTTTTCCTGCATTGTAGAGTATTTTATTTTATTTTATTTATTTATTTTTTTAAAGATTTTATTTATTTATTTGAGAGAGAGAATGAGAGAGAGCACATGAGAGGGGGGAGGGTCAGAGGGAGAAGCAGATTCCCTGCCGAGCAGGGAGCCTGATGCGGGACTCAATCCCGGGACTCCAGGATCATGACCTGAGCCGAAGGCAGTTGCTTAACCAACTGAGCCACCCAGGCGTCCTTGAGTTTTTAATAAAATGAAATTTTAAATAAAATAAAATGAAAATTACTCATCTCTGTGAAGTGTTAAGAACTCATCTATAAAATTGTCTCAGTCCAACACTTTTTTTGGAAGTAAGCTTTCCAAGAAGCAATATTTACTCCTTATAATTATATAAGAGAAATGTGACCATTTATGATTTTATAAAAAAATTTTAAACTACAAACCATCAAAAAAAAGATTATAAAATCATCTTAATAACACATTCTAGCATGTGTATTAACTTTTTACCTATTAATTATTTTGGTTTATAATTTTCCAGTATTTATCTTCTTACCATCAATAATGCCCACTCCTGCCTCCCACCCATGCACATAAACACAATGCTTTTACTTTACTGTTTTGTTACCTGGTTTGTCACTCTCTCTCTCTTTTTGAACTTAGTAGTATATTGTAAAACTCTTTCTATACCAATAAAAGTTTCCAATGATATTCTTTTTAATGGCTACCATTTTTTTATGGTAATGGAACACTGTAATTTATTTGATCAGTTGTGAAGGATCAGCTTTTAGACATTTTGACCTTATTTTTTATGATCACCATCTCACAAGAACAGATCTATCTCAGAATGGTCCCCCTCACCTGTTTATCCATCTTTCCAAAAGGAAAGAGTTTATCCGTTGCTGTGGGTTTAAACACTTTCATCAGAAATTGCAAGTGGAGATGAACCATGAGAGACTATGGACTCTGAGAAACAAACTGAGGATTCTAGAGGAGAGGGGGGTGGGGGGATGGGTTAGCCTGGTGATGGGTATTAAAAAGGGCATGTACTGAATGGAGCACTGGGTGTTATATGCAAACAATGAATCATGGAACACTACATCAAAAACTAATGATGTAATGTATGGTGATTAACATAACATAATAAAAAAAAAAAGAAAAAAGAAATTGCAAGTGTACCTGTCCAAATCATTGATCAAAAAACAAACAAAGAACCCAGAAAATTTTGCTCTTTCTCAGATTGGTGACCCATTAGCTTGTGGACTAAGAAGGGAACACCAAGGCAAAAGTTATTATCCCCAAGAGCTCCCTTCAGTTTGGGAGAACTTCTTTTCTCTTTGGCGTGGTAGCAGCTAGATGAGCCTTCCCATTTTCTGACTGGCACAACTGCCCTCATTAGGAGCCTCCTAAGGGAGCCCTGGGTTTTCGCCTAGAAATGGACATCTACAGCAAGTGTGAGTTCAAATAATTTAAGAGTCGTGGCAGGTGGGGACCTGGGTGGCTCAGTTGGTTAAGCATCTGCCTTTGGCTCAGGTCATGATCTCAGGGTCCTGGGATTGAGCCCCAAGCTGGGCTCCCTGTTCAGTGGGGAGCCTACTTCTCCTTCTCCCTGTGCCACCCCCCAACTCGTGCTCTCTAGCTCTCTCTCAAATAAATAAATAAAATCTTAAAAAAAAAAAAAAGAGTCGTGGCAGGTATCATGCTCTGTGTGAGCTATGATCACTGTCACAGATATCTGTACCTCAAAGACCTCTCAAAGCACACCTCCCCCCCACCGAACCACCTTTCCTCCAGTTCCTACCCCTCTGAGGTGGGAGGTACTTCCACTTACTTGTACGTCTGCCTTCTTCTGCAGTAAACCAACCATGGGTTGTTTGGCCCATCACTCAACCCAATTTAGCTGCATAGTGTCTCTCATAAATTCAATTGAATTTGAACAAGCAATGGTGCCCTTTCCTGGTCTCAGCAATGCTCCAGTTTCCTCTGCATTTTCATGGGAATTTGGGGAAAAGGAGGATTCAAATGTATGTATTCTGATTGCCATCTTGAAGCATTGTATTTTTTTCTGTGAAACAGGCTTAAATAATATGCTCAAAAATTATTATCTGAAAAATAAAGATTCCCTTGTAAGCAGTTCTCTTCAGTTTTCTCCTACATTTCTCTCCTTACCCATTGGAATTCATTACACACCAACAAGCTCTGACACTTTGGTTCCCTGAGAACAGGATAGAAGATATTCACTAGACTGAGAACTCAAGGTGATCAGAGACTGTGGTCTTTGTACTGCTAGCACCTTCCTTAAGAATGGGTGCTTAATAAATATTCTTAAATTAATGGAAAGAATTGTTGTGTAGACAACTGCTTCTTTAACACTGGGGGCATGAAGAGTCACTGACAACTCCAAGAAAGACTGGAGCAGAATGATCACATGTAATACTACTTAGGCCCTTTCCAAGGGTAGAGGAAAAAGTAATATTTTCAATTGCATAGGCAGGAAATGCGATACCATAGACCCAACCTGGGACTCAGGGTCATAATGGTAAAATACATGATGGCAGATTTCATAAAAATCAGAACATAGCACACTTTGTCATTTTCCTCTACCTGAAATGTCAAAAAGACTATGTAAGAGTAAGGAGGGAGGGTGGGAGGGATGTACTTATTCTAAGATGATTTGCTTCCCCTAAATCCATGAGAAACAGATTTTGGAATTCTCACTAGAATACTGAGATCCTTAGATTTAAAGCTGTATGAGTTCAGGAAATTGATACTTGGCCAGAAATTTAAAGACTGCTTTCTTTATTAGGTAAGAACATAATTTCTGAATTTACTAATGCTTTTGGAACATGAGTCTTTTTTCAAAAATCTAAAATGTGGGGGGAAAATTCTATTTGAAAACATTTAAAAGATGGGGGTAAGCTTTGTAAATGAAACTGTTAACATTCATCTAAAGTAACTGTAAAAAAATCAGTAGTAGATTGCTGCCAATTGTCTTACATTTGAAAGAGCTGAAAATGCAGAAAGGAATTCTTTATTATAAAGAAGAAAACACCATTCTTACCAAAAAGTTAAAAAAAAATAAAAAGCTGTTCAGAAAAAAAAAAAACAACTAAGAATGATATGATGTGATAGGATTTTTAAAGACAACTAATCCTTCCCTTTAGCAAATCATTGTTGGGGATCTAGTATATGACATGGACTGTTCTAGATGTTGGGGATTAATAACAAAAAAATTCCCCACCCTCATGGAATAACATTCTAGTAGATGGAGATAGAAAGTAAATAAAATAAGTGAATAAAACATTTCCTGTGTCATACGGTGATAAGCACAGGTGAGGGGAAAGAGCACAGACATGGGGGATTGGATAAGCTTCCTGTTGCTGCCATAACAAATTACCAGGTGGCTGAAAATAACACAAATTTATTATCTTCCAATTCTGGAAGTCAGAAGTCCAAAAAGGGATTCACTAGGCTAAAGTCAAGTTTTTGGTAGCATTGTGCTCCTCCTGAAGGCTCAAGGGGAGAATCTTTTCCTGACTTTTCCTAGTATCTGGAAGCTGCCCACATTCCTTAGCTCCTGGCCGCCTTCCAGCAATGGCATTGTTCCCACCTCTGCTTCTGTCATTTACCCTTCTCTGCGTCTCATCCGCCTGCCTCCCTCTTGGGAGAACCTTCGTGACTACATTGGGCTCACCCAGATAATCCAGGATCATCTCTCCATTATAAAATTCTTGTCAGGCTGTGGATTCCAGGTACCCAGTATTGACTGCCCTGCATTTGGCAATGCTGAAACCAAGATTTTCATCTACTCTGTTTTCTTCAGACATCTCTAAGTCTCTGTAATGCTCTTTTGCAGCACTAAATACTCGGTTCTGGGTACAACATTTTGCCGGGGATGACTGCTTTAGGGGGTTGAGTATTACCTTGTTTCCTACAAATGATAAATGTGAGGCCCATGCTATGGAAATCTTGTGTGTCCTATTAACTCTTTGGGTTCCTTAGAAAGTGAGAGATTTAGCATTAAACTAATACAACTTCTGAGGTTCTGAAAAGAACCACACCCCTCCCAGGCTGCACATGCTCATGCTCAGAGAACCTCACCTCTCCCCTGATACCAAGAGCAGCATCCCCCCGCCCCGCCCCTGCCATAGAGACCAATAAACTGAATAGTAAATTGGAGAGAGCAGCTTTTGAGTTTTAATTTTAATGTTAAGAATTTTGAACTTCCTTTTAGCTCACAAGGATAATGACATTTATTTATAGAATTAAATTTTGCTAGATTTTAACATCTATGGATTTTAACTTATTTTTTTAAAGATTTATTTATTTACGTGAGAGAGAGAGAGAGAGAGAGAGAGATCATGGGGGGGGAGGGGCAGAGGGAGAGAGAGAATCTAAAGCAGACTGCCAGCTGAGTGAGGAGCACTTTGCAAGGCTCTATCCCAGGACCCTGAGATCATGACCTGAGCCAAAATCAAGAGTTGGCCACTTAACCAACTGAGCCACCTAGGTGTCCTACGGATTTTAAAAGGGAGACTTCAGGGGTCCGTGGGTGGCTGAGTTGGTTAAGCGTCTGCCTTTGGCTCAGGTCATGATACCAGGGTCCTAGGATCAAGCCCTGTATCGGGCTTCCTGCTGAGAAGGGAACCTGCTTCTCCCTCTGCCTCTGCCTGCAGCTCCCCCTGCTTGTGCTCTCTCACTCTCTCTTTCTCTGTCAAATAAATAATAAAATAAAAAATCTTAAAAAAAATAAAAGGGAGACTTTGTTTATGGACTTTATAGTTCCTTCCTAGGACTGGGATCATTGAAAGAATGTTATATTTATATTTGTGAAATCTCTAAATTGTTGAAATCGTACTTCTGGAATTTCTATGCATTTCATTATTGGAACATCTTTATGATAGCATTTGATCTCTGAAATGACCCGGGACATCATGTGGTTTGGGAAATAGAACAGGAAGTGAACATTCAGCCTTGGATACAAACTGGCTCTGGAGTTAGTTGAATTAATCTATTTCTCTGACCCACTTCAGAGCTTTCTTGCATCAAAACTACCAAGCCCACTGGGGGTTTCAGGAGGATCCTCAATGGAAGGGTGTTTGGTATTAGGAGTGGCCACATAAAGGAGGAAGTAGGACTGTCCCCAGAGGGGGACAGCCACACTCTTGGCTGCTTATGGGTTCAATGATAAATTCAGTGGATTGAGAGAACTAAGATCCAGGAAAGACTAGGAAGGAACTTCCTCCATGTCCATGACATTTCCTTCCATACTGAAGTTGTTCCACTAGCTGCGGAGCAGTCCTGGCCTTTCTTCCCCCTCCCCAAACCCCACCCAAGTTTTCAGAGGAAGAATGACTTACTTAATTGGCAAAAAGAAGAATAAATTGGGTACATTCACCAGACTAGCCTGCTCACTGAGGCCCCTTTGGGAAGCCCAGACCGGTGCAGCACTGTCTGGACCCAGGACTGGGTAGAAAAGTGTACCCAATTCTACAGTTGCTATTAGAAAGTCCATGGGGCTTTAATGCCAACTGACAGACTTTGCCAGTAATAAAGGTGATATTTGGGTCCTTTGGTGTTTATCTTGTTTCTCAGTTGACTCAGAACCTAGGCATGAAAAGAACAATGCTATTTACTGAGCCCCTGAAAGATCCCGTCAACAGGGAAAGAGGTGTTCTTTTCTGCTGGTGTTACTAAATTAGCAGATGAGAAACCTGGAGTTGCTGATAGACATCTCATCACTGTATTTGGAGATGGGGGAAGTCCTTTCTGAAAATAAGCCGATTCGAAGAAGGCAGAGTCAGGAGTGTTGGAAAGAGAGGGATACTGATGCCACATATTAACCACCTGTATCCAGCTGGATCTGATACCTGTGTACTTTTCAGTTATAGGAGCCAACACATTCCCTCTTTTGCTCAAGCTAGTTAGGTTTTGGACCCTTGCATCGAAAGAGACATGACCAATATTGTTTAGGGAAGGGCTGTTTTTCTTGAATCACAGTCATGAAAACATCTGCTTTTTAATTTGTTTCCGAATTAGATAAAGTGTAAATTAAAAAGTTGCAAACCATTAGCACAAGCTTAAGAGGTTAATGGGAACTGAAAGCAGTGTGATAGAAAAATTAAATATGCTTCCTTCAAGAAGGTGTCAGAAGAAAAGGCACATTAATTAGAAATTAACAGCATTAAGAGTGTAAAACTGATTTCGTGTCTGTCTCATTAACATTTTAGGAGTATGACTATGCCTATCATCATAGAAAAGGTTCCTAATGACTGCCTTATCAAAACTCAATTGTAAAACTGAGAGAATTTTCCTCTGGGCAAAAGAAAATCACGTGGCACAGCAAAGGATGGGGATTCTACTAGAAATGTTCTCCACCAGCATCAGTCACTGGGTCAGATCTCTGAAATGGCGTACCCACCATGGTACATAATTGGGTGATCACAAGGGAAGAAGAAAATAGGGCTTAAGAGACCAGGAAATCTAAACACAGACAATTCACTTAACTGTGACATTGGTTGCTTAATGGTTGGTATGTCTAGACTGAATCCACACGTAATCAGGCATAGGAACAGGAAGAATAAACAAAAGATGGGAATGAGAAATAGGCTACTCTTACGCCTGAATTTGTGAAAAGAAATCATGTGTAAATCAGATAACCCCTAGAGTTCATAAATTTTTATGTGCTTTTGTAGGTTTTCTTTCTTCCTTTTAAATTCAATGGATTCTTAAGGCTATTTACACATTGTTGATCCTACCTCTGAAAGTCACTGTCAAAATTGAATGACTTCACTTCATTAATTTTAGTCAAACCTTTTCATGAATGTGCGTAGTAAGAGATTTTTCATAGGGATGCTGCCATTTTGGTCATGAAGTGGATAAAATGGAAAATTAATCTGCTGAAGTAAGACAAGAAATTGATTTTTTTATTCCTTATCACAGGAACTGGAAAAAAACTCAGGTAAAATAAAAAAGAAGCACGATGTTATACACCTGAAACTAATACAACATTGTACATCAACTATACTTCAGTAATAAAAAGGTTTTAATTAAAAAATTAAAAAAATAAAATGGTGTAAGCTATAAAAGAAAAGAAAAGAAGCCAAGTAAAATGACATTATTTACCCTGGGGAGAAAGTCTAGCTAATTTGGGTTCTATCCATACCTATCAAATGTTAACTGATGGAAAATTTTCAATATTAACTTTAAAAATTAGATTCCCAGATACTCAGGGGAAAAAACCCTAATGACTATAAAAATGAGACAAAAATTTTGATAGCTTTTTAACTGTATGTCCAATATATGTGACTTGATATCTCATAATAGATATTTCTTTAATAAAGTTCATGCATAGTGTTAACTGTAATTTTTTTCTACATAATCTGTATTTTTTGGAACTTTTATTTTTAATGACAATGAATATGATCCATTTTAGAGAGAATATCTTACATTTCATTTTCCCCTGAAGAACATGCACGTATAATCTTTCAACTGGGCACAGAGGCCTCGCAGGCCAGGTGGCTTGACACGCTCCCAACAGGGACACAGTGTCGGTAAACTCTGACCATTTTGCTCTGTTTCTTTATTCAGTCAATTAAACTGAGTATCTATCTTGTGTTAATTGTGCCGTCTTCACTGTTACTTGTATACTATCACATTAGTTCGGGTTCTTCCATTGCAAGCAGCAGAAACCAACTTGGGCTATTGTAGGCAGAAAGGAATGTATTGAAAGAATATCAGGGTTTCCTAGAATCAGCAAGAAACTGAAGAACTGGGTTTGGGGTCAGACTCTTCTTTGAGCTCCAGACCTATAACATCGACAAGCGGATTTCTTAAAGGCATCTCTGGATCACTTCCTCCTTTTTCCAGACAAACTTCTCTCCTGCTTAAACACTTCCATGGTTCTCCTTTGCCCCCAGTATAGTCAGGCATCCCCAACAAGGCCTCCATGATCTTGGTTTACCTTGAAGGTGTTGCCTGCACTAACTTCCCCTTCTTACCTCCCATTTGCCCCCCAGCCGTCTCCTGTCCAGCCCCGTCTCTACTTCGTCAGCATCCTTTCATGCCAAGTCCTCTGTTGAATGCCAAACTAAAACTTCCCAACGAATTTGCCAAAGCCCAAAGCATTTCTGCAAATGGATTGCAGATATGCCAAGATGGACTTTCCAGAGGCACAAACTTGGACCATTTACACTTGCAATGGTTTAAAAAAATACCCGTCAACGCTGCTCTACTCCAGCTATGCTGATCTCCTTTCAATTCCACAAATGCATCAGCCTCTCCTCCATCTCTGGGCTTTTACTATTCCCCAACTCTTCACTCAACTTTTGCATCAGTTCTTCGAGGAGGCCTTCTCTGACTGCCCACATTTGATTAGCACACCCTATCATTCAGTCCCGCAGAGCCTTTTCCTCTGCCTTTTGAAATATTTGTGGCCCTGAAGATGAAATTACTTTCCTCAGTGTCTGACTTCCCCCTCTCTACTTCCCTCAGAGATGCAGTCTGGTTCACTACTAAATCCCCAGCTGCAAGAACAATTTATCAAATGGACAGTCAATAAATTTTGTGGCTGAATGATTGTTGGCAATCTTGATTTCCCAGATTTAGGTAAATAAAAAGGACAGCAATTACCATCTTCTATGTGTGTGCTCTTTTAAAATTGTTTTTATGATTAAAGTCCTACCTTATTTGAAAATAAAAAAAATCAGCAACATGGCTAAGTGCAACCCCCCAGGGGGTGAGCAGTAGTGAGAACTTGGGTTTCCTGCCTTTCCTCGGTGTTAATTAGAAGTTTGGGAAAGCTTTGGGCACATCTCTGAGTTTTTAAGCCTGAAATCCTGTATGGGAACTAGAATTCTTTTTTCAGAAAACATGCATGACTTCCACAGTCAAAGACAGACTTTTTGGTAGCATGATGTATTTATTTGCCTGACAAATTATACCAGTCACCACATGCTCATATCACTTCCTGATGCTCTGTCTGAAATTTCAAGCATTTAGGAGAGATTCGGTTATGAAAATTCTTGATTATCTGTCATCTATCAATCTTCTGTTTTGATTTAAAAATACATCTCGAAATGTGTTAATAAACTAGATGGAATCTTTTCATAATGAATATGTATATCAAATTGCCATGATGTATGCTTAAAAATTTTACAATTTTGTCAATTGTACTTCAAAAAGCTGAAATTAAAAAATAAATAAGTGCTATAGGCAAAATTCTTCTAAAACTTTAATTAATTGATTGATTAAAATTGGAAAAATACATTGAAAAACGTAAGAGTTTCAAAAATAAGCTATTGTGATGGTTAGACAAATAATTTTTTTTTTTTTACAATTTTATGAAATTGCTGGCTCTCCCCTTGGGCTTTTCTCTAATGATTCCTCACAACTGATAGAAATAACCAGTTGGGAAAAGCTTCTAGTAGGAAATATAAGGAGGTAAATATAGCAATCATGTGTAATTCTGATTTCTTCTCAATGGATCATGTGACATTTCTGATTATAAATATATGGCAGACAAGCACTGATATGAAAAATGTGCTGTTATGTAATGCCCAACAATACACCAGATGGAAAATGTGAGCACTTTGACTGGAAAGTGAGTTATTTGGTCTTTCCATTTGTGTTTATCTTCAAAGGATAAATTACAAGCAGAAGATGTACTGTATGGATTAAGGATCTAAAAGCCTCTACTGTACTCTGGAAATTGTTCAGCAATGTGAAAGGACAGCATACTTAGCTGGCCAGACAGACACTCTTATCTATTCTCTAGTACGGTTGTTGCATGTTGAGATGATGGGGTTAAAGAAAAATGTACCCTGAAATGAGGATTTCCAGCTTCTAAATATTCAACATAAACCCTAGGGCCAGACAGGGTTTATTTTAATTTCTGTTCACAACGCCCTGGGAGGTGCATCATGCTGAAAGTTTTCTCATTCAGAAAATATTTCAATCTTTCATGGTTTTGCAGTGTCTCTATGAAAGAGGACTCAATACACAGAGAAATGATCTCTTATATGGCCATTTGAAATGTATTTATTTATTTTCATATCACCTGAATAATTTATGTGATATATTTTGCTACTTATAGAGACGAGGAACTCAAAAGCAATTTTTTAGAGCTAAGAAAGCTTTTTTCCCCCCATAAACATCAAGCTAGTACTCAGAATGTCCTTATGAGCAATATAATAAAATAAAAGATGAATATTTAGTATATAAGTAGAAATAGAAAAATTCACACTTACATTATTGCCATACACCTCAATGAATAAAAGAATTACAAACCATGAAACTGAAATTCAAGATGACAAAACCTCCAAAAGGGAAATAGCTCCATTGGCCAAGAATGTATAAATTATTTCTACTTTCAATACCAGCATAGAAAACCATACAGCATATCTTAAATTTGGAAAATAGGAACTAATTTTAAAGTAGCATATGTGATGATAGCAATGGGGAATATGAAGTGCTTACCATGCCCTGTTCCTCCCTAGCCCAGCCCACACATAAATTGTCAGAGTAGCCTTTCTAAAGAGCACAGTTCTGAACATGTTGCTTCCCAGGTTACAATTATTCAAAGGCTTCCTCCTATCTATAGGATAGCTAAAAACCTTTTTTTCCTTTGGAGAATATATACTGAAATATTTATAGATAAATTGATGTTATGGCTGAGATTTGCTTCAAAATAACCTGGGGAGCATGGAAAGGAGGGAGGAGGTGAGACACAGATGGAATAAAATTGGTCAAAAGTTGATCATTTTGGAAGATGGGTGATAACTCCGTGGGGTTCATGATCAGATTTTACCCACTTTTGTATGTTTTATAAAGTTTTTTTAAAGATTTATTTGTTTATTTATTTGATAGAGAGAGAAAGAGAGAGAGAGAGCAAGCACAAGCAGGGAGGAGGGGCAGAGGGAGAAGCAGACTCCCCACTGAACAGGGAGCCAGATGCAGGGCTGGATCCCAGGACCTTGGGATCATGACCTGAGCCAGAGGCAGAGGCTTAACTGACTGAGCCACCCAGGCATCCCTATAAAGTCTTTTTTTAAAAAAGGAAAGAAAAACTCTTTACATTGACTTGGAAATTTTTCTATAACTTGGACCTAATAATTTACCTTTCTTAAGTTTACAGTCCACTTCTCAAGCATCGGAAGCCACATCCAAATTCATTGTCAAAAATGTTGTCCCTGAGCTTAAATTTTTATTAACTTGGTGCCTTTGTTCAAGTAGTTTTTCCTTCCTGGAATGCTCTTCTCTCTTAGCTTCACTTATTAAACTTCATTTTTTGAGGCTGGGTCCTGTCTTCTGTAAATGATGGTGTTAGACCAGAAAAACTTCCAACAGCTCTTCTCTTCTGTGATGACTGAGCTTGCCTGACCACTCACTCCCACAGAGAAAAAGATTGACTTAGGAATAAAGGACTGAGGACCCAACTAGCCACAGTTTGCGTTAGGACCGATAAATACCTGCAATATCAAGTTGTTTGGGAATTTTTTATCAAATTAGGTTTCCTCCCTTTCTTATATTTGATAATTATTAACTTCTTAGAAACATATCCCAAATGAAAGTTGTTTTAAATAGTCTCTAAATTCTACTTAGCAGTACATCAGATGAATTCATGAAATGAGTGTACCTTAGGGAGAGAAGTAGTTAGAGATAGTCGGATCCTAGGGACTGGCTACAGGAATTTGGCTCACGGGCATGAGATTCAAGAGACTTCCACAGGAAGGAAGAATGTCTAACCTGATTTTGGCTCTCCAGATATCATCTCAGGACTATTCCCCTTGTTTCAAATGACTTAGAGGAAACATTTTTGTTGCATGGATTTTCATTATTAAATGTTAACTTAAAAGAATAAAAACTAACAGCTACTGAATGTAACAAAAAAGCAAGATTTTTTCCCCTTTTTTAAAATTCTCTGATTATAAAAGTCACACACATTTTGCTTGTTAGAGTTTTATGATAATTAGAGAAAATTCCCTTTAATAATTACTCTTTTCCAAAATGTTCTTAGACAACGAACCAAATGACTTCTGGTATATCTCTCTGTCCCTCTTTGATGAAAAGTACCTCTCCTTACCCACCCAGGGGTAAGCACTAACAACAGGCATGTTTGTGTTCTGTGAGCGTGTCTGATACTAAACACAACTGACTGGACCAGTAGATAAAGATTCTGTCCTCCAGGATTCTATAATTGGGACTGAAATTAATTAATCAGTCTGGATGGGTGATGCAGCAATATTAAATCTGAATTAGAACATGTTTGGTTGATAGTAACAGAAATGAAAATCCAGATGTGCTTAAACAACATATAAATAACTTACTGGCTCATAAACTTAGAAGTCCAGAGGGATGATGTTTACTGCATGGCTGGATATTGGTGTTCAAATGATATCTTCAGGAATGAGTTTCTCCATTTCTGAGTTTGTTTTCTTTGGGTTGTCTTCATTCCCAGGCAACCTCTTCCCCTATAGAGGATGTTACCCACCAGGAACTTCATACCTATATTCTACCATTTTAGCAACTCTAAAAAAAAAGCACAATTGTTAATTAATTCTATAAAAATTCTCAGGAAGATTTTATTGGCCTACTTTGGATTTTGAGTCCACGAACCAAGAGCAAAGGCTAAGGTATTTCAATGCTCTGATTACCCAGAACCAAGTCAAAACCCCACACTTGAGGTCAGCTATGCCTGAAGCTCATGGATGGAAAGTGGAGAAGGAATGGTTCTTCAGAGGAAAGTCAAGGTGCTTTATCTTATCATAGGGTTATATATTGGAAAAAGAGGTGATTGTTAATTGGTTAATTGGTCTATGGACGGGCCATCTAGGGATGAAAAGGAAATATATAAACAAAAATTTCTTAGCAGAATGGATGGACTGGATGGCTATAAACCTAGGCTTTTTGTGATCTAAATGGCCATGATGCTTTCCCAATCTTCTGACTGGAGGTTGAGCCTCACTGATTGGTCATTGTTCATCTTAACTTGGATTTTGTTGGAAGGGAATGACTAAGGCATTTAGGCCAATCAAATAATGATGAAAAACATACATAGTATTCCTTCATAGTCTAGATAAATATCAAAACTTGGTTTACCAATTTCCTGGGTTAAGTCTCATGTATTGGGAACAAGTCTGCTTATCCAAACTAACGTGGTAGCCTATTGATCCAGTGGGCCTAATTGGTTTGCTTGCTTGTTGCTATGGTCTGAATGTTTGTGTCCTCCCAAAATTCATATGCTTAAATCCTAATGCCCAGTGTAATGGTATTAGTAGATGGGACCTTTGGGAGGTGATCAGACCACTCCCTCTTGAATGAGATTAATATCTTATGAGAGACCAGAGAGAGATTTCTAGTCCCTTCCTCCATGTGAGGACACAATAAGAAGTTGGCAGTCTGCAATGTAGAAGAGGGTTTTCACCAGAATCCAACCACACTGGCACCCTGATCTTAGACTTTCAGCCTCCAGAACTGTGAGAAATAAATTCTTTTGTTTATGAGTCATTCAGTCTGTGGTATTTTGTTATAGCAGTCTGAATGGATGAGACACTTGTTTACTTATCTTTGAAGAAAATGAAATTATACAGACCTAGTATTTGCCAACAAGCAGAATGTGTGGATTGCCTCTAGTACCATTCACTCTCCAAAGAAACAGATATAATCAGTTTCTTATTTCTACAAAATAAAAACTCTTTTTGGTAAATTTGAAATAATTTAGAATGAATGCAGACCCTTGAACAACATGAGGGTTGGGGTAGCACCCCCACATAGTTGAAAATCCACATATAATTTTGACTCCCCCAAAACTTTACTAATACCCTACTGTTGACCAGAAGCCTTACTGATAACATAAACAGTCAATTACAACATATGTTGTATGTTACGTATATCATATACTGTATTCTTACAATAAAGTAAGCTAGAGAAAAGAAAATGTTTTTAAGAAAATCATAAGGAAGAGAAAATATATTAACAGTACTGTACTGTATTTATGGGGGGAAAAATCCACATGCAAGTGGACCCACATTGTTCAAACTCATGTTGTTTGTGTTCAAGGGTCAACTGTATAAAAATTCAATTTAATTCCATTCAAGTCAAGCTTCATCTCCTTTATAAATCCTTTCTTGATCACTCTACCTGTATCAATTTCCTTCCACTTTTTCTTCCATCTTCTTTTCCTCCAGTAATTTTATTATATGTGTTACTCGTTGAACAATTGTTATGTGCCAGGCACTGTGCTAAATATTTTTCATTGATAGATGATCTAATTTAACCCACTCAACAAGTAGGTTATTGACGATAATGCTTATTTCCCAGAAATAGAGAGGCAAAAAACGTTGTCCACTATCACATAATTAGTGATCAAGCCCAGCTTTGAACCCAGACAGCTTGATTCCTGAGCCCACACCTTCAGCCACTTCCCTGCACAACCTCGCACAGCACTTTAATCTGTGCCCCTTATCTATAGCCCGGTGCCTGTCATGTAGTAAGCACTCAGTAAATGGTTGTCATTGTTTTCTTTATTATTACATTACAATGTTAGGCTCTCAAAAAAATGTCCTGTATTTTCTTCTCCCCATAGCATAGCCCCCTACAACTTGTGAGGTATGCATAACACTTCATGTGTTATTGAATTTAATCTATCAAATAGACCAGAAGTGGAAATCTGCTAAATATCATTATGTCGACTAGTAGGAGTAATGCACACTTTTTTCCAATTTAAGAAGCAGAGATCTTTTGTAATTTTTTTCAGTTTCATAAATGTACTAATTATTTCAACTCTTGGCCTTTTTTTTTTAATGTTAGATTTGCTGTTATTAATTATTGCATACATGTTACCTTCCTTGCTCAACTCTTCCAGTTCTTTTAAGTTTTTATTTAAATTCCAGTTAGTTAACATATAGTGCAGTATTAGTTTCATGTGGACACTACAGTCACTCAACACTTCCATACAACACCTGATGCTCATCACAGCAAGTGCACCCTTTAATCCCCATCACCCATTTAACCCATCCCCCTACCCACTGCCCCTTCAGTTTGTTCTTTATAGTTAAGAGTCTGTTTCTTGGTTTGTCTCTTTCTCTTGCCTTTTTTCCCTTTACTTGTTTGTTTTGTTTCTTAAATTCCACATCTGAGTGAAATCATATGGTATTTGTCTTTCTCTGACTGACTTATTTAGCTTAGCATAATACTTTCTAGCTCTGTCCATGTCATTGCAAAAGGCAAGATTTCATTCTTCTTTACATGGGTAATATTTTTGGCCATTTTTTTAAAGTGGTGCCAGGTAAAAAATATAGGATGGATTCTCTAGAACACATTCTCAGATTCTCATTAGATTTATTGTTATTTCATTTTATTTCCAGCTTTATCGAGATATAATTGGCATACAACATTGTGTAAGTCTAAGGGGTACAATGTAATGATTTGATATATATATATATTGCAAAATGAGATTTATTTTATTTTATTGAGATTAATTTTATTTTTATCATAATATTTTCCAGCTATTTTTAATGCTGACTCATGAAATAATGAGTATTACTTTATAATTTAGAGTAGAACTAAGATTAGAATTGAAGTGTGTTAAGAGAACACTGATTACATTTAATGCACTAGAAAAATCCATCAAGGTTTGTCATTTTTGAAAATATACCCCATCCTCTCGTGGACATCTTGTACACAGAGAAAGATCCCAGGTCATAGATAACACAGTTATGGCAACTGAGAACTTTACATCCGAGACATTTGGGGTCATTTTCAGTATATGGGGTAGGCAAAAGTCTAAAATGATTCCTTAAGATTTCCCACTCTAATATGATGAGCTATCAAGCCCTGATTAGTTATGTTACATGGCAAAAGGGATTTTGCAGGTATCATTAAGGTCACTAATCAATTGACTTCGGGTTAATCAAAATGATTATCTGGGCAGGCCTAATCAATCACATGAGCCCCTTAAAAGAGGGTGCTTTCTCAGGCTGGTGGCAGAAGAAGTCAGAGATTTGAAGCATGAGAATTCAACACACCACTGCTGGCTTGAAGATGGAGGGGGCCACATCCAAGGACCAAAGAGCAGCTTCTAGTTTCTGAGACCAGCACCTGGCAACAACCACAGGAACTGGATTCTACCAATAATCTAAGCTTGGAAGCAGAATCTTCTCTAGAGCCTCCAAAAAAGATCCCTGCCCCACCTTGATTTGGGGCTTATAAGACCCATCCAATCAAGTACCCCCAGACTTCTGATCTACTGAACTGTGAGATAATAAGTGTTATTTTAAGCTGTTAAATTTTGTGGCAATTTGTATGCAGCAATAAAAAACTAAGGCAGGCTTTTTTTTTTTAATTGGTTGACCCATATAAAATGCCAATATTCACTGGTTTTTATCAACATAAACAATGATTTCATTTGATTCAAACTAATATTATTTGGATATGTTCAATCTGATATTATTTGGCTGATGGGTTCTTAGAGCCTTGATAGCTTAGGAAGACAGCCAAAATATATATATATATATATATATATATATATATATATATATTCACAGACTTTACTCACTCCCTATCCTTTATTCTCCAAAATGCACACATCAAAACATGTATATATGTTGATCATTTCATCAGTCTTAAACCAGAGAAAATGTCTCCTACCTCTAATTATGCTGTTTCCAACTACTGCTATTACCAATGTTGAGCCATAGTAAAGCTTTTGTCTGTTCTCAAATGTAATCTTCAAGTATTTGAGGTCAGAAACTCTATGTTTATTTCCAGTATAATTTTTTTTACATAATGCTCACTTAGTAAATGAATATTTCAATGTTCAGGTTTCCAATGATGACCCTTCGAAATTCAACGGGTATATGACTCAGTTATATAGAGTGATATGGGGGTTTTGTTTTGGCGTGACCTTGGGGGGGGTGTTCATAGATTGAAACTTAAATTTTTTGTTCTACAAAGTAAAAGAGCAGTTGAGGGGTGTAGTAAGTTCCTATGCACAGAAACAGGACTCCAAGAACTGATGATTGAGCTGAAAATTCAACAAACCATCCTTTCAAAATAGCTCAGGAAAACATTTAAAAGAACAAAAAGGGGCAGAAGAATCTTCACTGGCAGAAAGAATCCCAGCAATTGTGTTTTCTTTACAAAACATGTATTTTTCTTTACTCTTTACATAAAAGGAGGACTCAGTGCAAGTAGGTAACAATGTTTTGTTGCCACAGTGAAGATTTTGAGAAGAGTAAAGACCAAACAGCTCCTCCTAGTTGTCACTGAGGGTGTGGCATTTATTATCAAATCAGGAAATGTGTTTCTGGTGAAGCTTAACTCTGAGATGCAATAAAGAAAGTAGTCATGTGTTCTGACCATTGTTGCCTCGATGACTCTAAATCAATGTTGCTCCCTCCGTTTAGACAGGAAGAAGCTGTGACTAACTTATAAAACTTATGGCCCATACAGTAGAATCCATCTACTTAGCAAATCCTCAGGGCCATACATACTTCCAAATAATAGTGTCCATTCTTCGGGCAGCTTTCATTCATGAGTTTCCTCTTATAAATTTTAGAATCTGCCAGGTAATTTTACCAACAGAATTTTGATCATTTCCAGTATTATTTAAGGATTATACATAGAAACTATTTTCAGAAGTAATAAAGGAATACTAATAAAATAAGGTACTTCATACTTGCAATAATCTTTTTTAATCTCATTAGAAAATAGATATGATTCTCAATACTTTAATTTGCAAAAATTCATTTCCAATGGTCCTCTTCTTCTCCTAGCCTATTTTAAATGGTCCTGATTCTTTTCTATTACTGCAAGCAGAGGCATGATAGTTTTTGTATATTCTATTAACTAATATAAAAGAAAAAAAAACTTTGAAAGAGTTAACATCATTATGTATTTCAATAGCTCTTACAGAATATTAGAATTGGAAGAGAATTTGGAAGTCACCCAACACAATACAAGCATGAATGATTCTCCTTCAAGTACCATCACAGAGTGATTGTACAGCCTTTTTGTGACTACAGCAGCCAATTTCAGACTTGGATAGCTCTTACCATTGAGAAGTTCATCCTTATGTTGAAATAAAATCTTTACCTCCCTATAATTTCTATCCATTGTTACGAAAGTCAAACTGTACTTCAGATTGTAGCTATTTTGTTCTTAACTTGCTAGTTATTATTTCATTATAGGTCTTTATCTAGTCACTGAAAATTCTGGCCAACACATTCATTCTATCAAACTACATTCTACGTTGTACACTGACATATATTTCTACAGAAGAAATTCCCAGAAGTAGGATTTTAATTTCCAAGTGGTATAGTCTTAAACATTGTCTCCGAAGCCATTTCATTCTTGAAATTCATGCAAAGCCATTTTCAAGTTTCCTCTGAAACACTCCACATGAACTCAGATTGTGAAAATGAGTTATAGTGCCTTTGAAGTCAAGGGTGTTTTAATTCCTCCAAATAGAAATATTAAAACTAAAATGTCAGAGTAAGCAATAGTAATGCTAACACAGTTAATATTGAAGATAAATGTTAAACATGTGCACACATTTGGTTGCAAAGAGCATTGGCAAATGTAGAACCAAGAGTGGTTTCATTATGGACAAATCTACCTGGAAAGTTACATTAAATTGCTTTACATGCCGTATCTTGGCATTCTATAAGATTAAAAAAAATCACAAACGTTTATTTCTAGAGAATGTAGCTAGTAATGACTAGGACTGTAGATTTAGAAAAGAGGCTTCTTTACCCTATTCCTGATGATTTTCCATAAGCACAGTCCTGGTGACTCTGGTTGACCTTTTTCTCATTTTGTCTCTCCTCTGGAGAAGTGAAGTGACTTACTGAATTGGTGAATTTGGAAAGAACAACCAGGCAAGCCAGCTGAACTCTGTACTCCTTTTACCCCTATGTATGGAGCCTGGTCATTGAGCTCTTTATTGCTTCTCTATTCCTCCATGCATCTGGTCTTGTTGCGACAGTCACATGCCCTCTGTGGGTCACTCCAGTCCAGTGGGGCCTTCAATGGGCAGATGAGCCTCCCTAATTCCGGGCACAGTTAGCAGGCCCACGTCAGTTCCATCGTGAATCACTTCTTCCATCTTAGCCCTCATTGGCCTTCTCTTTAGGAAGCAGGCAGGAAAGAGATGACTGTTTTATGAGCTGCACTGCCCACCTCCAGGGACCCCAAGAAGAGGAAATCATGAAGTAGAGTAACAAAGATTTTCTGATGACTTAAACAGAGGGGAGAAACGAAGTTTTTATTCTTGCTAGAGATAAAGCTTTATTTCTTCACCTTTTCTCTTAGAAACAAAGTGAGTTGGGATACAAGCCCATATTCCTTGCTAAGATATATATTTCAATATTCTGGGTATATGTAAAATATGTACATGAATACTTAGCAAGTATAAATGTGTCCTTACTTTATATTCAGCCATTGTTGAAAGCGAGGTTAAAAAATTGTAATTGATAAGAGCTGTGTTGTAACTACGTAATTGTTTAACCCAGGAGTAAGAAATAATCTAATTCAACATACTTGTTTTACATATAAGGAAACTGAGGACCAGAGAGTTTTTTCTTTTTCCTTAAGTGTAATCAAGGTGACACAGATATATGTACTGATAAATCAAGGACCAGAGTGCCAATTATATAAAACTGCTAACTGATAAATAAGAAACCAAAAGCTCCCTTAAATGCCACTCTGCAGATCACTCTTATGGATCTTTGCAATATACTAATGATGTAGACAGATATAATTTTATTCAGTTTTTAACAAAAGAGGGTGATTCAGTAATAAAAATCGGTACTTCTCCTGAAATCATAAGTCAAATGAAGAATAAAATTAATAACCTAATTTTTATCAGTGCTTCCTATACCCGATCACACATGCTTAACTTTTGACAGTTCATCACATACTGAGTAATTATACATTGAGATATATATACCTTGTATATATACAAAATGTTGGGTTAATTTTCAACACAAAAGCATTTTCCTCTTAGGGAAACAAGGACCTTTAGACTAGGCTGCAGGACTTAGGTTCTTAATCATATGCCCCAGTAAAGAAAAATGAAAACAGTTAAGGCAAGAATTATGCAAATTATATATAACAAGGGGCCTTCAACACAGTTTTGTTGTTATTGTTGTCAATATTAATGACATCTTGTAACTCAAGCTTTAGGTAGCTTGCAGCAAGCTCTCCCATCTCACCAAAACTGAGCAAGCTTTCGCCGCATCCCCAACTTGGTCGTGAACAATAAATAATGTGCCCATTTTCACTTACATTGTTTTATGCGCTATGAAGTCATTTGAACCTTACGGTCTTCCTTCACATCAGCAATTCTGACAGGAGACTTTTCTTTGAATTTTGCTGCTTAGGCAAGAGTCCAACCTTGAAGCGGTAGACGCGAAAGCATAAAAATGAATCAGGAACGCTCAAGTGTCATTTGGGAGAATGGCAAAAAAGAAATACAGCATCGCAAATCAAAACAGATCGATGGCCTACAATCAGTGGGTGAGCAGACCTTTCTATGTGGCTGTGAGAACTGACTTGCCCTAGGAACTGTCTCCTCGGGCTTCCGGGAGCTTCATTGTCTAACCTCGGCTCAGGAGGCTCAGGCTGAACATTGGTGCTGTACTCAGTTCAACACTCCATGCTTGGGGGAAGGATACAAAGGAATGTGAGAAGGATCCCCTGCCATTTCGGGGTTTATACTTTAGTTGGGGCGAGAAAACTAAACAGCTGAAATAACCAGACCACAATTTCAATGTAAAATCTCTTAAACAACTTCCGCTCAATCAATCCGTGCACCACCTTAACCTGCACTCGGCTTTCTCTCCATAGAACACGACGGTGATGCCGCGCATGCTCGAAGCCCATGGTCCCGTCCAGCATGCCGATCGATGCTCTTCTGCTCCCATCCCTTGGGTTCCATATTTACCAGGGGTCAGTTGTCGGGTAACAAACTGTTTATTCCATTTGTACTTGTCTTTATAATCATGTGATTTAATTAAATATTTTTGAACCTTTGAAATCGAAGTGTGAAAAAGAGCATTTTCCTTGAAAATTAATTTGAATTCCTTTGGAAAGACATCAAGTGGAGAATTTAAAATATTGTTTTTGAATTGTGTGTGGGCAAGACAACTAAAAAAATGAGGAAAAATAGTAATCTGGAAAGATACTTCACTCAGATGGTCTACATCAAGGGTCAGCAAGCTTTTTCCTAAAGCAACAAATAATAAATGTTTTCAGTTTTGTGGTTCATATGGTCTCTCTTGCTGCATAACTCTGTTACTGTAGCAAGAAAGCAGCCATAGACAATATTTTAAAAAATGGTCATGGCGGTATTCCGTAAAATTTCACTTAGGAACACTGAAATTTGAATTTCATGTAATTGTCTCATATCATAAAGTATTATTCTTTTGGTTTTCTCAACCCTTTAAAAATCTAAAACTTGTTCTTAGCTTACAGGCTGCACAAAAAAAAAAAAAAAAAAGACGGGCTAGACTTGGCCCCTAGGTTTGCTGATTTCTGGGTTAGGTTAGGTATCTAAAAAAAAAAAACAATAAAAAACAGGAATTTGGGATTGCTGCATTAAAAGGCATATGTATTTTATTTTTAGTGCTTATTTAATTTCTTTAATGCAGTATAGATATGGCATAATTTTGAATATTTTTAATAGGTATACATTAGATCATCTGCACATTCTACAAATAATCACAAGTCCTCCCTTCTGATTTCTGATCTAGTGTCTACCATCCCCTCGTTGCTGAAATGTCCTCTTGGTCAGGACATGTTGAGGTATCTGAGCTCTAGGAACAAGCCTTTGGTGTCCTTCCCAAGGAGCTGAAATAAATCTTGTTTGCCAAAGACAGTTTGCAGGTTGGGTAGCAGAATTCTCTCACTTGTCTTACCCTCTCGTTGTCCTTCCAACTTGAAAAGCTACTGAATTAGAGAAAACGACAACATCTATCTCCAGTACTAGAATAATTAAAAACATTCAGTTGAAATCAAGTGTCTTGACAGTTCTTTTTCCTTATTATTTTGCTTTTTTATAATTTTATTCTATTTTTATCAAGAGATAATTAGTACAAAGTGAATAATGAAAAACAGCTGTTCTTACCCCATCGCTCCACATCTTTCCTTCCTCCATCACCTTACCCACTCCCTTAAGCACGCTTTCTTTTCTCTCATCTTCCCAATTCCACCATAATTTCTAGCAAAATCAATATTCAGAGTTTCTGCTACCCTAATTTTTTAATTTGAGTGTTACTTCTTGCCCTCTGAATGCCCATACAGATATAAATACTTTTTTATTCATACAATAAGCCTCTTCTCTCTCTACAGTCACTGATTTTCAGGTTTTCATTTATTTCATCCAAATCTTTTTGTTTTGTCTTCTGTAAGTCCATTCTGATCTTTCTTCATGTCAGAGGTTTTCCTTAAATGTTTGGTGACCTATGGCTGTCTATTTAGATTTAGAATCGAGGCACCAAAGATCTAATTGGAAACTCTGTGCCCATGATGGAGCTTATTGACAGACTGGAATCACTGTAGGTGACTGGGTCGGCATCTGGCTATTTCATTGTATCTACAGATCACCCTTTCCAAAAAGACTCAGTCCAGAGAGAAAGTCTCCCATCTGCCACATGGAGAGTAAACATGTAGACTTTCAGTCAATCCTCCTGTTTCAGCCCTGGGTTTCTCCTCTACCACTCTTCCTGCCACTGCATTTGGTATTTCTGGCTCTACCTATACAGTCAATCAAATTCCTGGCTCCTGCCTTGATGAGGTGAGGGAGGGGTCAACTGGTCCTTGGCTGGGTGGAGTAGGGTAGAGATTGAAGAGGGTGTCAAGTTCCTGCTTACAGAGAGACGTTCAAATACTTCTTAGTCCTTTTCTTCCCCATCTTCAGAGGTATCTGGTGCCTCTACTTATTGACAGGGGTTCTTGAGTGCTTCTTGAATATAAATCGGCTTCCTTCTTATTGGCTTGCAGACATTTATTCTGTGAATTTAATAATCACTTCTCCATCTGCTTTCCTTCTTCCAAAATGTTGTTGATTTCTTTTATCTGCTGTCTCTTTATTCTTGTGGTTTTTTACTGTTTTTCTCTCTGAAATATCATACTAGCGTGGTTTCAGGAGTGTGTAGAGGAAATGCATGTGCTCTGTCTACCATGTTTTAGTAATGTGCATTTTGAGTGTTACCAAAATGCCCTTTGAAAAGAATGCACCAATTTACACTTCCCAAATCTGTGCACATGCATACCTTTTTTCAACAAACACACTTGCCAATAGTATGTGAATCAAACTTTTTCATCCTTGCCAATTTGTTACTATATTTTATGTTCCTTAAGAGTAAGACCTGTATCTTGCCTACTTTTGTCTCCTACACACAATGTTTGGCACAGAAACATCTGCAGGAAAGAGCATGGACCAAAAAGTCAACCATCCCAGCCCTTCAGTGACTAAGAATTTGCCTTTGGCCATGTTATGTCATTCCTCCAGAACTCTGGCTATTAATCTGAATTCAATGTTACACTCTTCTTAGTATTAATATTCTAGGTGTGTGTGTTAGCTTGCTAGGGTTGCACTCACAAAGCACAAAAAAACCTGAGTGGCCTTTTTTTAAATTTAATTTTATTTATTTTGACAGAGGGGACACAGCAAGAGAGGGAACACAAGCAGGGGGAGTGGGAGAGGGAGAAGCAGGCTTCCCGCCGAGCAGGGAGCCTGATGTGGGGCTCGATCCCAGGATCATGACCTGAGCCGAAGGCAGACGCTTAACCACTGAGCCACCCAGGCACCCCAAAACCTGAGTGGCTTAAACAACAGATATTTATTGTCTCCCAGTTCTAGAAGTCCAAGATAAAGGTGTCACGGGGTTGGTTCCTTCTGAGGGCTGTGAGGGAAAATCTGTTCCAGGCCTCTCCTCTAGCTTCTGGTGGGTTGATGGCAATCTTTGGCATTTCTTGGCTTATAGATGCATCACCCCAATCTCAGCCTTCATTTTCATATGGCATTCTCCCTGTATATGTCTATCTTAAATTGCCCCTTTTTACAAGGACACCATTCATATTGGACTAGGGCTTACCCTAATGACCTTGTTTTAACTTGGTTACCTCTGTAAAGATCTGATTTCCAAGTAAGGTCACATTCTAAGGTACTAGGGGTTAAGACTTCAACATTTGAATTTGGAGGGAAACAATTCAACCCATAACAATGCTCTAGGCAGATGCTCTAAAACATTTGATGGATGACCCGAATCTATTATTTATAAATAAATGGTAAAATATCAGACGAGTTTATCATAGGAGCTAAAATTCTCCAGGTACACATGGATAGCCAGAAAAAGAGAAAAAAACTGAAGTAGAACTGCAAACAGCAGTGCAAAGCTGGTAAACCAAGCCCATGCAGTCACCAGCAACAGGGCAACTCAACTACTGGCCATGTAAGGAAGACTGAGACAGACCCCACCATATCGGTTAATATAGAATTGGGCTACCGGAAAAAGATGATCAACCACACAGAGGCTTAAAGAATAAAGGAATGCATTTCTTTCTCATGCAACAGTCTCGGTATGAATGGTCCAGGTCAGTGGAGAAGCTCTGCTCTTCATGATGATTCAGGTCCTGACCTCTTCCCAAGAAATTTTCTTCATCTGCATGGTAAAAAGCTAGATGGCTTCCATGCCTGCATTTCAGCTGGGGGTAAGGAATAAAATAATCTGGAGGAGGTATGCCCATTGAATTAAGTCCCAGACCCCACAGTAGGGACACCTTGCTTCTCACATCCCGCTGGTGAGAAGTATTTCCATTCAACTCTTATAACTGCAGAGGAAGCTGTAAAATGTAGTCTAGTTGTGCACAAAGGGCCTAACTGTGGAGGAAGAGAATGGATCTGGGTGGACAGTCTCCACCATATTCCTTATAGAACCTCAAATAATAGAAATGTATTTATTCTTAAAGACTTTATTTATTCACTTGAGAAAGAGAGAGAGAGCAAGCAAGCCCCAGTTGGGAGAGGGGCAGAGAGAGAGGGTGAAGCAGACCCCCTGCTGAGCAGAGAGCCCAACGCAGGGCTTGATCCCAGGACCCTGAGATTATGACCTGAGCTGAAGGCAGATGCTCAACCATCGGAGCCACCCAGGTGCCCCGAAATTTTAAAAAGTCTTTTTGTAGGAGTAAATTCAATGCCTACCATCAAAGAGTTTATAGTGTTATTTGGGAGAAAAGAATCCATGTTAACTTATTTTTTAAGGAGCCATAACAATATGCCATTCTACATGGAAAAGAATATAAGTATAATCAACATGAGAAGAAAAAGAGCAGATTGGGCTAGAATAATCAGAGAAGACCTATAATTATTTTCATTGTCACTAATAATCATCATTTTTCTTATTGGTTTTCTCACTTGCACACAGAGATAACAATCATCAGTAACAACTTCACACAGAACACAATTTATATCACCTTATTTACACACTAATTATATTAAATGGTAATAGATGCCAGGATTAGCTACCAATTAGCTTAATAACCATTTAATTCAACACCTGGAGAAGCCATGGTTATAGCATTTGGTTCCTGTGGTGTCTTTTCCATGGATTTGAACTTAGACTTCCTTCCAAATTCAGTCTTTGACATCATGTTCCAAGAGAAATAAAATTTGTTTTCAAAGAGCAAACTGGTAGAAAAGGAAATAATGTCTTATAAGCTAAAAGGAAATAGTAAGACAATAGTAAAAGAATCTATGTAATGAAAAACTGTCAAAAGTAATACTTTTAGGGTGCCTGGGTGGCTCAGTAGGTTAAGCGTCTGCCTTCGGCTCAGGTCATGATCCCAGAGTGATTGAGCCCCACATCGGGCTCCCTGCTCAGCAGAGAGCCTGCTTCTCCCACTTCCTGCCGCTCCCCCTGCTTACACTCTCTCTCTTTCTCTCTGTCAAATAAATAAATAAAATCTTTAAAAAAAAGTAATACTTTTATTGGGCACAAAATAAAAGAGACACAAAACTATCTAAAAATGTATAATAGAACTTCAAGTTATATTTAAAGGAAGGCATAGTATTTTTTTTCAACTTACTGATTAATATATTTAAAATCTCTGAAAACTGAAGAGGACTCCCACTTTCAGCTAACATAGGATCACAGGAAACAAATTTACACTCTCACCTAAAACAAACATAAAAAAAGTAGGGAGAGAGAGGGAAATTGAGAGAGACTGGGAAAAAGTATATGAAACCATGGTCTCCAAGGCACTGGGCATCAGGTAAAAAAGGACAGTGATTCTTAAGAGACCCAAAACAAATGAAGTGAGAAAAAAACTGTAAACTGTACTTAATGAAATTTGAAAATTTTTCAGTTCAAAAGACACCTCTGTAGAATAAAAAAAAAGCTATACACCAGGAGAAAATATTTTCAAAGCATATAGCTGATAACTTGTATCCAGAATACATAGAAAGTTCTCAAAACTCAATAATAAAAAAAAAAACTAAAAATGAGAAAAAGATTTGAAGAGCCACTTTATGAGAGAAGACATATAAATAGCAAGTGAGCACATTGAAAGATGCTTAACATCACTAGTCATTAAGAAAATGCAAGATAAAATCACAAAGAAGTCACTATATACTTATTAGAATGGCTAAAATGTAAAAAATGGATCATTGTAAGTGTTGACAAGGATGTTAAGAAACTGTAATCCTCATACATTGCTGGTGGGAATATAAAATGGTGCAACTAGTCTGGAAAACCATTTGGCATTTTCTTAAGATGTTAAAAAATATACCTATGATATGATCCAGCCATTTCACTCCTAAACATTTACCCAAAAGAAAAGAAAGTATATATCCAAACACTTACAAGCAAATATTTTTTGCAGTTTTTATTTCTAGTCATCAAAAACCACTCAAATGTCCATCAGCAGATGAATAGATGAATCTATTGTGGTTTATCTATTTAATTGAATACTATTTAGTAATAGAAATAATGAACTATCAATATAAGCGACAGCATAGATGAATCTCAAAATAATTATACTGAGTGAAGAAGTCAGGTACAAATGAATATATATATGTACATATACTGTATGGTTCTGGTTATATAAAACTCTAGAATATGCAAACTAATCCATAGTGACAGAAAACAGATTAGAGGGATAGACATGGCAGGAGGGTGGGATTGCCCAAGGGAACAGGGAAACCTTTGAAGGTGATGGATATGTTCACTATCTTAATTGTGGTGATCATTTCTTGGGTGTACACATATGCCAACATTTATCAAATTGTACATTTTAAGTATATGCAACTTATTATATGTCAATTATACCATTAAACTGTTAAAAAATCTTAAGGGAACATTTTAGAGAAAACTATATGTCCATGTTTTTTAAATTTTTAAAAATTCTCTCGGGGTGCCTGGGTGGCTCAGTCGTTAAGCGTCTGCCTTAGGCTCAGGTCATGATCCCAGGGTCCTAGGATCGAGCCCCGCATCGGGATCCCTGCTCCGCGGGAAGCCTGCTTCTCCCACTCCCACTCCCCCTGCTTGTGTTCCCTCTCTCACTGTGTCTCTCTCTGTCAAATAAATAAATAAAATATTTAAAAATTCTCTCACTATAGCTCTCTCTAAATAATCTGTTATTATTTGGGAATAACCAAAATCACAGTTTGCTGGAATATTAGAGTTGGTTGTCTAGGTTGTAACTTTAGGCAATTTTAATTAGCCCACAATTAAAAAACAAATTTGATAAAGAACACACAATGGGGGCTCCTGGGTGGCTCAGTCAGTTAAGCGTCCAGCTCTTGGTTTCAGCTCAGGTCCTGATCTCACACGTTGTGAGATCAAGCCCCACCACACCACTGCCTTGGGCTCAGGGGGAGTGTGCTTGGATATTCTCTCCCTTTGCCCCTCCCCCTGCTTGCACATTCACACTTTCTTTCTCTCTCAGATAAATAAATACATATTAAAACAAAAAAAACCACACACACAATGAAAAGACAAAGACTTTCATAAGTAAAGGAGAATACCTTCTAATTTGATATATTGTGTGCCTAAATTGAAAAACTCACTTCCTCAGAGAGGTTAGAAAGTATCAGAACAAACTTGATGCTCTAATTATAATTCGTACTTAGTATTGCTCCCTTCCAAACTGAAATGAATTTATAATTTGGGTCTGTAAACATTTGTATTATTTTGCTTCAAAATTTAATTGGACAAAGGAAATGGGATGATTAATTGAATGTGTAAGTAGGTAAGCTATCAGGAATCTTTCTAGAATTGTGTACAATTGACAAAAATGTGACCATATGTTGCAAAAAATAAAGGATAAACTACCAAGTATCTTTAAGATGAGCCATAACTGATCACACAGAGCTGACAAAGACATTATAATTACTTTTAATTTCCAAATTAACCTAAAAATAAATGGATTCTCTAGTTTTAAAAGATGAGTAAATTGACAAATCAACCGAACACTATGGGAATTTCAAAACATTTTATGAAAAATTGTGTTCCTAAATATCATGTTGTATTCTAAAATTAAAGATATGACAGATTATTGCTTGTTTTTGATGGAGAGTCTCTGAAAGGCTTAAATGATTACTGATCCATCAGGTCTGCCCAAGAAAGTTTTGTTTCCGCATAAGGAATTTATGTACACTAAATATTGATAAGACCTTGGAGTTTATTGCTCACGGAAGTAGAGAAATCCGAATAAGCTTTCCTCGATTTTACAAACTCTCAACTAAGTTATTTCAGTATCTAAAATGAATTCAAAAGCAAAACTCATCTTTACATATATGAAAATGTGTAAAAATCTTTAGCTTGTACATATATGACATTTGTAGATTCATGAGGGACTTTTAAAGAAAAATTTCTGTTTCTAATGTGGTAAGGCTCTTGATTCTTCTTTGTCTTAACAAATTTCTTGGTGGATAAATCAAATTATTTCCAAGGGAGTCAGGAAGTTACAACATGTATACTTAAAAATAAAATCCTCTTTTCTTTATAATTGTATAACCATTAGATCGTTTGTTCCAATCATGAGAGCATTTTGCTCTGGGAAAGATAGAGTAGTTGAGGGACACATACTCAGCAGAGAGAGAGAGACCAAAAAAAGGCCAAGACATGGGAAATCCAAGGAGAAAGCCCTGAGCCATATTATTTACTAAGTTTGGAAAAGAATTCATGTGCCCTAAATCTATTTGGCTATAATTTACAACTTAAACCATAGCTTATGTGAACTATTCATGTCATCGTTAGAAACTGTTGGAATCTGTATTGTCAGAGTTCATCAGGAAACAGAATTCAAATGATTTCCCCTGAAAGATGTTGGCGAAGGCCCTGGTAAAGAGGTGTGGGCATGGCAAGGGATATAGGGATGTTGGAGACTCCCAAGGACTGGCAAGGCATGAAGTTTTATCACTTCTAGAGCTGCCATCATAGGAGGGAGCCAGTGAGAGTTGGAGCCTCAGAGAACAGTCTGGCAGGATATGTGGTTCCAGACTACTGTTCCTCCCCATTTATTTTTAGTTATTACCTCTACCTCAACCTCCCCCCTTCCTCCAAAAATTAAATCTAATTCAAATTCTACCTAATGAAATAAATTAACAACGAAGAGATAAGATTTTATCAGGTAGGGTTGAGTTGTTTGGTTTTTTTTTTTTTTTTTTTTACCCCTAACCACACCTCAAGAACCAGGTTTCACCCTCTTGGGGGCACTATTGCTCCCTCTGAGAATGGTCTAGAGAGAGGCAGCTGCCACCTGAACTGTGGCCCTGTAGCAGGGAGCAGGCTTCAAAAGAAGCACCCTGACCTCTCTGTCCTCCTGCCCTCCAGCAAGCAGAGGATCCCACCATATCATCCAAGGGTCAGCTCCCAGGG
>NC_138371.1:19079021-19182058 GCF_054177405.1 Leptonychotes weddellii | reverse complement strand
TGCCATTTGCAACGACATGGATAGAACTGGAGGGTATTATGCTGAGCGAAATAAGTCAATCAGAGAAAGACATGTATCATATGATCTCATTGATATGAGGAATTCTTAATCTCAGGAAACAAACTGAGGGTTGCTAGAGTGGTAGGGGGTGGGAAGGATGAGGTGGCTGGGTGATGGACATTGGGGAGGGTATGGGCTATGGTGAGTGCTGTGAATTGTGTAAGACTGTTGAATCACAGACCTGTACCTCTGAAACAAATAATACATTATATGTTAAAAAAAAAAAAAAAAAGAAGATAGTAGGAAGGGAAAAATGAAGGCAGTGAAATCAGAGGGGGAGATGAACCATGAGAGACGATGGACTCTGAGAAACAAACTGAGGGTTCTAGAAGGGAGGAGGATGGGGAGATGGGTTAGCCTGGTGATGGGTATTAAAGAGGGCACATATTGAATGGAGCACTGGGTATTATACCCAAAGAGTGAATCACGGAACACTACATCAAGTAATGATGTAATGTATGGTGATTAACATGATAATAAAATAAAATTAAAAAAAAAAAACTTATGTGAGGCAAATCTCTTTGTAGGAAGCCTAGTGCGTCCTGGTGAAGAACATGGATTTTTGTCAGGAAGACCTTGATTGAGGTTCCAGCCTTGTCCCTCTCTTACTGCACAAGCTTAAGGACCATCTTCAAACTCTCTAAGCCTCAGAGAGAAAAATGGGCCTATTTATATCTATTTCTGGCAGTTGTTTAGACAGTAAACTAAAATAACATAGGCAGAGCACTTAGTAACATGACCGGCTGGATAAATATTCCCTAAATGTGAATTCGAGCACGCTTCTCATCTGCCCTTCTTTCCTTTCATTCATACGTGCTAAGTACTTACCCAACGGTGCCTTATGCTCTGTGTTGGGCACACAGTAAACATGACAGAGATTCTCTCCCGCCATGCTTGTTAGTCCAGTGGAGTCTGAGGTAACAGTCCTCCACGTGCGATTCAGAATATCAAAACACGGTCAGACTGTTTGAAGGAAATTGGTTCACAAAAGAATGGCCCTGGATGCCACAGCTGACCTATCAGGTAGCAGCGTTGGGTGTGACATCTTCTGAAGAAATGAGTCTCATGCTGAAGAAATCATCCACTAAATTCTTGAGCCAATTGCTCTCCCTCTACCTTTGTGCCAGAGGGGGATCATTAAGTGATACCACCATTTCAACAAGGCTGGTGATTTACAAAACAACATTCTAAACCTCAGACCCTTGTCTGTAAGAGTGAGTGAGTGGAGGACAGTATTTACCTCAGAGGGTTGTTGATGGTTAAATGAAAAAAAACAAAAAACAAAAAACAAAACGCATACAAAAAGCACTTAGTATGGGGTCTGGCTCAAAATAAGTGCTTAATGAAATCTAGCTAATTAAATGTATTTCTCTTCAGGTGCTAGAATCTTTATGACCTGATGTGGGCACTTTGACACAGTAATGATTTTAGAATTTTCTTTTATTTTAAGCTTTTATTTTTAAGTAATCTCTGCACCCAACATAAGGCTTGAACTCACAACCTAGAGATCAAGAATCATACTCTTCTGACTGAGCCAGCCAGGCGCCCCAATGTAGTAATGATTTTAAATATCTGTTGCATCTTGGGTGCCTGGGTGGCTCAGTTGGTTAAGCAACTGCCTTCGGCTCGGGTCATGATCCTGGAGTCCCGGGATCGAGTCCCGCATCAGGCTCCCTGCTCGGCGGGGAGCCTGCTTCTCCCTCTGACCCTCCCCCCTCTCATGTGCTCTCTGTCTCAAATAAATAAATAAAATCTTTAAAAAAAATAAATAAAAATAAATAAATATCTGTTGCATCTCAGTAAAATTTTCATAGTCAATGAGAGAGTGTCTCAACTTTATCTAGAAAATGGTTCAGCATGGATTTAGAGATATATTTATACTTTCACTTTCATAATTCAGTTGCATCACTTTAATGTATTATAACTAAGCAATAAAAGAAAGTCGATAGAAAAGGCATCTACTGACCACCTGTATCACAGTATTCTGTTGTTGGCTTGAAAGTTTATTTCAGAATGTGCACACTTATTTGTAAGCATCTGACACAACCTTCATGATTAGCTGCATATGAGATACTAAAAGTATATGAATGTGTAAGGATAGAAAATAATTTAAATAGTGGAAATCCTTTAAGTATTTAAAAAATATTTTAAGTTTGTAAAAAAATTTTCAGCCTTTCAAAAACCTTTAGGGGCGCCTAGGTGGCTCAGTGGGCTAAGCGGCTGCCTTCAGCTCCAGCCATGATCCCGGTGTCCTGGGATCCAGCCCCCACACCACATGGGGCTCCCTGCTCAGCAGGGAATCTGCTGCTCCCTCACCCTGCTCTTGTGCTCTTGCTTGCTCTCTCATCCTCTCAAATAAATAAATAAAGTCTTAAAAAAAAACAAAAAAACAAAAAACCCACAACCTTGAAAGCCACCAGCATAAAATAAAATAAAACTAGAAAAAGGAGCGACATACAAAAATAAAAATTTCCCCAGAAACTGTTACTTTTCTTGGGAAGCTGAAATGTTCTCTATCATAGTTTCAGTGAAGTGTTCCAGTTGCACAGTAGTTAGTTTCATTTTACTGGATGAATTAGACTCCTTTGCAAAGCCTTTTGGGAGTTACTCTAATGAGAAAAGAATACTCCTGTTAAAAAACAAAGGGCATAGATGAAGGCTTTTAAAAGTGCTGATTAAGTAATAATGTAACTTAAAATATAAACAAAATGCTTATTAAGTGGAAACTGGCTAGCTTTCAAGGCAAAATTAAAGCCCTTATCATGTATTTTTCCCTGGTTGTAGGCACCCGGTCAATTGCAGACAAACTGCTCAGACATTCTACCCATGAGGGCTGCCCATGGGGCAGTTTACTTTTCCTTCTCACACCTGTGTTTAATGAGTAGCAGTTTTGCAAGCTTGGCCGTTTTCAAGCGAAGAAGATGGGAAGGATTTCATGCTGAAAAAATACAATCAAGATAAGAAACAAAACTGCTGCAATTTATCTCCATCCAGCCTTCCAATAGAAAGCCATGAGATAGAAAAAGACACTCTGAAGGCTCTGAATGCAGAAAGTTCCAAAGGTCACTTGTCAATGGCCTCCCTTCTAACCAGACCCAAAGAGATTAAGAACAGGATAAAAGCCAAAGGTTTTCAGAAAAAAAAACAGCCTACCTTCCTTTAAAGTAAACTTTGGGTCAAGGAGTTATTTCTTATCAGGGTAAGACTTTTTTTCAATAGGCAAGGGTTTCAACTAGGAAGGGTAATGTCTGCAATGCGTGTATTACTCTTAAAGGAAACTAATTTTCACTTGGAGAAAAATTGCCTTTTAAAATTTATCCCTTAAAATTGTTTTAATTTCAATTCTCTTTAAATGACTGGATCTGATAAATTCTTTTTGTGCTTCACCATAGTCTTCAACTAATGAAGTCAATTCAGTTCAGATTTCCATAATTGTTCATAATCCTCAATAACCTCCTCTAATAACAAAACATCCAAATAACAACTCCACCCCCCAACACACAAATACACGTGCGACTTTTTGTTACTGAAATTTTAAGTTGTTCTAAATTCTAGGGAAATCCTATCGCCATGGCATTTCCATGGAGAAACAAGGCACAGTTCTAAGTGAGGATTTGCTCTGTATAGAAACACACATGTTGGGGCGCCTGGGTGGCTCAGTCCTTAAGCGTCTGCCTTCGGCTCAGGCCATGATCCCAGGGTGCTGGGATCGAGCCCCACTCCCTGGGAAGCCTGCTTCTCCCTCCCCCACTCCCCCTGCTTGTGTTCCCTCTCTCGCTGTGTCTCTCTCTGTCAAATAAATAAAAAAAAAAAAAGAAAGAAAGAAACACACATGTCATCACACAAATACTGGGTCTAATAAGGAGTTTCAAGTGGGGAGGAAAGAATCTGCTACTTTTTAAAGGCAAACTCGCTCTCAGAAAAACGAAGAAATGCGGCTGCCTTGTGTGTGCTGCGGTCTCTTGGGAGTGTGTCCTTGAAACTAAATCAGAAGAGGTACAAGTAAAAAGAATAAAGAAATACTACTTTTTAATCAACTTTTTAAAACACAACTTTGTCAAGCTGTAATTTACATACCATAAAATTTCACCCATTTGAAGTGTACAACCCCATGATTTTTAGTAACTCTACCAATTTGTGCAGTTACCATCACAATCTAGTTTTAGAACATTTATTTTCATCACCCCAGGAAGATTTCCTGTGCACATTTACAATTAATTCCCGGGTCCAGCCCCAGCCCCAGACACCTACGAATTTACTTTTTGTCTCTTTTGTCACACTTCCCTCTCCAAACCGAGAAGAGAAAAAGAAATCCAAGGATACATCCTACAAGTAGAAGGACACTACTTACTGAAGAACCCACCCTGTCAAAATAGTCTCTAGCATTCTTAAGAAATGCAAGGGAATCTTGGACCCCAGGCATATCAGTTGAATTAGAACAGAGTCAGTGAGGTCTTCAATATTTAATTATCTCTCCAGTTAGAGATAATAGACTTACATAGTTACAAGGGATTTTGATAATGGAAGAATACCAAAAAAAGTAAGCCTTATTATCTTAACTAAGGAAATGTCTCTGTCTGCAAAGTGTAATAAAAATAACAAAAAATTTCAAGTAAAAGGGTAAACTTCTAAACATTCCTATAAAATTCAGTCAAATGTTTTTATATCTTTGCTTATAATTTAAAAGAGAAATGCTATTTCCTTAAACAAATTATTTTTCAATAAGATTGAAAATAAAATTTCTTCTGAAATATAAGGTGGTCCTTTTTCCTCCAAGCTCTCATATGTATATTATTCTAATGTATTTTGAGTACAGTAAATATATCAAACTATCATGCTTTTTGTTTACAAAATATTTTTCTAACCACCTATTTCCTTCCCCTAGAATCTATGTATTTTAAGAAAGCTTTAGCTTCAGGTTTATCTTGCTTACATTCTGATTTCCAGGTATCCTTCCCTCTGGCTTCCCAGAAATTTACTAGGAGTTTTACAAGGGGCCCTTTTATATTTGAAAGAGAAAACTGCTTTGTCAAATGATGATGAGAAATTAAAAAAAAAAAACAAAAAAAAAACCCTCTAACCCAGACAGGACTCTAAATTTGGGGAAATCCATGGCACTCTCTCAACTTGAAATGTTGGTCACAAAGATTACTCATGAAGTTATTTTATACTACTTGTAAGAAACTGATATTTGCTGTGGGCTTTTTTTTTTTTTAAATCCGTGCATTAATAAAAACAAATGTTAGTTTTGTGTCTTTGATGTGTTGGGCATTTTATAGATCATAGAGTTCTTTACCCCGTGGCAGTTACTGGAGGTGGGACTTTTGGAGAAAACAAGTACTTGCAGAAATATTTTGCCAGTAGCTTTCATAGGTTCTCAAAGCAAACAAGAGGTCTGTGCCACTAACATCACTGGAAGGCAGAGCTTTGAGTTGGGGTCTCGTGGGAGTCGCTGATGAAAATTGTGGAGTCCTCCTTTTGAAGATCTTTTAAAGCAAGTGTGATTTGTGTTTGTCTGAAAACAGACTGATGTGATGAGTTGCTAAAGCTCTGAGTCTGCTCAGATTCCCTCTCAACCCTCTGCATGTAGAGGGAAAGAGGGAGAAACCTTAAATGGGAACTTTCCACATTCTTGGAATACATAACAATTGAAGTATTAAAAAAAAAAAAATTGGCAGCAGGGGCTGGGGAAAGGGCATTGTGATGAAACTGATGTCTACCAAACGAAAATGCCAAATAAAAGCAAGGAAGGGACTAGGGGAAGGAAGGCTGTAAATAGTCTTTTCTTAGCTTTTAGTGAGTCAAACAAGATCTCTGCTTTGTGTGTAACGGGCATGGTGAACGTGGGCAACGACACGAAGACTTTTCTCTCTCCATGGCTGGTCCAACTTTCCAGGTTTCAGATCATCCACGACTGATTTCACTTCGAGTGGAAACAGGCACCCCATCCCCAGGAAAGACTTTCCTGCACATTTTAAAAAGCAAAGTGCTGCTTTGTCCTTCCAAAAAGAAAACTCGCTCTCTGAATTTCCGCCAGATCCTCCAAGCACCCCGCAGAACTTAATAGAAGCTCATTAAAAAATCGCTTTCCCCCCGGTTCCCCAGCTAGCCCTTCCTCAGACCCGGGGCGGTACAGTGTTCAGAAGGGGAGAGGTCTTGAACGGGAAGCTGTGAAGGCAAAGAAAGTGAGTCCCAAATCAGTGCACATTAGACCAAAAAAAGGGAACAGGAGGAGAGCCAGCCCCGCCCTGGGACTGCGAAGTCTACATTCCTACAGCTGCAAGGTGGTGGCTACTTTATGGTTTTTCCTCCCCCCCAAAATACACTCCAGTGAGCAGACTTTTTTTTTCCAGAGGTGATGCAATTCCTCAACTCCCTTACCCACCCCCCCCCAGTAAAAAAGGAAAGGAAAGGAAAGCGGGGGGAGGGGTGTCTTTCAAACCCCTTCGCCTTGCACAACGGCAGCCCCTCCCTTTCCTCCCAGTCTACCCCTTTCCAGCCGCTTCTCATCCCTCCCCCTCAGCCCCAAGAAAGTTTGACGACCGCAAAGGAAACCGAAAAAAAGTTCTGTAGCCCCAGTCCTGGCGGGCGATCAGCATCTCTTTTGTTCGCGGCGAACCCACAGTCCCCCTGACGTCACCGGGAGCCCGGGCCAATCCGCGCGCGGTCGGCGGCGGCGGCGGCCCGAAGGTGGGGGGAGCCGGGCCGTCCCTCCTCCGCGGCGCCCAGGACCTCGCGGGGGGCGGCAGGGGACCGTCCCATATAAACCCCGGTGTTCGGGACTCGGCTGCCCGCGCCGGCTGAGCTTTGCAGGGGGAGGAGAGGGAGCCCCAGGCGCGAGCCGGAGAGGGGACCTGAAGCCCCAACTTCTCTAGTCCTCTCCTTCCCCCTGTCCCTCCAGCCGTCCCCTTCCCCGTCCCCCGGCCCCTACTTTCTTGGGGGGCATCAACTCGCAGGAGGCACTGGAAGGGAGTCCTCCCGCAGGTTGCAAAGGGAGCCAAACTTGGTGGCAACTTGCCTTCTGGTGAGGGCGTCTCTCCCCGCACCGTCTCAAGATGCTCAGGGGTCCGGGGCCCCGGCTGCTGCTGCTGGCCGTCCTGTCTCTGGGGACAGCGGTGCCCTCCACCGGAGCCTCGAAGAGCAAGAGGCAGGCTCAGCAAATCGTTCAGCCCCAGACCCCAGTGGCTGTCAGCCAGAGCAAGCGTGAGTACTGACCGCCGGCTGAAACAGGCTGTCGCGGGGATGGGACCTACAGCCAACCAAAGTTGGGCTGAAGTTTTGAGCGCGCGCGCGTGCGGCGTCTGTGCACGCCTTAATGAGAGCAACCGACCGAGGACACAAAAGGCTCATGGTTGGAGCAGGCTGGTTTCGAGGGCCCTAGAATAAACTAAGGCATTGGAGGACAGGGGTTTTGCGATGTCCTGCAGCGCTCTTGTCAACTCTACATATTCAAGTCGTCCTCCTATGCATTCATCCAAACTTGTCTTTAAAGAGGGAAATGATGTATGCCTTTAAATTTTCCATTTGGGATTACTGTGCGGGCTCTTAGGCTTTGGATTTTCTTTGTTACTAAATAATTGGTTATTTATTTTTTTTAAATGGGTGTGGGAGGAGGGTGGCTAGATAGCTCTGTGGTTCCTAACTAACTTGAAAGACATGTAATTGGTTCACTCTGCTTTGGGGGCCCTTCAGGGTACTTCTCCAAGAACAGAGATCGGAATTCCTCTTCCAGTTTTTCAAAGACACACCCTCCCTTAGCCTTGGCTAAAGGAAACTGCTTAAAGTCCTTCTTGATTTATCCCCTCAACCCCCAAGCATTGAAGGTCCTTGCATATTTTAAAATGTAATTCCAGGTATCTGCTTTCCAAAATGTTTCCATTCCTTTGATGTAGACCCCTGGTTAGATGGAAATGACATCATTGTATATAACATTTAGCTAAGTTAAAAGAAAAAAAAAAAAGGAATACCTAAATATCTATGTATACAAATTGTGGTTAACATTTTAGATAGCTAATTTCTATATATTTTCGCGGAATATTGCTTTTAATTCTGATGTTCTGATGATTAACTTATTTTTCTATGTTTATTGCTTAGTCTCATCGATTTAGTTGTGCAAGAAAATTCCATACTTTGGAAAAAAGAGGGATGCAGATGTAATCACTTTTTTCTTCAATCATTTATAGCTGGTTGTTATGACAATGGGAAACACTATCAGATAAACCAACAATGGGAGCGCACCTACCTGGGAAATGCCTTGGTTTGTACCTGTTATGGAGGGAGTCGAGGCTTTAACTGCGAGAGCAAACCTGAACGTAAGTGGTGGGAGCCTGGCAATTAGTATCTCTTAATATATGGAGAACTGATGCCTGTTAATTAAACTTAGCATTGGTAATAAATTTTCCCAATGGAATTATCTGTCGTTTCCTCTTTAAAAACTGTTAATAACTGCTTCTATTCGCCTTTCACATGTTACTTGTACCTTTAAAACGAAAGAACCAGTGTGTCCCAACGTAGTTCCTAGAGTCTTCTTTTTGTTTTTATTGTCCCAAAGTTGTTGATGAGAAAAAGGAAGATTTTGTGTTCTCCCTCCAAAAGAACTGTTTATAAAATTTTAATTCATTAGAAAGGAATTTCAGATCTTAAACTGTAAGATTATGGGCCAGGAAACTCTTTGGGCACAATACTGTAAAGTGGTTTGTCAGCTGCAAAAAAAACACCTAACCACTTACTTCAAAGTGTCTGTTCTTTTAGGACCATTGTTCTGTTTCTCTTGTAAATTATAGCAACTCCTACAGAGAAGCACTGATGAGTCTAGAATGGAAATAGTAGGATTAAGAAATGACAGTGCCTGGTGGGCGGTGGGGCTCTTCAAATTGTTTGCTTTTCATGTGGACCTTGGTTTGACTGAGTCAGAGGTCAGAATCTTAAGCCTTCCTTCACAGTCTGCCAGTCCTAACGTAGGACTTTAGTATGGCTTTTTCCTAAGGGCCTGAGAATCCTTTTCCAATAGAAAGTCATTTACCTAAAAGTGGAGAACTGGTCAAAATTCAAAAGCTGAGCTTCATTAAAGCCTGGGGTAGAATCTAGATCTCCCGTTTTAATTTGTTACATACTTTGTGGTACCACGCTACTCAGAATGGAAGGCTGAGTGTTTCTTTGGATGGGATTAGTGGAATAGAAAAGCTTTTACATATGTGGGGCTCACATGGACTTTCCTTCTCTCTTCAGCTGAAGAGACTTGCTTTGACAAGTACACGGGGAACACTTACCGAGTGGGCGACACTTACGAGCGCCCTAAAGACTCCATGATCTGGGACTGTACCTGCATCGGAGCTGGGCGAGGGCGGATAAGCTGCACCATTGCAAGTAAGAAAGACATTCTGTAAACTAACGATAAAATATCATGTATGTGAATTTCTCCATTACCTTCGCTATCACTCTCTGTTACGCATGACTGGTTTACCCCTAGCAGACTAATTTTCTTCTGTGGTCACCCAACTTGTTCCTGTGCTTCTGGAAGATGGCTGCGTGCACAGGTGGAAAGAGTGTGTGGACTTAGGAGTACCAAGGGGAATCTCTTGAGTTCCATTTCAGTAAGATATGCTCAGAGGAGTTGTCCATTTTATATTACCTCAGCATCTTCCTCAAGCCAGACTGATTCAGTGATTATCTGCAGTGATTAGGAAGATGGTCTAGAAGAGTGAATTAGTCATTGTGTGTGGAGTGTGTGTTCTGCTCTTGCTTTTGAGACAGAGACCTGTTGCATCTCATGGATACAGTCTGGTTTCTTTGTAACCTGTGGTTTTTACCCAGGAAGCAAATCTCTCTATCCCCAGGGGTAGTATGGAATGGTTAGCTTACTAGTGTTTCCAAGGACCTTTGGGGACTGTGTTGACCCTCATCAAGTCTAGTTTAGCCAAGGCAATCTTTCCTCTATGATTCACTGGATTACCAATAGGCTCTATTAACAAAGCATTTGTTTGTTTAATCCATCCTTTAAGTATAAGTTACTTGAAAGGCTTCTGTCCAAAAGAACAAAGCAGTCCCTTGTGAACAGACCCAATCAGCTTTTCCCACATTTAACATTAGGGTTTATTCAAGTTTGTTGGCAGTCTTAAGAGTCAGTGGTCCGTAGTGTTTATAGTCTAGTGAGCATCAGCCTTTGGATGGGCCACTGTGTTTAACAGCTTAGAATAGTACCCAGATTTCCTTACCTGAGAAGTAGATGTCTATTTGATTTCCACCAATATGACATTTTTTATCCTCGAGTAAAATATGGGCTCTCCCACTCCAGAAAGCTGGAAAGCTCTACCCGATGTGAGGTGGTCTTTTCATTCAATCAGGCTCAACCTGCTGTGGATGTGGGGAGGTCATGCCTGCCAGTCTTTCTTTTCAGCTTTAGGACCCAATTTCCTGTGATCTCTCCAAGGAACCAGGATTTATGACCTCTTTCTTTGCCATTTAGTTTTCTGTGTGATTTCCCATCGTGCTTAAACAAGACATTTAATTGAATGACCCAAAGTGACCAGCCCTGTTAACTTTTCCCTTGCCTCTGATGAGAAAGCTGTTCTCTGGGTCCTCACTTTGGCTAACCTAAGTATGTACTTAGTACATGGGTGGAACATGAGACCTTTTCTTTTCCTTTCTTTCCTTTTCTTTTCTTTCTTTTTCTTTTTCTTTTTCCTTTTTTTTTTTTTTTTTAATATTCTCTGTCTCTGGCTCTAACATTTGCTTTTTGTCTTGAACAGACCGTTGCCATGAAGGGGGTCAGTCCTACAAGATCGGTGACACCTGGAGGAGACCGCATGAGACTGGTGGTTACATGTTAGAGTGTGTGTGTCTTGGCAACGGGAAAGGAGAATGGACATGCAAGCCCATAGGTGTGTGGCTCTGAGGGATGAGTGAGAGGTGGGAAGTCACGGTCACAATGTTGGGGTGAATAAAAAGCCACGTGGAGACGAGATCCGAATTCCAATTCAAAAAAGAATGAAATGGAAATTTTATTTCAAATACTGGAATAGTTTATAATCCTGAAGGACTAAGATTCTTAGTATTCCTGAAGTCCCGAAAGAATCAGATCAGAAAGTACTAAGCATTGATGCAAGTCTTAATTTTGTTTCAGAAGCACAAGATAGAATTGAAAGATTTAGGAAAAAGTCATTTCTTTTGTCTAATACCTGGTCTCAGATTGCTCCTTGGTCAAGACATAAATTATTTAAAAGAAAAAAACAATGGTACTTAAAAAAAATTTTTATTTATCTGAGAGAGAGAGAGAGAGAGAGAGAGTACGGATTCAAGTGGGGGGAGGGGCAGAGGGAGAGGCAGACTTCCCGCTGAGCAAGGAGCCCGATGCGGGGCTCAATCCCAGGACCCTGGGATCATGACCTGAGCTGAAGGCAGACGGTTAACCGACTGAGCCACCCAGGCGCCCCAACAATGGCGCTTTTGACATATTTCTTTCTTGGAACATGCTGGACCGAAACAATATTGTGTGTCCTCTGTCACACCTTGGTGATTTTTTTCTTCACAATAAAAATTTTTGAGCTTCTTTTGGCCTTAGTCCTCAGTTGAACTCTATAAATACAAATCTAAGTTTCTGCCTGTAACCTTTACTCTGTTTACTTGTTTGTGAATTCAAAGGCTTTTATTTTGCTTTGTGTTGTAGCTGTTTTTACAGCAATCAAGGTTTCAACAGCTTTCTTGTCTTTTTTTTTATGCATTCATAATTAGGATTGGAATTGTGCATAGTCTCCCACAAACACATACATAGATCATTTTCACTCCAGTAGTGGTGTGAACAGTGGTCCTAGCTGAATGTACATGGTCCATGTACTTATTAGGAGAACAGGATTTCTGCCTGCCAACTCGGCTTGAGCTTTCTTTCGCTTTGGTTACTTACTGTGTGCTTAGTCACAGGGCGTGCCTTTCTTTTTGAACAGAGTACCACTTAAAAAAAAATGCGGCTGGATTTTTGCTTACACGATATACTTTAAATTACAAGGAGACTGCACGTTTCAAAATAACCCTTTTTTCCCCCGTTTTTCATCCAAATTTCCCTACAGCTGAGAAATGTTTTGATCACTCTGGTGGGACTTCCTACGTTGTTGGAGAGACCTGGGAAAAGCCGTATCAAGGCTGGATGATGGTGGATTGCACTTGTCTGGGAGAAGGCAGTGGACGTATCACCTGTACTTCTAGAAGTATGTTTTAACTCTTTATGCTCAAGATGAGGCCAGGTGTTGTTTTCTGGAATCCTAGAGAGACTTGTAATGTGATGTCACTTGGCGCACACCCAATAAGCCAGCAGGCTTTGGTCACATTTGGATGTCGAGAAAAATCCAACCATCAACTTATTCTGCTGCTTCAAAGAAAAGGAAAAAGTTTAATAAGGTCTTAGGCTATCAGCTGCTAAGAAAGAACCCAGATATTCATTTAAAGGCCAAATGTGCTGTGGACCTGAAGATTAGTTGCAAATGTTTAATCTAAATTATCACTGAGGTATTTTCCAAGCATTAAGAGCAAAGAAATCATTAAAATAACATGCAAATACCTCTTTGGGCACGTAGATACTATTTTTTTTAAAGATTTTATTTATTTTTTTGACAAAGGGAGACACAGCGAGAGAGGGAGCACAAGCAGGGGGAGTGGGAGAGGGAGAAGCAGGCTTCCCGCGGAGCAGGGAGCCCGATGTGGGGCTGGATCCCAGGACCCCGGGATCATGACCTGAGCTGGAGGCAGATGCTTAACGACTGAGCCACCCAGGCGCCCCAGTATTTAACCATCTTAAAATATTCATCATCCAAATTTGAATTCTTTGCTAATAAAAAAAATAAGTCTTTCACAGAAAGTGGTAATAATTCTGACAGTCTTTCCCAGAAACTTGCTGGTTCATTAGATCTTTTGCATTTAAAACCTTATTACGATCGTCAGACTTTCAAGACCTTGGTGGCGATGACTCAAACCCTCCTCTATCCTTTAAAGCTCTTCTGATAACAAGTTTGAGAGAAGTTCCTCAAAGAAAAGTCATTTATTCCAAAGTCCCCACTGTGTACAGGATGGTATAGGAACACAAAACTGAATTGGACATTAGCCCAGCCTCCGAAGAGCACTTAGTAAGTATGTCAGGGAGATGAGAAAGGCTTATACATATTCATCTTCTACAAAGCCCAATATTAAGGGCTTCAAGACAAATACTGAGAATAGTGCTATGGGGGTTCAGGGAAGACCATCCTATTAGCTGGGGATTTGAGGAAACGCTGTAAGCAGCCATAATATCTTCATCCAGACCTCTCTTCTGGTGGTAGATAAATGTGGATGTGTATGTGTGTGGACTTAACATCAACCGTCTACTTACCTTCTCTCATCCAGTGCAGTGACTTTCTGATTCATACACAAATCGAATCCTCTCTTCTGTCGTTGTAGCATATGGGCAAAACTGGATTCTGACTGAAACAATCTATTTGCCACACAGACTGACAGAAGTTTAGTTACAAATTATAAAATTCCATTTTTCCATGGAGGGTTACCACCGAGCAATTCAAAAGAAGCCATTTTATTGGTGATTTTAAGTAGGTGTGTGCTGTGGAAGGGGAAAAGAGAACATTTTAATCAAAGAAGTTGGTAGTCCCCTGAATTTTCTTACATAACAAATGAAAAAAGAGATGCTGCTATCTTTTTATAGCTTCTTTGGGGCAACTGGGGGAGACCTTTTGAAACCTACTTGCCTCCCTATTGCTTCTTATTTTCTAAAGAAGATCCCCTGTTGAAAGGCTGGGTCATATATAGTAATTACTGGGAGAAAGCGGGGAGAGCCTGGGAAGGAAAGAGGGGGAAAAACAGAAAGCCAGGGAATGAATTTGATCAAAGGACCAATGTGAAAACAATTTTAAAAAAAAAAATTAACAAATGAAAGATGATGAAAAAGTATTTTGGCAAACAGGGAAGTGAAACAAGACTAAATCATACAAAATCACACATCTCCCTTTCTGCTGGAACAAATGGAACCCCGTCTTTCAGAAGGTCCAAGCCTGTGCATCCTAGCCAGATATAAACATATCACCAAAGAATAGCTCACCAAACTTTAAACTACAATCTTCTTCTTTTTGCATTGACGACTCTGGTGCCTTTTCCCAGCTTGACCTGATTTGCATATTTAAATGATTCCTTTCTGACACAGACAGATGCAATGATCAGGACACCAGGACATCCTACCGAATTGGAGATACATGGAGCAAGAAGGATAATCGGGGGAACCTGCTTCAGTGCATCTGCACGGGCAATGGCAGAGGGGAGTGGAAGTGTGAAAGGCACGCATCTCTGCAGACCACGTCCACCGGTGAGGCGCAGAATTAGCGGGGCCGGACACAGGAAGGCATTTCAAAAAATATTTCTGCAGATCCATCTATCCTTTGATGTGCCATTTGAGGATGAGTTGCAGGGTTTCTGCTAATCATCTGAGTTCATTGACAGATTGTTGGTTGTTAAGACTTCGTTTCATATCAGGTTTTAAATTTACATAAAAATGAAATAAAAAGAGGTCTTAGGGGGGAAAAAGCAGTTTTAGCCCCAAGAGATTAAACGGACCTTTAAGGAAATGCTAATATTATAAGACCTACACAATTTATATATAGATATATATATGTACCCATATACATTCCCATGCAGATGCATTTTTAATACCTAAAGGGGATTTTAGTGGAAACGAAAGAGTTATGATGAGTTACATGACTACTTGATTCTTCTGCTAGGACAAGGGAAAAAAAGTACATTTGTTCTTTTTCAAAATGGAATATATTTCCTTGTCCTGACATTCAGCTTTCTTTGTAGCGGAAACAATCCTTTATGTGTGGTTTCCGTGCTCCAGCAAACTTTGTGGCATTCCATAAAATAATGCACAATCATTTTCTTCATGTATTGGCATTCACAATTTGAGAAATTCAGAGGAGGCCTAGAGAAGAGAATGAAAGACACAATGTCTAAGCATTTAAAACAAACAAACAAAAAAAGTTTTCATTATTTCTAGTACAAGAACAAGATCTTTGCATTGTAGCTTGTTTTGTAAGAGTCTGAAGACAGAGATATGACGATCGAGAATGTGTGCTTGTTACCGTTCTTAATATGTTCTCATTAGGTTTTCACTACATAAGGTACTAGCATTGTTGCTTAGCCTTTTATCGACCAGTCATTTAGCTAAAAATATTATTTGTTTAGATTTTTCTCCCTTTGATGAGTTTTCATCTTATTCTGAGCACTTCCAAAGGTGAACAAGATTAGATTTGACAGTATCTTTGAATTATTTGATTTTTATCAGTGAAATTACTGCCAACCAAAAAAAGAAACAATTACAAATATCAATCTCCTGAAATAGTTTAAGAGGGTAATTGGGGTTTAACGAGGTAAAGATTCAATAAATGTTGTCCATTTTTATTTATGGAAAAGGTTCTGTTATTCAAAAAAGTTTGGGAAACATTGGGATAAACAAAATGGAACCTCCTTCTGTAGGATCTTTATGTTCCTTTGCATTGTGACTCTTCCTTCAGTGGAGTATATAAATACAGATGCCGTCTCTTGCGTGAGTGGGACCTTGGGACCCGTTGTCTGTGAAGTGTCTTTGAGTTCTCGGGTTGAGCAGCACTTAGGCAGATGCTGAATTCAGTCTACCAGTTATCCTGGCATCAGTTCTGGCTCTTCTTCTGTGGGCCTGGCCTTTGGAAGAACAGATTTCCAAAAGCTTAAAGAAAAGATCAACATACTCTGTTGTCTTACTCTGAAAGGCAAGCTGTGTTAAGAGGATTGATTGGTTTTAGAAACACACACACGCACAAATTCCCAAATAATCCTGGGGAGAAACAAAATGTGGAAGGAGGGGCAACTTCTAGAGAATTCCAGGGCATTCTCTGATGAGCTCAGAGTTACACAGATGACCATGGGTCTGCTACAGAGTGGTCGGCACTTCTCAAAAACAATATCAGGAAGAGAAATGCCCAGTGACATTGAACTTAGGGGAGCTGCTAAGAGAGCGAGGGTGAGGTAGACCCTTCCAGCAGAAGGGAGAGGCATGAAGACAGCACAGGGTACATGAGGCAATGAGGAGATGAGGCATAGAGCAAGGAAGGAAGTGGAAGGGACTTAGGTGTGGAGGATTATGAAGGAGTGGACCATGAGCTTCCTGGAGTGAGTGAGGAATTGTCGAGGGCATCTACTCTGTTGAGTGACAGGATAATATCTGTGATTTAGAAATATAATCCCAGTAGCTCCAGATGAGCTGGAAGATGGAGACCATTTGGTGGACTCGTACAGATTATTTCCTAGGCTGAGTGTAGAAGCTAATCAGAAAGGGAGGGTCATTTCTTTCCAGTTCAGGTCAGTAACACCATGGATTTCAGAGTGATCTGTATGGGACCCTGAAGATCCCAAGTCCAGAAGGGGTTAGTTGCTTTCTCTTATCCAGCTTTATGACTGTCCTTTCTCATGCCCTTAGGATCTGGCCCCTTCACAGATGTCCGAACAGCTATTTACCAGCCCCAGCCTCACCCCCAGCCTGCTCCGTATGGTCACTGTATCACAGACAGTGGTGTGGTTTACTCTGTGGGGATGCAGTGGCTGAAGACACAAGGAAATAAGCAAATGCTTTGCACTTGCCTGGGCAATGGAGTCAGCTGCCAAGAGACAGGTCTGCATCAACTTTTCAAAAAATAGTACTGATAACTTTTTATTACTTAATTTTTGAAAGGCAGTACATTCATTTACCAAAGAAAGAAAGAAAGAAACAACAAAACAAACCAGAAAAGCTTATAATCTTTCCACCCTGTGATAACAAACAGGGTTGGCATTTCATATATTTTCTTCTAATCTTTTTAATCTATGTGTATTTCTTTCCTGTGGTGGGAATTCAACTGCTATGTATTATCTTTATTTGTCTAAACTGTTGTTACAAGAGGGTTGCCTTCTGAGTAGCAAATCAACCATACCTTAGACTATAAATCGCCAATTTCTGGAGCTTCGTGGTGTAAACCTCTCTCAACAACCTAAAGCATTTCCTCTGGGCTACAACGCCGTAGTAACGATAACAGTAACAATCAGTACACTTGACTTTTCCCCGAGAATAGCCTCATGTGTTAAGTATTAAGGCACCAACAGAGTTGTCTACATCCCTCCAGTATACCTTGAGCAGCATTCTTAATGAACCGCTATTGATATACCTTTACAAATGGGGAAACTGAGGCATGGCAGCAGCGGTGGCAACAAAGGACACGGGCAAAAGAACCCAGGCATCCCTCTGGGTGCAAAGGATAGGTTTCCTGAGCAACACATTTTGACCGATATTAACGCGGTGGTGATCTCTACTAGCAGCTTGAGGGCACATGCTTCCATCTCAATTAAGCTAGAAAGAAGCCGCCACTGGTGGGAGAGAAATGCAGCCCTATTTACCGAGACCCTTTTGGGTTGTGCTTGTAGCCATCACCCAGACTTACGGTGGCAATTCCAACGGGGAGCCGTGTGTCCTACCGTTCACCTACAACGGCAGAACTTTCTACTCCTGCACCACCGAAGGGCGACAGGACGGCCATCTATGGTGCAGCACGACCTCCAATTACGAGCAAGACCAGAAGTATTCCTTCTGTACAGACCACACCGGTGAGTGTCCCCAGGGGAAAATGCAACAGTGAGAAAAAACCATTTCTCATCCCTGTTTTCATCGGCCAGCCGTCTAGCCATTCCATCTGGAGGCTGCCGAAGAAGTAGCACTTTTGTTCAGTCTGGACCTCAGAGACGTGAAGCTAACTTAACCGCTGGAGATCCTTCCGTGTTCCCCAGTCCCCTTGGGAAATGACACCAAGGGGAAAGCCCTCCAGTTCCGTTATTTTTGACACAGTTGGGATTACGATGTGGTTAAATATACAGGTATGTCAAAGTCCACAGGCAATCCCACAGGGCTCAAGAATACACAGGATGGACGCCGGGGAGCTTTTGTTGCTCTTCTGGTGAAAACTATGTCTTTTTCAAAGCAACCGTTCGGTCTTTTCTCTTTTGGCTGGGAAAATGAGAGTGAAATTGGATTTAAATCTATTTTGAAGGTGAAGGTGAATACGCTAAGGAAGCTTGCAGCTCTATGACCAGGCATTCTTTATTCGGGGGTAGACTTCCTGTGAATTAGCTCCAGAAACCCAGCTCACTCGGAACCTCCCTGTAGTTACGCCCCACTGTGCGCCACCAAGCTCTGTGGTCATGTCTGTCTTCCTATTTGTGTCCTCTTCTGGGCAGTTTTGGTTCAGACTCGAGGTGGGAATTCCAATGGTGCCTTATGTCACTTCCCCTTCCTGTACAACAACCACAACTACACGGACTGTACTTCTGAGGGCAGGAGGGACAACATGAAGTGGTGTGGAACCACGCCGAACTACGACGCTGACCAGAAGTTTGGATTCTGCCCCATGGCTGGTAAGATGGAGCCCTGTAGACACCCATTTATGGAGCAAGACAGAAGAATAGTGTCCACTTTACTCCCAGTTCACCCATTCAGTCTTAATTTTCAGACAGCACAAAACTTCATAAGATATACTTACACATCTGTGTAAGTATATATAATAGTATATATATAATAATATATAGTATATATCTATTATATATAGTATATAATTATTTATGTAATTGTAAGATTGTTTTGATATAATTTAATGTCCAAAAATATATAAATACATTAAAAATACTTTTTAAAACGTTTGGAAATGCCAATTTTTCACAGGTTTGTCATTTGTAAGGAGCAGACAACTGGGCCGCTTAGCACATTTCATGTGTAACTACTGTAGTCACAGACCTACAATATTTACACATAACTGTGGTTCAACTAGAATAAACTGTCTCACTTATGAAATACCAAAATGGCCCAAACTCTATGTTTTCTGACAAGCATGGGACCTTTTCTGGCTTCAAGGGGGATCTAGTTAGTATGCATGGTGAAAGGGGAGCCAATACCTTTTGTTTTCAAATTTCAAGAACCCCGTAGATTACATTTGATCTTCTCTTTATAGAACCAAGAACCACGCACTATCGTCAACTGTTCGTATAAGGCAATGAAACCCAAGAACACTACTTATATTCACTTTCATTTCTTTCAACAAAAGAGATTGTTGGATTTAGAAGAAAACCATGCTTTTGCTTGCAATTCTCTACCCAAACACATAGTTTCCCTTTGGGATAGAATAGACTGGAAGTAGAAAAAATTATGGGGCAGTCATCAACATCAGTCTTCTAGAACAATGCAGACCTGTTGTGTGAATGTGTAGGTATTATCATGGTTTAACATCCCCCCACCCTTCCTGCAATGAATCCCCACAACATGCTTCACCTTTGGACTAGGTTTGCTCTCTCTGGGACTCAAAACTCTACGTATGCCCAGAGCAGCACTGAGACGTCTTTGAGGCACGCCAGACTGCTTCCCAAGTGAGAGTTCTTAGGATAACCAAGGTGGACGGATAATACTGCATATGTTTTTAGACCTTGTGATCATTTCTCCATCCATTTCCCTACAGCCCACGAAGAAATCTGTACAACCAACGAAGGGGTCATGTATCGCATTGGAGATCAGTGGGACAAACAGCACGATATGGGCCACATGATGAGGTGCACATGCGTTGGGAATGGTCGTGGAGAATGGACTTGTGTTGCCTACTCCCAACTCCGAGGTATGCTTGCTCATTAATGAGAACATTTGATAGGAACAAGAGTGCAGAGAGGACCAAGTTTGTAGGTGAAAACTTGTACTTTACCAAAAGCAGGAGAGCAAGTGTGCAATGGCACGCCATGAGTCTCCTGTGCATGATGAGCTTCTTAGGTTAGGCAGCCAGTGGAGAAAAGCTGGCAGAGCAGTTCTAAAATTCTGAAGCATTCCCATGATGTGAGTACTTACGCTGAGCTGAGAAGATGACCCCAAAGGCTAGAACGCAATCATCTGGTCCTTTTAGCTTTTAGTTAGGCCATTAGAGTCATGTCTAGAAAAGACTGGATAATTTCTGTAAGGAAAAGAGACTTTGCTGTTTTTTTAAAAAGATTTTATTTATTTATTTTTTATTTTATTTATTTATTTCTCAAGAAAGAGAGAGAGAGGGCGTGCACACAAGTGGGGGGAGGGGCAGAAGGAGAGGAAGAAGCAGACTCCCCGCGGAGCAGGGAGCCTGGCAAGGGGCTCTATCCCAGAACCCTGAGATCATGACCTGAGCCAAAGGCAGACGCTTAACCGACTGGGCCACCCAGGTGCCCTGAGACTTTGCTGTTCTACAATCAGACCCTTGCAGATCCAAACTGAAGGTGATAGAGAGACCTATTTCTTTTGCTCAGTGCAATTTTTTCCCTTTGGATCCTAGTATTTAATGTAGGGACGGCGATTTATTAAAACCATTTTAGTACTTCTGTTTCTTTGATTTGAAAACTAAGATTTAGGTAGAACTCTGAGCTAATAAATAGTTCATGTAACTGGTATGTTGACATTGTCCTGAACTTATTCTCCTTTTGTGGGTAACTCACTCCAGTAATAATAATTCCATATGACGTTGCAGAATTGAAAGGAATCCTAGAAAGACATATAGACCAACTCTTCACTTTCCAGATGAAGAAGCTGAGAGACCCAAAGGGGGAAAGTCATTTTTCTCAGGATCTGACAGAGAGTTAGGAACAGAGTTGGCCTAATTTTCTTTTTAATTTCACAAATGATCAGACCATCACGCCCTGCTGGGTGCTCCATAAGTATGTTTGATCTTCATCCCTATTTCTCAGAGCAAGCAGAGACCTGAAGGACATTATCAACTAAGCAAGAACTTTTCCAAAAGTAAAACACACATTTGTTCAAAAATTGCCTTTCCACAGGAAGGCATATTTTACCACATTCTGTAGTTGTATGTACTTTGACCTCTGATATTTAAGTTTATAAGAAAGAGTTTAAGAAAGAGAGAATTATTTTTTCCAAAAATTGTATTCCTGACCAAGCTTTGAAAAAGTATTAATTCTATGCTCGTAGAAAAGTTCTTTTAGTGGGAGGTGTTGATAATTTAGTGGAAAAAACTGTATGCTTTGAAAAGCATGATATTAAAAAAAAAAAGAAAAGCATGGTATTTTGGGGGCACCTGGTAGCTCAGTTGGTTAGGCATCCTGCTCTTAATTTCAGCTTGGGTCATGATCTCAGGGTCGTAAATTCGAGCCCTGTGTCGGGCTCCTTGTCATCGTGGAGTCTGCTTGAGATTCTCTCTCTCCCTCTACCCAGCTTGCATATGCTCTCTCTCTCTCTCTCAAATACATAAATGTTAAAAAAAAAAAAAAGAAAAAGAAAAGCATGGCATTTTTAAATTTCATCGTGAAACTTAAAAAAGCTCTCCACCTTCCCACTGGTTCCTAAACAGATCAGTGCATTGTTGACGACATCACCTACAACGTGAATGACACATTCCACAAGCGTCATGAAGAGGGACACATGCTGAATTGTACCTGCTTTGGTCAGGGCCGGGGCAGATGGAAGTGCGATCCCATTGGTAATTAGCCCTCATGTCTCTAGATGGTTTTGGATGCTGGGACTAGTTAACGAGCTTCAGATAAGGAGAGCTATTTCATATTACATCATTGAATTTGACTCCAGACTTTGATCAGTGGTTTGTAGAGAGCTTTGTAAAATCTTTTCTCTAATCATGACCCAGTATATCAACTTGATATTGGTAGTCATCTATTACTGAGTTTGGTAACCCATTCAGATTTATTTTAATGGAATGGAATCAGTTCTTTGGTTCTGAATTATAAAGAGAATCCATGTTATGAAAGAGAACCTTCCTTTGCTGACTGTGCAGATGCTCATGCCATTAAATACCTCCTTCCAAATACTTTATTTTTCTTGGCTGCCCTTTTTAATAGATCTAAGCAAATAGGGAAGGTTGAGCCTTAACAGAGCTGCAGGCCAGCTTTAAGGTAATCCCTTAATATTCCTTTACTAAAAGAGACCTGTTGCTCACTAAGAAACCAAACTGGTCAGATGAGTTTGTTTGACCTGAGATTATCAAAGCCTGAGAGGTCTTTTCAGAAACTGCTCAGCAAGTATTAACTAGATTAAAATCTAGTTCATCCATTTACATGTAAAATTAAGCCCTCCAATATTTAAAGAGGTATATAAAGTGTTATTTTGTCCTCACTATTCAAATGGTAAATCAGTTGCATTATAATGTAGGCAAAATAAAATATCTGATTTAGTTTCTCAACTTGATATTCAAAATGTCAGTATGTCCTGAAATCTAAATCATAAAATTTTTATTTAGAACTACTGTCTTTTTAGAAGACTAAACATTTCTTCCAGTGGGTACTTGTTTACCGCTATTTACTGCCAGTTGTCCTGTAAGGTAAAAGATAGGAACAAAATACTGTGTAACCGCGTATACTTGTAAGGATATTTGCAAGTTTCCATTAAAACTAAGAACGTATGCTCCTTGCTCACTTGCTGGAGACGCTGAAATTCAGTTTGTAGCTCTCCATGTTTAGTGCTGCTTCTTTCACTTTGTATATATTTTAGACCAATGCCAGGATTCAGAAACCCGGACATTTTATCAAATTGGAGACTCGTGGGAGAAGTATGTGCATGGCGTCAGGTACCAGTGTTACTGCTATGGCCGTGGCATTGGGGAGTGGCATTGCCAGCCGTTGCAGACTTATCCAGGTAAGTAGCTGGGGTAATGCAAACCGACCACTTCCACCTGAGTTGTAAAAACTGGGTGGCATCATTGTTTTTAATTCTCTGATCCCTGCATCAGCCTCCTCTCTCTTTCCCATCTTTTTCTCTGATCATGATCTAAGAATCAGATTTTTGACTCAAATGATTTTCTTTCCTCCCCAGTCAAGTACAAGATGTGCCAGGCTGGGAAAATGTGCCTGTGTGTAAGTTTGCTTCTGAACACTGCAGAGCATTCCATTAGGTTAAAACACTCAGGCTAATTTGATCTCCCATCTGCACATGGGAATAGAAACCGTGCAGTGAGCTACGCTGGGAGCGAAGTGTTGGGACTTTATGTTATGACTCTCGACAGAGAGGTTGCATACAGGGATGTCATAGAATACAACGTAGGGTACGTGTGTTCACTCAACATTTCAGCCAGGGCCTCTTTGTGTCCAAATTTTCATTTGTTTGATCAGTTGGAGTCTAGAACAAAGTATTCTGGGTCAAGAGTTGAGCAATTTGGTCAATTTTCTGCCCACGCAGTTCAAATACTCCCAAATGTTTATTGCTGGGGTTTTCTTTTTTTCTAAGGTCACAAGACATAATGCCTAGCTGTAGGTGTGATTAACTCATTTTAGAAAAAAAAACAATTTTAAAAAATTTAATTATGATAAGACATGGTGAATTATGAAGCTCTCATCTTTAGGTACCAGTTTCTTGAGCAACTACAGAGGTGCAAATCCTCCTAGACCTCTGTTAACTTCAGACTTGAAACATGGCCAGCATTCAGAAACAAAAACAAGTTTTCAGAGCGTCAGAACCTGTCTCTGACAGAAATTAAGATTAAGTAAACTAAATGCCTCCATAGTGTAGTAAGAGATTCACTATCGTGGAGAACCAGGTATGGAACAATTTGGCCAAAGGTAGAGTTTGCCAAAGACATGGGTCCCGGCTGTATGTGTGGTGAAAGAGATCCATGTCAAACTCCACTCATCATTTTCTCATTTGTAAAATGGGGAGATTAAAGCTGATTGCCTTTAAAGTTCCTTCTAGCACTCACCATCTAACAGATCTCTGATCCTAAGTACTAACCACCCAGATACACCCTTTCCACAAACTTGGAAGAAACCTACCTCTCCCTAACCCTCAGTCGCTGTCAGGGCTGTCGAAGTTGACCTTGCCTTAAACAGGCTCACAGCACAAATTAACCTGGCTCTTAAATTGTATTTCATGGCGGATTTGGAGGTAAGAATCACTTAAAATAATTTTTGTTGTTTTTTAATAATTTTTTTAAAAATCTGACTGCAGAAAAACCTGAAGTTCTGAAATTATATAATTGGTTTTCTTCTTTAATGAGGCAACTAAAGGATAGAAACTTTTAAAGAAACACTCTCTAGTTTCTATGTTTAGGATTGTTATTGGTGTGGCAGTTTGTCAAAAATCGTCCTCCAATTTAGAGAGAAATTTTTTTCTCACTCTTTTAAAATGAGCCTGTTCACGAAGCAACTCACTGGAAGCATTTTGGTGGACGTGACAAGGGTGAAATCCAAATGGAAAGGAAGGGAGCCTTCTGCTTTGGAGTTTTACAAGTTGACTTTGCTCCTACTTTTTAAAAAGGGTCAGAGGAATGCCCATTGAACATGGAGGAGGGGATTTAGAGAGGGGATTGGTGTTTGCCCTCAGTACGAGGTTGGGCGCTTATCTCTGTGCCTGGTTTGCTCAAGGGTTCATGCCTAGCACACGGGGCTTTATGAGTGTGGGAAGAATAAAGGAGCCACAGATGACCAGCAGACTGTCTCGGAGCCTTGCCCTGTTGGCTCCTTCTACAGAGAGGATTTGGTGGAGTTGTTCAAACTAACAGAAGATAAGAGGCATTTGGTTTGTCAATAAACAGCTAGGAAAGCACAGATCTCAGCAAATAAAATAGAGAAAAAAGGACTGAGTTGCAAACTCATAAATATTTAACTTCCCCAGGGTCATCGTTACTAGAAATGATTCATTTCAGCCTTATTTTAAACTGATTTTTTTTTTAAAGATTTTATTTATTTATTTGAGAGAGAGAGAATGAGCGAGAGCGAGTACATGAGAGGGGGGAGGGTCAGAGGGAGAAGCAGACTCCCCTCTGAGCAGGGAGCCCGATGCGGGACTCCATACAGGGACTCCAGGATCATGACCTGAGCCGAAGGCAGTCGCCCAACCAACTGAGCCACCCAGGCGCCCTTAAACTGATTTTTAAAAGTATACACATCGTGTCATATTTTTACTTAACTGTCTTATGGTTAGCTCGATCAGATTGAATAAGAGAGGGAGTCAAGTTTTTACAATGGTAATTGCTAGTATATACCAGTTAGGTTAATTTTAGTTTTATCAAATTCAACTAACATAAATGATGTCAGAATTTTCAGATTTCCTGTTTTCAGATCATATGTAGATTAAGGTAGAGTGGTAATCAGAATTTAGTTGACCTCACAAATGATGGACACAGTCTCTTTTCTTTCTGAACAAAAATATACTAAATGCATGAAATCCACACTGCCATTCAGTGCAGCCTCCTTAAGGGTGGGCTATGGTGCAAGCGTAAATTTCAAAACCTACAATTTCGAACCAGTGCTTGAAGTTTTAGAAAGAAAAGAAACTTCTGTACTTTTGCTCCGTCACGGAGGTACAAACCACTGAGTCGCATTTTCCTTTTGCCACCTCCTCCTCATGGACCCAGGAACATGATTAGGGTTAAAGGTGAGCAGTGAAACTTAATAGACATTTTACCATCATAAACTTTTGCTTTTAATTAAAAGCTGTTTTTTTTTAGAGCAGTTTTAGGTTCCCAGTAAAATTGAAAGGTACAGAGCTTTCCCATATAGCCCTTGCCCCCACACATGCACAGCCTCCCCTATTACGGACACCCCCCACCGGAGTGGCGCATTTGTTACAACCGAGAAATCTGCATCGCCGTTTTCACCCAAAGTCTATGGTTTACATTAAGGATCACTCTCGGTGTTGTACATTCTGTGGCATCATAAACTTTTTTTCCTCCTTCAAAATCATGATTGCCAAACTAAGTAAAATACATATCAGGTGTCTCCTTACTTAAGGAAATTATAGTAGGACTTCTTTAGAGGATCGATATTTAAACAGCCTTACACCAATTATTGTGAATAATTTAAGGACGTGATATTCCTGTATTTACTGATGTTCACAGAAGTCACATCTCTGACATTTTGCTTCATTATTTGTCTTATTTATTTAAATTTATTAAATTAAATAAATTTAAGTACGCTTATTTATATTTGTGAGGATCTTTATAAACAGAAGGCGTAATTTAAAAAGTGACATGAAATTAACTTCTGCCAATTGATTAAAACAAACATCCTGCCATGTTCTGTGAAATATACACTATTTTAGAATGGAAAACTGAGAATTTTATGCATGGATTTTGGTGTTCAGGTGGCTTAGAAATACGTGCATTAAATGAAATTAAGATTCAGAGAATAGTTGTTAGTCTTCAACCACTTTGAATTATTCCCAAAACTTTTGAGTCTACAAAGATATGCAAGTTTTGTATTTGTTCTGCCATAGAATACTTTGTTTTCAAAGAGAATTGCACAGCAAAGATAATAATTAAGTTTGAGGGGCGCCTGGGTGGCTCAGCCGTTAAGCGTCTGCCTTCGGCTCAGGTCATGATCCCAGGGTCCTGGGATCAAGCCCCGCATCGGGCTCCTGCTCTGTGGGAAGCCTGCTTCTCCCTCTCCCTCTCCCTCCCCCCTGCTTGTGTTCCCTCTTTCACTGTGTCTCTCTCTGTCAAATAAATAAATACAAATCTTTAAAAAAAAATAATTAAGTTTGAAAATCACTATTTTTTTTTTCCTAAGAGCTTTCAGAAAACTTAAATCTGTTAACAAGCTGGTGAAATGCTTTATGAAACTTGCAAAACGTTGCTTTTTTTTGATAGAGTGGCAGTTAGAAATTCTTGGAAAGGTTATGACAAGGAACTTTATTTCTAATAAGTAGAACTCTGATTGGCATCATAAAAAAAGACAGTGTTTAGGAAAAAGATGGTGTTCTGTTCTTCAAGCTTAAATTCTCTAGCCATTTCATTATTATCCTAAATGGAGTCTACACTATTAAGAAATTAATTCTACTTCCCTTATATGTTTTTTTCTTAAAAAAAAAGAAAAAGAAGAAGAAGAAGAACCAAAACCAGACTTTGAATTTTGTTGGAAACAGTCATACATATCGAGATGTGGAAATACTGAATTTAGTATATACTTCAAAATGCCATTTCAGTTGGAAACTGCTTTTGGAAAAAAAAAAAGTTTGACCTCTTAATAATTTGAGCACCTCAGTAGTTGGATTTTAGAGTATACTTATCGAGTAAAACTAAAAGTAAAACTTTCCCCCTAACTAATAGGATGCTTAGGCTGATAAGAAATAAAACTGAGTCTTGGGGCATCTGTCTGGCTCAGTCAAATGAGCATGCAACTCTTGATCTTGGGGTCATGAGTTCGAGCCCCACGTTGGATATAGAGATTACTTAAATAAAACTTAAAAAAAAAGAAATAAAACTGAGTCTGTAATTATTCATTAAGGATTCTACCCCACTTAGAAATATGTGTGCTTTATATCATGTCATATAGCCTTTGGAATGTTTCCTTCTTAGTGGGTAGATGCATTCTTGATGAAAGCCTTCACAAATGAGAATTTGCTTTAAAGAAGCTTAGTATGATAAATAAATAGAGTTTGGGTTCTGTGTCACTTTATTTGGCTTAGAGTAGTTTCGCAATTTTCTCAAAATTCTTACTTTGAAAATGGAGAGGAAAGCAAACTGAGAGGCATTTTTCACATTTTATTTGCTATAAACAAGTTCTATTTGCATTTCTCATGTAATGGACAATGATCTATTGACTAAGAAAGGATTTTGTTGTGTTGATTTCCAGGGTGAGGATGTAAAAAAGTAATCCAAGAATTTTTTTTTTTACTCTACTCACATTTACTGATAAGTAAAACTGTCTTTTAATGATGGCCATCCATGTGCACTAAATTTTAAGCTGAAGTAAGTGATTACCCAAGATCACCGAATCTCACATTTTCATTTTCAGGCACAACTGGTCCCGTCCAAGTAATCATCACTGAGACCCCCAGTCAACCCAATTCTCACCCCATCCAGTGGAATGCCCCAGAACCATCTCACATTTCCAAGTACATTCTCAGATGGAAGCCTGTGAGTATCCCGCTCAGAAACTGCACACTGAGACTACTGAAATTAACACATTCTAAACATTTTTTTTCCAGCTTTTGAGCCAATAAATATGATTAACTATCCGTGACTTGACATACAGATTTAGCTTTTTTGGTATTTAGAAGGATTTAGAAAGATTTGTTATTTAGAAAATCTTCTTAACAAGGACTTAGAAATGATAATGCCTGAAACAATTCTTCCCCAATATGGGAAGAGAATCTAAAGGTTTTGTATGTCTTGCAACTCTATCAGAGGAAAACAATGATTGGCATCATTTCCATGATTGAAAAATTAATCTTTAGCTCTTTGGGTTCACTTTTGAAGGGAGTACTTTTTAAAACATTATTTTTGATCCTTTGAAGTTATTTAGATAGAAGGGAAAAAGATGGTGCAAGGGAAGAATACAGAGGAGTGATGGTTTGTTTAAAAAGTGAACCTTGTGATTTTCTAACAAGAACCATCTAGAAATTGAAGAAATCATACAGAAATCATATTGGTCTAGTAAGCTTTAGTTTTTCTTACCCTTCAAACCTGCCTGCTATACCTCCAAAATTCATGACTCATAACTTGAGAAACACTATTTTAAACACAGGACAAAAATGCCCACTCTTAGCCATAGCTATTAAATTCTAGCAATTAAAAGCAAAATGAGGGGGTGCCTGGGTGGCTCAGTCAGTTGAGCATCTGCCTTCAGCTCCGGTCCTGATCCCAGGGTTCTGTTCAGCATCAGTTCCCTGATCAGTGGGGAGCCTGGTTCTCCCTCTCCTCCGTGCCTCCCCACCTGCGCCTAATCTGTCTGTCTCTTATAATAAATAAATGAATGAATAAATGAATGAATGAATAAATAAATAAATAAATAAATAAAAACTTTTGACTTACTAATGCAGTTAACTCTTAGGGAAAAATTCAAGCTGTGAAATCATTTTTTTTTTTTTTTTGGTAGTATACTCAGTACTCTTGTCCATAGTATGTGGAGTAGCCATTTCCAGAACTTTGTATCTAGTAGATGTTAGTCAATGAGATCACTATATTGTCCCCTCAGATACCTCCTTGTCTCTCATCATTTTGTTTCATCACCAATTTTATTTACTTTAAAGCTAACTCTGAAGTGTTATGTGAGATCTCTGTAATTTGGGACACTTACAGAGAGGTATAAAATGTACATTGAATTGGGAAATCTTCAAAGAAGCTGCAGTGATGAATTTCTTTGAGATTTTCAACAATTAAGAATTTTCAGATTTTTCCTCAATGGATGTTACCTGAGAGTTTGTTTTTGAGTATTTTCTTCTGATAGCTAATTGTCTAGAAAAGTTCACATTGAATGAAAGATTTATCATTAAATCTGAGCTAATTGTCATGATTAATTGCAGTGGTTTTTTTTCAGGGTATTTGAGTTAAAATTTAAATTTAAGATATACAAGGATCCGTTTCATTGATTTCAAAAATATAAATGGACACTTGAGTATTTGAATTATTGAGGAACTGGTTGATTGGATAATTTAAAAAACTCACTGGGCATTAAAAATGTATTTTGACTTAGTTTAGAATATTTACACTTAAAAGGATCTCATCTTGTTTGAAGTAAGGCCGTTTCTTTTCCACACATTTTATTGCAATGAGTTTTGTGATCCATGACATGTTAATGAAGTTGGACAGGATGTGAAAATGTAAACTGGAATCAAAGATTAAAAAAACCAACATCACATTCTTTTTCAGTCTTGCCCAAAGTTGGGAACTGCTTTTGATGGGGTAATTCATATCCAAGAATGAGCCTTCAGCCAGACCAGTGGAACCTTATATGTGATGGTCCCAGGAACTGAGTCACAAAGCAGTATTATATTTTTGACTATTTCTGCAAGGCAAGAAATTTATATCCTACTAAGTGAAAGAGTATAGAGCCTTTTCCCACTTCAGAGAAGAATTTATCTCTATCATAGAAATTTAAAAAATGGGAGAGGCAAAACTTGGGTTCATCATCAGTCTGGCAAAAAGGAAGGTGCCCAGTGCCTGCGACTGTGTGACCTTGGTCATGTCACACCTCCCTGTTTCTTCACCTGTAAAATGAGGGTAATTATACCATTAACTTGGAGGAAAGGAGAGATGGAGTTTAAATGAGTGAATGCAAGTAAAACAGCACAAAGCCTGGCACACAAAGAGCTACCAGTAAATATTAGCTATGATAATAATTATTATTAATATTAAACTCTGCTAAAGATCCCTATCTTTATATATATATAAAGATATATCTCTGCTAAAGATTCTGATTCCAGCTTTCCATGATTTTCTTCCACAGCGGCGCTGCCTAGGTCCCTCCTTCTTTGAAGATTACTCAGTGTCATCTCTGAATGTTCATCCTTGGGAATACTTATATGACTTCTTTTCTTTTAAATCTTTAGAAAAATTCTCCAGGCCGTTGGAAGGAAGCCACCATTCCCGGCCACTTGAATTCGTACACCATCAAAGGCCTGACGCCAGGCGTGGTATATGAGGGACAGCTCATCAGTGTCCAGCACTATGGCCACCGAGAGGTGACACGTTTTGACTTCACCACCACCAGCACCAGCCCCGCGGTGACCAGTATGTATGCCACCCATCCTCATGGCTGTGCCTGTGTTCCTCAGGAAGTGGTTTGCTTCCCAAGTCCTATTCCCCCATGGATGGCACCAACACTTTTTTTTTTTTAAATGGTGTCCTTTGGATGACAGTAGTAAATGTTCTCCAGTGGCTGAAGGCTCCCTTTCCCCTTTCTGTCACCCTCTAGGCAACACCGTGACAGGAGAGACGACACCCCTTTCTCCCGTTGTGGCCACTTCTGAATCTGTGACCGAAATCACGGCCAGCAGCTTTGTGGTCTCATGGGTCTCAGCTTCAGACACCGTGTCAGGATTCCGTGTGGAATACGAGCTGAGTGAGGAGGGAGACGAGCCACAGTATCTCGGTAAGCTAAATGTGCCATCATGACAGCTTTGGAACTAGTTGACGGCTCGTACTGAACGAACTTCCGCTGTGAGGAAGGGAAAGATGACCTTTCTAGAACTGAGCTGGGTTTTTCCTGAGCCATGCTCACATTTTCCTGGTCCCCAATATGAGCTGCATTACGCATTCGCCTGGGCACAGGTCTATACAACCATAGTGTTTTCTTTTTTATATATATATATAATTTTTTAAAATAGATTTTATTTATTTATTTGAGAGAGAAAGAGGGAGAGAGCGTGGGGAGAGGAGCAGAGGGAGAGGGACAAGTAGACTCCGCACTCAATGCAGAGACCTATGTGGAGCTTGATCTCAGGACCCTGAGATTGTGACCTGAGCCGAAATCGAGTCAGACACTCAACTGACTGAGCCACCCAGGTGCTCCTAGGGCTTTCTTTAGGGAAGTGATTGCCACTTTGAGGACCACAGCAGAAAATGTTAGCCTTTGGGGGTACACAGTACCCTCATTAATGCTTTTTAAATTCTCATGGTTAGGGGACTTTTAAAAACTTTATTGTAGCAAAATATATCATAGGCATAGAGCTTGATGAATTTTTATAAAGTGGACACACCCATGTGACCAGCACCCAGATCAGGAAAAAGAATATCCCTCCTACCCCATCGTCCCCTGCCCATAACCATCACCCTGACTTCTAACTACAGAGAGCTATTTTTACAAATTGGGGGTGGATTATAAAAATTATATATCTTTAGAGAAAAAATTTAGAAAAATGGTAAACAAAAGAAAAATTATCCCATAATGCATCGATAATTATTGATTATCCATTAGTACATTTCCTTCTAGACTTGCCCCCTTCCCTTATGAATATATAGTTTTAAGAATATCCCTCTTCTAGTCTGTGGAGTGATTTCAGGGGTTGGTTTGCTCTGACTGGTAACCTTTCCTTTTTATTTTAAAGATCTTCCAAGCACGGCCACTTCTGTGAACATCCCTGACCTGCTTCCTGGTCGAAAATACATTGTAAATGTCTATCAGATATCTGAAGAAGGAGAACAGAGTCTGATCCTGTCTACTTCGCAGACAACAGGTACACATGTACTAGGCGCTGTGAAGAGAATCTTTTTTCTGTAGAACAGGCCTAGAGCAATATTTCCTGACTGTTTTCCTTGGGTGCTCCTTTCTTTTTCTGTTAGCGCCTGATGCTCCTCCTGACCCTGCTGTGGACCGAGTGGATGACACCTCGATTGTTGTTCGCTGGAGCAGACCCCAGGCACCCATCACAGGTGAGGTTGGCCTCCTTGGCTGCCAAGTTCATCTTGACAGCACGGGTGGTGAGGGAGCCAATTCTGATCTGTGGACAGAGATACCACTTAACTCTCCTACATAACTCTAGACTAGGGTAAAGGTGTGTGTGTGTGTGTGTGTGTGTGTAGTAGTAATTCAGAATGTGATTATTTTCAAGTCTTAACTGCTCGACTTTCTTACAGATCATTTCCCACCATGTCCACTTTATTGACCCCCTACACACACACACACACACACAACACACAACCTCGAAAGCCAGCTCACTGACTTATTAAACCAGGCATTTCTGAGATCGAAGAGGGGTAATTTTTCTGAAAACCTCACTCTAAGATTTAGTCTTAAAGAGGTAGCTCAGTTGCCTTCTTAGCTCATTAAGTTACTCAGCTGCCTCTGAAGTTTCTAAAAGACACAGACAATGCTAGACAATCTGCACTCAAGGTGGTTCATTAATTGCTTTCATTGCCCAGAGCTCGAAGAGAAGAAATCGTTTTCACATGAATATTTTCACCTCATGGCATCTCTAATAGACATTTATTAGGATATCAGGTCTTCAAGGATGATATTTATTATTAAGAAGGGTTGCATGGCTGCTCTTATTTTATCTTTGTACTGAATAGTCCTTATAAGAAGTGGCAACATCTAAAGAGTCAGAAAGCATCACTAGTTCTTAACTAATCAAGCAAGCTGCTAAGGGTTTTTCTGAGAAGAGGGATTTATGACTCATTAAACCTCTGTTTCATAAAACTGTGTGGCTAACGTTTTCCCCTTGGATCTGCAGGATACAGAATAGTGTATTCGCCATCGGTAGAAGGTAGTAGCACAGAACTCAACCTTCCTGAAACTGCCAACTCAGTCACCCTCAGTGACTTGCAACCTGGCGTTCAGTATAACATCACCATCTACGCGGTGGAAGAAAACCAAGAAAGTACTCCTGTTTTCATCCAACAAGAAACCACTGGCGTCCCGCGTTCAGGTAACTTAAAGCCACCTCCTGTGATATTATATCTCTTAGGGTTTACCAAGGTAACACATTTAACCTCACTTTTGTGGGAGGAATAAAACTGCCCTTGGATTGCGCTCATTTCCTCAGCCTGCTGGGGAGGACCAGAAGTGTAAGATGAAAGAATTATTATTTCTGTGGGAGGGTTGTTTTGTCTCTGTCAACGGTTCCTATATGCAAGTAATCTTATAGATTAGTTTATCCCTCAACTTAAGAAATTTGGCTGAAATGTCCACACTATAAACTAACTTATCAAGGCTGGCTATTGGCCTTCCTGATTACAAACTGACACATAAAGCCTTCATATTTTTCCCCAGAAACTTCAGTGTTCAGTCATCTGTTACTTTTAAGTTTTACAAAATGGTTCAGTAAAATGCAAACCACATTTTTTCTGTTGTCACAATTAGGATTTTTTTTTTTAATTTTATTTTTTGTGTGTTTATTTTAAACTCCTTGATAGGACAATACATTGGAAACTCATCTGCTTAGCTACACATTTTAGGTAAAATAAAATAAAATGCTTCAAATGTCATATGTAAGCAGGATGACTGAACCAGAGAAAATATAAGCAAAAACACATATTCTCTGGTGAAGAGACAAAACCTAGCATTGCTTTGGAATGAGAGGCACCATGAATTTTCTATACACATCTGGGAAATTGGCTTAAAAAAAATACTCTTCAGGAGGAATTGTGAATGACCTGTTGGCTCTTGTCTGTTAGATGAAGTTCCTCCTCCCCGGGACCTGCAGTTTGTGGAAGTGACAGATGTGAAGGTCACCATCATGTGGACACCCCCTGAGAGTGCAGTGACCGGCTACCGTGTGGACGTGATCCCTGTCAACCTGCCTGGGGAACACGGGCAGAGGCTGCCCATCAGCAGGAACGCCTTTGCGGAAGTCACTGGCCTGTCCCCCGGGGTCACCTATCACTTCAAAGTCTTCACTGTGAACCAAGGGCGGGAGAGCAAGCCTCTGACGGCAGAGCAAACGACCAGTATGTCTTGCTTCTGACTATCTCCACCCCAGATTCTCCACCCTGACTTCCAATCTGTGGTGAATGCACAGCAAACCGTTAACTCCTAGGGGTACAGTTAGAGATGGGGAACTACCCAGTGGAGAAGAGAATGCGTGGTGGACATAAAACCCGTTAACACTTCAAAACAAAATGGAGATCAGCTCCATGGATGCTAAACGGTGACCCATTTCCCAAATACACGTATCCATGTAATGGCCCCGAGAGAGGGGAACTTAAGAGAACCTGATTTTCTTTGCTGACAGAGACATGGATTGCAAATTTGAGGATATTTTCTGTAACTAAAAATATCTAGATCAAACTGCAAATGTATGCTCCTAACCCTTTTATAGAATTATTTATAAATAGTAATTGCTAAAACAGTTATTGCATATGAAGTCCCAGGATCTCTGCTCAGTTCATTGTCCTTATAGTTAATACTCTTTTTGACCTAATGAAAAAGGTCTTCTTATCCGCTTTGGATTCATGAAGCAATTGAAGCTCATACAAAATTCTGCTGTTTGTGAAGTCCAAGAGCTAGGAAACAATGGAGCTGGATCCACATAGAATTTTGCCTTGTGACTCTATGTCCCGTTCTTTCAGTTATCATATTTGACTACCTCTTAAGCACTTCCTTCATCTGAAAAGTGTTTTAATTTACTGCAGGGAAAGTGCTAGCTATCACCCTCAAGAAAACTCACAGTTTGTGTGATTCTTTCTGATAGTGCACCCTCACCAGCATCTTACCGTGATTCTGACAGATATGCTATAATTATTATCTAATACGGATTATGCAAAAATTACTTTTATTCCTCTAGCAAAGGACAATTCATTCAATACATGCAGACAGTTTTCTTTACGTTCCCTGTAGAGGTTTCATCTTGCCCTCGTTTTATTGGCCTTGTCTCTCATGTCTTAACCAGTTTGGTTCAGAGCACATTGTGGTATTCACAAGTGGTTTTTTTGGTTATTGTTTCTGTTTTGATAATGCTATCTTAATAATGTTAGTATAATTTCAGAGGGTGATGGGAAAGTCATGCTGGAAAATTCCACTTTCCTCAGGATCAAAGTCAAGCAAAAAAAAAAAAAAAAAGTCAGCAATTTCTCACGATTGACACCATTTTGCAAAGTTCCATGTAGCACTCCATCTCATAATAGCTCCACATTTCCAAGGTTTTGAGTTTTACTTAGTTTCCACCTTAAGAAAGGTTTAGAAAACTCAGTCAAGCTTTTGACTTTCCGTATGATCATTCCTGAGGGTCAAATATTTCTTGATGTGTTTCATCTTTTTTTCTAGGATTGGATGCTCCCACTAACCTCCAGTTTACCAACGAAACTGACTCAACTGTCTTAGTGACCTGGACTCCAACTCGGGCCCGGATAGCCGGGTACCGACTGACTGTGGGCCCGACCCGGGGAGGCCAGCCCAAGCACTACAACGTGGGGCCCTCGGCCACGCAGTACCCCCTGAGGAATCTGCAGCCTGCGTCTGAGTACACCGCATCCCTCATGGCTGTCAAAGGCAACCAGCAGAGTCCCAAAGCCACAGGAGTCTTCACCACTCGTAAGCTAAAGTTTGAACGTCCCATCTTAGTGATGTCGTCAGTTTTTACCTATGTTTACATTCTCCGTGGTCTTAGTGATGTCGTCGGTTTTTACCTATGTTTACGTTCTCCGTGCTTCATCCAATTTTTAAAAAGTTAACTTAAAAACCCTTAGTACAAGGTTTAAATAAAAGGGAAGATTAAAAGCAGTGCTACTCAAAGTGTGGTCATGGACCAGCCCCTTGATCCATGTGTTTGTTATTGGATCCTAAGGAGCTTGTGCTGGAGTAGAAATCAGGAAGCACGCTATTCAGTTCAGCTGATCGTTTTCTGAAGCAAGATTTTCTTGATGAAGGTTAAATTACAAATGTTACCAGGCTTCTTATTTCCTCTGGGACCACTTTGAGTAATGCGGTTTAAAGCACCCAGTTATTTGAAAGTCGAATGCTATTGTATTAAATGAGTTTACCAAACACCAGTTAAGGCAAGAAACAAAACCAGCACGGATGTCTACATCCTGCTACTTTTGGTGTTGAATGATAGCAGTAAGTGTAGAATGAAAACATTTACAAACTGAATGGAAACCAATAGAACAAGAAGTTAAGGAAAGGATTTCTTTATGAGACTGTAGCAGATTAAAGTATTTCTGCAGAACGGAATACTTTTTTTTTTTTCTTTTCATCTTTCTTAAACGACTCTTGAAGTTCCAGTGAGGGAAGAAGACTGACAATTTTTGGTCATGTCTGTCTTTTTTTGCTCGACACTTTATGGAAAGTGGCCTTAAATCTCCTACATATCTACATCACAATAAAGACCTGTATTCATAAACTGAGTTCTATTAAAAACATTCTCATTTACATTACAAAGAATTATGAGACCCCTAATTTCTAGCTGAACACCAGTTGTTATTTTTAACTCAACATTTTGAATTATAGAAGCACCCAACACTTTTCAACATATATCACGACTATGAACTAGTTTGCATTTTTCCAGAAACGTTTTAAAAATATAGATGTTAAGGAGCCTTCAAAAAGCGAGCGTAAGTTTAGCTGTAAATAACTATGGAATTTACTTCCCAAAGAAAATTCTCCACAGACTTTTCCCAGTAAGAATTCATAATTTACCAAAAATGTATTTCCACTTAAATTTGGTGTAGGGTTTTTGGCTAGTGAAGTCTTTTTCTTAAGTCACTGCTAATTATAAGCAAGTAAAATCTGCTTTTCATTTGTAAGTTAACTTCTAAATTTTGATATTTTATGTTACATGTTACTAAGATACTCTAGAATCTATTAATATGAAATCAGTGTTTTTGTATTTCTTACAGATGCCCTTCATGAATTAGAATAGAGATTTCAGTAGATTTAACCTTTTACTGACCACATATAATTCTACAAATTATCATTTTTACTTTTTCACTCCTTAACATGAGACTTTTTTTTGTAGTTTCTTTTGATGGACAAAAGAAACCAAAGAGAAAAAGCATTTTTAATGATACTAACAATAATTAAGTATTGTTAAGTAAGAAACAATAATTAAGTACAGTGAGTCAACATAGAGTGTTTCAAGTACTTTTGCAGACTTTGATATATTGGCCATATTACATTGATGTTCTGCACAGGATATTACATTGACACTCTGCACAGTATATTTCTATAAAATATAATTCTATTTGAGTTAAAGTACTGATTGTCAAAACTAATTTTACCGGATAAAGGTTAACATACTGCCTTGCACACAGCCTACGTTCAAAAACTGTTCACTGAATAGATGATTGAGGGAAGAATGAGAATGAAAACAGTTCAACCAAGCAAAGCTTCAGTTTAAATAAACCTACTTAAGTAGGCAGTTCCACAACTTCATTTGAACTTGAAGTACTCTCTGAGGCTGTAAACATCAGTACGGCTTGCATATTTTTGCAGTTGCTGTAAGTTTCTGTAGCTTTTTACTGTCTTACCATGCTTAATTCTGGGAATAACTTTTCTGGATTTTATAACTTGTGCTAAATTCTTAAAAGCAAATGTGAGGGTGGAGTGGTGGGGGGGTGCTGCTGTTTCTGGGGAAAATACAGCTTACTCCTTTATAAATAGGGCAAATTTTATTTCTTTAACAGCCAGGCTGTTCTTCACCTAACAAGACCTGCCAGAACCCATAATTCATACTTACAGTCACATCCTTTGTTTGACATCAGTTTGTGGGTTTGTGGTTTGGAGATTTTCCTGTAATGGTCTTCCCAGGCAGAGAGCATCATCTTCAACTTGGGAAGATGCTAGCTGGCTGGCTCAAGCAATAGAAAACACCCAGTCCTAAAGCCCAAGACAGTGGAAGAGAATGTAATTTGTGAAAAAGTTGTGGCTTTCACAGATGTTCTGTGCAAGAAGCTACTTGCTCTCCGAATTGTTTTCTTGTGGCCATTAACGTGGTCCCACGGGGCAAGCCACCGCATGTTGGCAAAGTCAGCAGCAGCCAAGTGGCATATGATTTCAGAGACTCTGGGAAGGCATCATGCGTCACCTGTCCCGGTTCCCCCGAAGACACCCTCGAAATCATAATGTAGTTAGGAAACGGCTCACTAAACAGTAGAACTTCAGGTCAGCTGATAGAGTAGTCATTAAAGAGTAGCCCACACACATATTTTATTTTTTTTCCACACAGTATTTTCAGAACAATTTTTTAAAATCACACATTCAAGTGCAGCCTGGAAACAAGTGGGAGAATTACAGTGGTGCCCAAACCCCCACATGGTCGAAGGGAAAACAAGTGCCTGGAGCTGAGGGGTGAGCAGGGTCTTTGGACTTTTAATCTCCATTGTGTACCTCCGGAGGATAACTGGTCTCCCTGGCCATTCATAATTTCACATAAATGCATTTAATAGGGTTTTTTCCCCCAGTGGACACAGAATTTGGTTGGGACATAAAAAGGAAGGAATTATGAAGGCACCAAACATGTGACCCAGCCTGGTAACACACTCGAAACCCTTGAACTTGACCCACCCTGTTCAGATGTCTTGGCTTCTGAGACCTCATCAGCAGCCAGTTATTGAAATGCTTATTCCTCTTATTACAAGATTTAGTTGTTCAGTCCCTTATATTTTGGAGATTCTAAATCTGTAAAAAGATTTGTAGACTGTTGAAAACGTCTGTCTTAAATGTGTGTACACATGCTCTTTTTTCTTCTTTTCTTGTTTTTTTTTTTAAAGTAATGTTTTTACTGAGAGAATAACAGCGAGGTCAGGATGATAGGAGCTGCAAAATTAACTTGTTATAATTCTTTTTTTTTAAAGATTTTATTTATTTATTTGACAGAGAGAGACAGCGAGAGAGGGAACACAAGCAGGGGGAGTGGGAGAGGGAGAAGCAGGCTTCCCGCTGAGCAGGGAGCCCCACGCGGAGCTCGATCCCAGGACCCTGGGATGATGACCTGAGCCGAAGGCAGACGGTTAACGACTGAGCCACCCAGGCGCCCCGCTTGTTATAATTCTTAATGCCAGTGGCAGAGTACTAAAATTTTGTAATATGTTTATCCTAAATGGATAATCACATATTTAAGGAATCTTCAGGATTTATAAGTACATCCATGGTGGCAGATTTTGTTTAACTTTCATACGGTCTTTCTCATTGCAACCAAAAACAATTGACCATCGTTATGGAATAATTCAGCATGGAGCTATTTTCAGATCACATCTATAATTTAACAATTGTTCTCAAAGTAATGATTTAAAAAGCAGAATGATAATCAATTTGTGGTGACCAGTTTTACATTTCAAATGGGATTTTAAACTGAATGTAGAGGGAAATTTATTGTCATAAAACTCAAATCCCAAACTTGATGGAAAGACACAAATCAAGGAATCCAAGGACTTGAACTTGTCTTCTGAGGTCATTTAGGCCCTTGTTACTGAAGTATGATTGATGGGCTAGTGGTAGCCTCGGCATCATGGAAATGCAAACTTCTAGCCCCACTTTGGTCCTACAGAATCAGAACCTGCATTTTAGCCAGGTGTCAGATAATTTGTGTGGCGCATGAAAGATTGGGAAGCACTGACCTACTCCAAATTCCCACCCAGTGAAGGCTATGACATTCAGGATCCGCTAGCTGGGTAAACCGAGGTTCTCCGTAAAAATACTTGTTCCGTACGTTCTGTGCCATCATCTGTGACTCCAAGGTTTGAACGCATGCATTGATTCTGTTTCACAGTGCAGCCTCTCAGCTCCGTTCCCCCTTACAACACGGAGGTCACTGAGACCACCATTGTGATCACATGGACACCTGCTCCAAGGATTGGTTTTAAGGTAAGTTGCAAATGTTCCTAATCTCTTGTGGTAGAGCCCCGAGGTGCCCTCATGTTTCTGGATGTGGTAGAAACGGGGTGTTTGGGAGTCAGGAGACCTGGGTTTGGTTGGCTGCCTCCCTCTGTGCCTCTCTGACCCCATCGTCCAGGTATAACATGACCGTCCCCTCACTGAATTGCTGGAAGGATGGACTGAGGCTGTGGAAGTGCTTTGCAAAGGATAAAACATTAGTATGGAACTGTTGCTGTGATCTGATTTTCTCTATCCTTTTCCCCAGGGAACTGCATTTTAAAATATATAGGGAAATGCCTTTTGTTGTGTTGTTGTAAACGGGGGTCAACAAGTTCACGAAAACCAATTTAGGGAGACTAATTAAGCTCAGAGTCACTTAAAAATCACATTTCCATCCAATCAGTTTCATCTCCACTTGTTCAAAGCCCCTTGGGTGAATCTCTTAATAGAAGTTAAGATTAAGGTCTTCCGTGTAGATATCTGGATTCATGTTCTTTAAAGTAATGATATTAGGGAAGTGATGAATACAAATGAATATGTTTAAAAGAATTCCTTTCCTTGGCATTTAGAGTGTGGGGAGAGAAATATTTATTATAATTGGAAATCAAGACTAAATCCCCATGATTCCTTGTTTAAAAAAATACACCAAAGGTCACTTCTTTTTTGAAATATGCAAATGGCCATATTGACGATTATGCTACTTAAATATAGAGAAGCCCTTTTTGAAGATTGCCGTTTTAAATTTCTCTTAATCGTGTCATTCTAACTTTCAGAAGCCTTATAACCTGCAAAGGACGTCTCTAGAGTTGAACACTGTTTGATGAGACAATATTACCTAGGTTTTGAGATAAAATATTAAAAATCTGAAAATTATGGGCACATTCATTTTAATTCTTCTTTTGTAATATATTATCCTGCAGTTTAAGCTATGGACATACTTCTTCAAAAAGAATGTTTCTGAAGTACAAAATGTTAAAGGGGCTGCTACCTTTAAGTTGAATGTTCATAACTCATTAAAGAGAGTGCTGGAGGATTTCTTCCAGGAACAGAGAAAATAGAAATGAACTGCCATGTGGCCCAAAGCCCCTGTGTATGTCTGGTTCATATCTGGAGATTATTGATCAAGCAAAACAGCATGTAATGACACTTTTCCAGAACCTTCCATGACAAGCCAATGTAATGCAGTTCTGGAAGACACCTCTCCCACCTTGGCCCCCCAGTCCAAGGAACTTCCCGCTAAAGTGTCTAGTAGAGCTAAAGGCAGACCCCAACTCATCCCCTAATAAAAGTACAGTATGCAGTGTGCACAGGAGTTCACATTATACACAGCATAACCACAACCTCTCTGCAGTGATCCAGCTCTGGAAACACTTGTCCTTGGTGTTTATTTTGCTTTCCTTCTTCTAGCTGGGTGTACGACCAAGCCAGGGAGGGGAAGCACCGCGAGAAGTGACTTCAGAGTCAGGAAGCATCGTTGTGTCTGGCCTGACTCCAGGCGTGGAATACGTGTACACCATCTCAGTCCTGAGGGATGGGCAAGAGAGAGATACTCCGATTGTAAAGAAAGTGGTGACACGTAAGAGCAGTTCTTTGCCTCTTTCAGTTTTTAAAACTGGTCCGATTTTTAAACATAGGTGCTATTAGTACCACTTTTTGCTTCTGATAACGGTGCAAGGGGAAGATCCCATCCCTACTTACCTTACTAGCTATTTGCTAAATTTGGAGGAGCAAGTTCAATATGGTCATGTATTCTATGTCATCAGAACTTTTTCTTTCCATGTCAAAAATATTTATGAACTGGCAAGACAGGAAGAATTTCAGTAGTATTGCAAAATCGTTTACCGTAAAAAGAAATGCTCTCAGAGAATCCCTGTCCACCATGGTTTTATAGAGTAACTTCTATATTTTTACTGATTCTTGAAAAGAAGGAAGGGAGGGGGAAGGGAGGAAGAGAAAGAAAGAACGAGAGAGAGGGAGGAAAGGAGGGAGGAAAAGAGAGAAAGGAAAAACTTTCCACAGGTCAAGTGCTCGGGGTTAGCTTTAACTTTTAATTTAAAACTTTTTTTCTGCATAGCATTGTCTCCACCAACGAACTTGCACCTGGAGGCAAACCCTGACACTGGAGTGCTTACCGTCTCCTGGGAGAGGAGCACTACTCCAGGTAAGCCTGGGATGTATCAGCGGGCAAGCCGTTGGAAATCACTCCCCTGTTCCAAGAGTTTCTTTAAACGGAGGATATTAATACCTGCCTCAAAGGGTCGTTGTGGCACTGAGTGGCAGGAGAGTCCTCAATAAATGTCCAGTCTTCCTCCTTTCCCCTTCGTGGGTCCGTCATGGGAGTCGAGTTTAATGTGCCCTGGGTCACAAAGGCTCTGTGCAGTAACTTCCTCCTTCCTGTTTTCTCTAGACATTACTGGTTATAGAATTACCACCACGCCCCTAAATGGCCAACAGGGATACTCTTTGGAAGAAGTGGTCCATGCAGATCAGAGCTCTTGCACCTTTGAAAACCTGAGTCCTGGCCTGGAGTACAATGTCAGTGTTTACACTGTCAAAGATGACAAGGAAAGTGTCCCTATCTCTGATACCATCATCCCAGGTAATGGAAAAATAAGCTGTTATCCCGAGAGTGGCAGGTTCGACGAGAGTGGGGATTAAGATTTTAATCCCCAGGTGGTTGAGGGTGTCAAGTACATTTGGGATTTAGTTCTGACCTCCCAACCACACTCTCCAAACCATGAAGTCAAAGCAACTGTTTGGACAAATGCTTGCTGTTAACACCGCTTTCCTGTCTGCTTCACCAAGGTGCTGTTTGTGACGATGGGGATGTAATGGAGTGGCCCCCATGGCATTAACTCTGTACTGTCTGCTCACGTGGAAATATTACTAAAACAGTGTCATGTGTCTGTCCTCAGTACTGACAGGCTAAAAGTAATATGGTAAATGCATCCCATCGGCGCATTTGTCCCTGATGTTACAGTCCATATCAAATTTCAACAGCTGTCTATAAAATCGTACCTATCTCCATATGTGAGCATTGACATAGCCCTTGGTTGACACGTTCAATTCTTCATCTTGCAGTTTCAAATCCTTCCTTTATAAGATTGAAAAAAAAAATAAAGAAAGGCCACACCTTCGGGTGTTCTTTCTTGTGGATTGAAAGACGACATTGAAAAGACCTATCTAGGGATAGGTTTGTTATTTGTCCAAAACTGGATTGTGACAGAATGAAAGCATTGGACAGATTGTGTTCTCCTTTGCACTATTTGGTAGAATGCTTTTACTAATGCTGATTAAATAACTTTGATTATGAATCATACAAAATATTGGCAGTGGTCTTGGACTCAAGTCTGTCTTCCTCCTGAATGTGCTTTTGAACGGCACATTTCACACCATACGTTCATAATGCGTTAGCATTATGGCCATAATGTTGTCTTGAGTTTTTTCTATGGGAAAAGAAAGAAAAACTCACTTACCATTTTTTTTTTAACCTTCTTCATGCAAGCTCTGTTTTCCTACTAAAAAAGTTTTGGCTTTTTTTTCTTTTTTTAAAAAAGCATTGCTGATACTTAAAGATATTATGTCTAGGTTCTAAGAATGGTTTTGACATCCTAAACAGCCCTATAATTTTTAAGAACCTGAGAGGTTCAAACCCTACTGTTTACTTTTCAAATGCAAGAAAATCCCTAAGAATATTATAACCTGTTTTATTCTCCCAGGGAAGCAAACTATATTCCTGATGCTTAGGACGTCTTTTTGGAACATTGGGAAAAGATTGCATATTACCATCATTGCTTTAACATTCTGTCAAGTTTGCCACTAGTAACCTGACGTACACTGCTTTATTTTTTCCTCTTTTTTGCCTCTATCTTCCTTTTGCCCCCCCCTTGCTTTGTAACTCAATAGAGGTGCCCCAACTCACTGACCTAAGCTTTGTTGATATAACCGATTCAAGCATCGGCCTGAGGTGGACCCCGCTAAACTCTTCCACCATTATTGGGTACCGCATCACAGTAGTTGCGGCAGGAGAAGGTATCCCTATTTTTGAAGATTTTGTGGACTCCTCAGTAGGATACTACACAGTTACAGGGCTGGAGCCGGGCATTGACTATGACATCAGCGTTATCACTCTCATTAATGGCGGAGAGAGTGCCCCTACTACACTGACACAGCAAACGGGTGAATTTTGAAAACTTCTGTGTTTGAGACATGGATGGTGTTGCATGCTGCCACCAGTCACTCTGGTTAAAGATGGACGTTTCACAGGGAAAGCCAGCAATTTGCCAGCGATTACGAAAGGGAGGGTGGGTTGGGGGCGGGTAAGGGATTGGATGTATATGCTAAACTGATTGGTCAAAGGCATATGCACGTGGTCTTAAATACACTTCCATTTAAACCACAAAGGTGCAGAAAGCTAGAGAGATCTGATCTATTCCATACAAGATGGCAAAGGTTAAATGAATTTGCAGACCTGGAGGTTTTTTTTTCAACATATCTTATGTGAATACCGAGTTGGGCAATGAGCACCGGTTAATAAGAAAGGTACTTCCAAAATGTACCGTGATGCTCTTCCTTCTACTCTTTGATAAACCCTACCATGTTCCTTCTTTGTAGTTGAGTAAAAACCCAGTCAAATTTAGGGTGGATTGGAAGGGGGTTGTTTTGACATAGGAGAAAAAGAAACTGGAGCACGGTGGATTGCCTTGCCCTGTCTAGGTAAAGAAACTCCTCTTTAACCAGCCTGGGGCTGAGCATGCAACATTACAAAGGTTCTCTGCCCTGCATGGTAAGAAACATGCCGAGAACCAATTTGCATGAACCTTTTCACTTGTAGGTAGAATTCACGGAGTGGGATTGTAGCGATGGCGGGAGCTGTAGTCACCCCGTGTCAGGGGAAATTCAGGACCCTCTTGTCTTTTTGTCTGTGTGCATGTGGTTCTTCGGAAAGTACCGCTGTGTTTCTCTTTGCTGTGTGGCAACTTAAGCCTCTTCAGCCTGGGTTAAAATAACTGTCAGTGGTATTAATAATGTACTTAAAATCCACATAGTTGAAAGTAGATGCAAATTATTCGTTCATATGTACCGATGGCAGAAAGGTTAAAGGGGCCTAACAGTACTGTGTGTAGTGTTTTATTTTTAACAGTAGTTCACTATGATTTAGATTAGATTTAGACTATTTGCATGATGATGACTCATTTCCTTTATGCATGAAATACTGTTTTTTACCTTTCCAGCTATTTTTGTTAGCTTTCATTTTAAAATTACCTTAACCTGGTCTTCCTTCTTATTTGAAATCAGCTGTCCCTTCTCCCAGTGACCTGCGATTCACCAATGTTGGTCCAGACACTATGCGTGTCACCTGGGCCCCACCTCCGTCCATTGAATTGACCAACTTCCTGGTGCGCTACTCACCTGTGAAAAATGAGGAAGATGTTGCAGAGTTGTCAATCTCTCCTTCAGACAATGCAGTGGTCTTAACAAGTAAGCAGTCAACTGTATCTGTTCAATAAATCCTAAGCTAGAGCCCCAGGAAAGAATTCTAAGTTCTCAGGTAGGAACAACTAAGATCAAGACTATAAGCTAAACTCCAAATAGGATGTGCCGCTCTGTGCCTTTTGAAGGATGTCATGTTTATTGCTATTTTCATGTATGTATCTTTGAGGTCTACTTTTTAAAAATCACACTAGAAAAACACCAGCAGCGAAGTTCGAAGACTTCAAACAAATTCTGCTTCCAGATGAGCACATAAAAATAAACGAATGTCAAGAGAAAATGTATGACTAAATCTAAATGTTTGGAGAGAGAAACAATTGAGGATTGAAAATAATGTCACCATATCTGTTTTAGTTTCATTTTTTTAAAAAAAAGGTGTCGAGCAGGTAATCTCTAGCGTTTGAAAGCATAGAAACAGTGACTTGTTAGGATAGATCAGGATGCTGCTTTGAAGAAAGAGCCAGAAGTGTAACTGGTACTTCAGAAAGAATCTGTTGGCAGGATTTCTCTGAAGGTTGAGGACCTAGAAAAACAGCAACCATTTATGGAAATTGTGTCTTTCTAGATCTTACCTTTTTGAAATAGACATCGTTGATTAAAGAAAATAGAAGGAGGCTGAGACATGGTGCTGTGTTTCCTGTCAATGTCTCTTCTCGTCCTTCTCACTGGAATAGGAAAGTAAACACATGAGAACAGCCTTGGTTTCCACACAAGCAAAGAAAGAGCTCACATTTAGGTACAGTACCAAAGGATGGTCTGAAAACATTCTCTATGTTGCGAACATATTTTAGAGCAGGAAAGGCAGCTCAACATCACCATAGTCTTGGCTTCTCATTTCATGACTGAGGGTGAGAATGTCCTTATATCTGCATATCGACAGGCTCTCGTTTCTGTTCTGGAGCACTCCGGAATAAGTAGTTACAGCATCGCTCAGGACGCAGCCCCTGCTTCAGGACCACTGTCTGCCCCACTGACTGGTCACATGTTCATCATGTGTTCTAACATCTTATTCTAGATCCTGCTTTAGATTGCAAAGTCCCGTCTCCCCCCAGAGAAGCCGTTATTACCCAGTTTTATAGATGAAGCGACTGAGGTTTGTAGTGGTTAAGTAAATTACCCCTGGGCAAGCAGGGATAAGGAAAGTGGAGTCTGAGCATACAAGCCTTGCAGGGGCCTCTACAAAATGGTGTGGAGGGGAATGGGGTCTACCGAGTAAGAAATCAAAGAATAGAACCCTTACTCTGTACTTTTTTGGGGACCTCAAAATGAGAGAAGAGGATACTCAGGAAAGCGTATGTAATTTTTTCAGTATTTTGTTCTTACTTTAATATGGCAGAACCAACCACTTTCCCATGGACTATGACTCTTTTCCAGTAAAGGTTAATTATTAAGGCCACTGGTCTTGGCCTAGGTCAAATCCTTTATGATCTCAGGCAAGTATGTCAAAGAAGACAACTTCTCTGTGCCTCCATTTTCTCATGTGTAAAATGGGGATAGTTGTAAACCAAAGTTTTGGAGGTGATGGATACGTTCATTGTCATGAATGTGGTGATGATTTCACAAGTTCATACATATGCCAAAACCTGTCAAAACTGTACACTTTAAATATTTGCACTTTATCGTATGGCCGCAAGTCTGCTTTAAATAGTAGCAAACTGCTTGCTAGGGTTGTTGGTGACGAGTCAGTGATAATCCACAGTGCCGTGGTCATTATCATCACATGCCCTCAACAGACATAATATAAAGTGGATGACAGAGATAATACTACGTGGCAGCAACCATCTTATTGCAGATAAGATGCATAGTATTGCATAGTATTGCATACTCTGAGAAGTGCGTCTGAGGGTAGGGCTTAGAGACGTTAGAGGGCAAGGTGACCTTTCCTTATCAACTCATTACAGCCTACTTCCAGGTAGCAACATTCACGTCAGTATAAGTAGGTTACGGGACTCAGCTTCTGTGTATGTTGTTTTATCCATTGAAATAGTCCTAAGAGCGCTTTGCTTTTTTCATGCTTGTGAGCACAATTTAAAAATAAGTCCCCTTTGCCTCTTCAGATCTGCTGCCTGGCACAGAATATTTGGTCAGTGTCTCCAGTGTGTACGAACAGCACGAGAGCATGCCGCTTAGAGGAAGACAGAAAACAGGTGAGTCATGTTGGCAGTAGGCTGATCAAATAGCTTTTACCCACCGATTTTAAATAGCAAAATGGAATGCTGCTTCTAAAAATGTATCTCCATTTTTGTGGTGGTAATGGTGCTTATAGCCTTGTCATGACTTTCTGATCACTGGTCTTAAAAATTAAATGACACTTCCGCAAGTATTACCCTGACTTTCAGTCACTAAGATTATACTCTAGGCTTCCAGAGAGGACTCAAAATAGTCCAGAAACATTGTTGTCTATCCTTTTAAAAAATCTCCCAAGAGTAATATAATCCTTATAATTTAGAGATGGTGAACATTTCTTCTCATTAGGCAGCTCTATCTAAGGCTGACCCAACACTGAAATTGTCATGGAAGTCTTTTCCCTCCTTTGCTAAGCCAACAAGTTTCTCTCTTTTTTCTGCTTGATGAAATATCCATTTGCTATGTAAATAAGTTGAACCGAATCCCGTAACATTACATTTCTTCCTTAATATGAGGGCTTCTATTAATTTTTCCCTTTTAAAAAAGTGCGATGTGGTGTATCCATTAATTTATTTATTATAGTCCACTTGGTTCCAAAGAGGAGTTGTGATATCTCAATTTACTTTTACTAAAATAAAAATGTTCTGGAAGGCCCAGAAGGATTAAATGATTTGAATTTGAGATAAACTCTAAATTCTTATTAATTTTTCTGCAGTACACTAAATTTCCAATTCATGAGGATTTACCTGCATTGTAATTTGTCCAGGATGATGGACATTTTTGAGAGCTTTATGTTTGGCATTATTACTACCCTGTTGACCTATCAATTTCCTCCTGAGTGCAGAAAGCTTCTTTGAGAACCAAACACTTAACTTGAGAGTGGGCATATCTTGCCTTATTTTGAGTGACACACTTACAGGATAGAACCATAGAATACTTGAACACTGAAGCATTTGAAAACAATTCCCAGAATATCTTAAACACCTGTCTTCAAAAGTGATGCAGAAACCTTTGGTAACGACACATATAAATCACTCGGATTACTTAGAATAAAGAAAAGAAAGCTTGAGGTGGCCATTGGAACTGGTTCAGTTTATGATTTTGAAATTTATGTGTGGCTTAGAATCAGTGCATCATGGCCTAAGGTTTATGGCAATTTGTTGTGCTAATGAGAAAGGACATTCTTCCCTATGTTCTTCCTCATCTCCTAAACTGGTGATGTCTTTTTTTTCCCCTGGGTGGGAAAAACAGGCCTTGATTCCCCGTCTGGCATTGACTTCTCTGACATCACTACCAACTCTTTCACTGTCCATTGGATTGCTCCTCGAGCCACCATCACTGGCTATCGCATTCGCCATCATCCCGAGCACACCGGTGGAAGACCTCGGGAAGACCGAGTGCCCCCCTCTCGGAATTCCATCACCCTCACCAATCTCAATCCGGGCACAGAATATGTGGTCAGCATTGTTGCTCTGAATGGCAGAGAAGAAAGTCCTCCCTTGATTGGCCAACAGTCAACAGGTAACTTGTTTTCTGGTCTGCAAAGAAACTCAGAGGACTTTCTGGGCAGCTGGTATCTTCTGGGAAACAGCTTTGTGTTGTCTGAGTCATCATCTTTTAAAAAAATAGGTTGTGGTTATGAGGCATGGAGAGAGAATTGAGAGAATATGTAGAGAAAATCTCCTTCTTAGACTCTATTGAAGGTAATTTTTTTATCACAGGAAATTTCTCACTGGATATAGATATTGATACATTTCCAATACCCAAAGTTTTATTCAAAATATTAAGAAAATCCCCCTTTCAAAGTTCCCTTAAAAACAGAATTATTTTAATGAAATAGCGTCAGTATTTTTAGGAGATAGATGCTGAGGTACTTAGGGGAGAAGTAACATCATGACACCTGTACCTCGGGCTCAAATGGATTAACAAAAAGAGAAAGACACAGAAAGAGAGACAAGCAAATGTGGCAAATGTTACCAATTAGCAAATGCCCAAGAGAAGGGGATATAGGCATTCATTATATTATTTCTGTAACTTCTCTGTTGTTTTCATTTTTTTTAAGTAGTCTCCACGCCCGGCGTGGAGCTCAAACTCACGACCCTAAGATCAACACCTGAGCTGAGATCAAGTCGGATGCTTAATCGACTAAGCCACCCCAGGCACCTCTGTTTTAAAATTTTTCAAAATAAAAAGTTGAAGGAAAAAAAAATGCTTCAATACATTTATAATAATAATTTTATCACAATTTGAATTGCTTCCTTAACCGCTTACCTTGAATTGTTCATAATTTTTATTTCTGCTAATTTTACATAATATTTACATTATTATATGCAGGAATTATAAAGGCAGCTATCTGAAAAATGAGCAGAGTGAATCTGGGCATCGTTTGAAAGTTATAGATATGGAAACTTTCCCTTGTTTTTCTAGTTTCTGATGTTCCAAGGGACCTGGAAGTCATTGCTGCAACCCCCACCAGCGTGTTGATCAGCTGGGATGCTCCTGCCGTCACAGTGAGATATTATAGGATCACCTATGGAGAAACAGGTGCGTTAGTAAAATGCTATTTCACTCCAATCAAGTCAGATTCTGTTGTGGGCAACCTCAAAACCCAAGGGCGGATGAATATTTAAAGAGACTTTGGCAAGTCCATTCAATGGAAACTTGTCTCTTCCAGGAATATATGAAAAATATATGTATGCTCTAATTGGTAGCAAAACCAAGATACAAAGTTGTTTGTATAATACTAAAGGAGGAACAGTAGAGCTGAGGAAGAAAGAATTACAAATTCACAAATATATGATCAGTGGTGAAATAAGTGATTTGTATTTTTTTTACGTTCCTGTATTTTCAGAATTTTATTTAACATGAATGTGTTACATTAATATTTTGAAAAAGGAGCACAATATATGCCATCCTGGGTTGAGGACTTACCTTCTTTCTCCTTCTAATGTTAATCCACAACTCAGTGACATTTTAAAGCTGGAATGTTAAAATAGCATTAACTGCAATTTTCTTCCAGTTTTTACACACTTATTAAGGTTCAGTACATGCATAAATAAGTATGTTTCTGTGTGGGCCCTATTAACAATACTCTTTTAAAGGGAATAATCAAAGGCGTGACTAATTGCTGTCTCAGTATGTGGATGTCGTGACTCAGCAATCCCCAACTACTTCTCAGCCCCTCACGCTTTGGACTAACCCCTTTTCACACAGGGGGAAGTAGCCCTGTCCAGGAGTTCACTGTGCCTGGGAGCAAGTCCACAGCTACCATCAGTGGCCTTAAACCTGGAGTGGACTACACCATCACCGTGCATGCGGTCACTGGCCGTGGAGACAGCCCGGCAAGCAGCAAGCCGATTTCCATTGATTATCGAACAGGTACTGACTCCTCCTCCGGGGAGACAGAGGAATATTTACTCGGTTAGGTTTGCAATGTTCTCCCAAGGTATTTTCCTCGTTGTGGAATTGCTTTTCTTTTTGAATAAGATGAAGCAACACAGACAGCTGACAGAGTTTTGAGCCAGATATTTGAAGAAGCACCGCAAAGGGCAGAGATTTTGTCTATTTTGTTAACGGATATATTCCATGTGCCTACAACAGAGACAGGCATAAGGGTGTTCAATAAATATTTGTTAATGAATGAATGAATGAGCTGATAAGGTAAGAAGACAAACACCTACTTGGAACATAGTTTCTTCGTGAATGAAGCAGCCATCTTGAAAATAGGTAATGGTACCTAGATGCGTGCCCCACCTCCCAAAGGCAATCTCGGTGTTTCTGCAAAAGAAACACCTGGGAGTGATCAATAGTGATGAGAGATCTTTCCGTGCCTACCAGGACTGGAAACAAGCCTTGTCCGTTCTTGTCCCCACCGACTGGGGCCTCACTGGTTTCTCCTTGTTCTTATTTGTAGAAATTGACAAACCATCCCAGATGCAAGTGACTGATGTTCAGGACAACAGCATTAGTGTGAGGTGGCTGCCTTCAAGTTCCCCTGTTACTGGTTACAGAGTGACCACAACTCCCAAAAATGGCTCAGGACCATCAAAAACGAAAACTGCAGGTCCAGGTAAGAATAACCAGCATCTCCCATTCATCAGGATAAACAGAAGAGGGCCACACATATGCTTTTTAAAATACATGGCCACCTAGGTCTGAGTACTGTACATTCTCATATCATATGTCAAAGTTTCCCCATTTGTGAATTCAGGACTTGAGATTGTTACAGACTCCCGCCACGGCAGAATTTTTAGGAGAAGTGCATTCCTCATTTTACATGTGTAGTTCTGTTTGTTGGTATGGACATCTTGCATTATTAGATCTCTCTTTGTGGTTTTATTTAGTCATGCACACAAAGGAGAGAGGTGGCCTAACTTTTTAAGATCCTTTTAGCTCTTGTTTTTGTTTTCATATAAAATCCTGGTAAAATACGGATCCTAAGGCAATATCTTAAAGTCAAAACTAATTTTCATTTTTTCCGAGAGCAGCGTCATTCATTGTTGGAGACATCATATTAAATTTTAGAGTGGATCCTTTAGTTTGACTTTACTCCAATATGGCGATTTGTATTAGCAATGAACATATCTGTCCAAGAGAAATCATATCTGACTCATCCATGTTTTCATGAGAAATCTACAAATGAAAAATCCAGGCCACCAGGCATTTATTACCAAACTCGGACAGCCACTTAACTGGCCTTACAGTGGATGACACAGATCCTGCATTTGCTTTTTACTCCCTTTGCAGATCAAACAGAAATGACCATTGAAGGTTTGCAGCCCACAGTGGAGTATGTGGTTAGTGTCTATGCTCAGAATCTAAATGGAGAGAGTCAGCCTCTGGTTCAAACTGCAGTAACGAGTACGTAACCAATGCTTCTTTCCCATTTTCAAAGTCAGTTTTGTTCTTAGGCATCTGTATGCCTTCCTCATGTCTTTTGCAATTACACCTAGAGAAAGCCAACTCGGTTAGTTCGTTATCTTGAGCTGAGCCCATTTTTCCTTCTTGGTGCTAAGCAATGAACATCCAGGGAAAGAAGTTGTGGAACTATCCTAGTTGCTGTGCTTCGAATTTCTTTTGCTCATATGGCCTCAGCAAAATCTCATTTGCCTATAGCAAATCTACAAAAATATTTTGCCTGGACCTTCTTTTCTACGACTGGATGGTAAAGTTGATTGCAGCGTGCTTCATGAAGGTGTTATGTTTGGAGCATTTGGAAAACTGTCTGGAGCACATTTAATGTAAATAATAGAAGGGGGAGAGAAGAGTTAAAGAAAGATTATAATAATCTGAACCTAACGTTGAAAATCAACCTTGCCACTTCCAAGGTATAGAAAATCCAGGTCTGTGAGACTAACATCACACTGCAAAAATGAATCTTGGTAGAATATCGTAAAATTAATATGAATAAATCCTCCTTGTGGGGACATTTTGCAAGGTGCCTATGTGTCTCACATACACCTACGTCTTAATAAGTGATGTAACATTAAATCTTTTCTAAACCAAAAGAAACTTAATCATGTGTCAAGTAATTTTTCCATTTGATAGTGGGTTAATTGGAATTGAATTAATCCGAGAAAATGGTATCTGCAGAACTGCTTTGCACGTTATAAAAATGCTTATTTCACAACTTGCTTTTCACATAACCTCTTACCATTAATTTGCCTAACAGACATTGATCGCCCTAAAGGACTGGCATTCACTGATGTGGATGTCGATTCCATCAAAATTGCTTGGGAAAGCCCACAGGGGCAAGTTTCCAGGTACAGGGTGACCTACTCGAGCCCTGAGGATGGAATCCGTGAGCTATTCCCTGCACCTGATGGTGAAGAAGACACCGCAGAGCTGCAAGGCCTCAGGCCGGGTTCTGAGTACACAGTCAGTGTGGTGGCCTTGCACGATGATATGGAGAGCCAGCCCCTGATTGGAACCCAGTCCACAGGTATATTGTTAACCGCACCACTGGGTGCTCACGGGCACAGCAGCTTTATGCCCTGCTGAATGAGTTCTACTTGAGCGGGCTATTGAGTCCCTATAAAGGGGAAAAAAAAAAAAAAAGAATAAAAAAAAGCAGCCTGTCTATTAGGAAAGACCCTCTTTAAAAAAGAATCGTCATAAACTATAAAGTTTAGGTGATATTCAGGTACAGTCTAATACAGGGAGGTTTTAGAGTGGCTTGGCTTATAAATAAGGCCCTAAAGTGAGACATTTGAAGATGATACTAAAATTGTGGATTATTCCCTAAACTCTGACTCCCTGTGGTTATACTCACTGTGCATAAAGGAAAGAAGTTTGGCATCCTAGAACTTACTCTAAAAAAGGAATCCAAACTGGGCCATTTTCTAGCAGCATGATTCTGAGAACACGTAGGTAAGACCTTCCTTCTCTGGTTAGAGATCATGTGCGGGGTGTGTGATTTGCTTAAAGAATTGAGAACCGGACACATAGGAGCTGGTTTAGGGCGAATGCTTTCCACAATACTTTATCCGCTTGTGCTTTGTTTCTGAAGCAGAGTGGAATGCTAAATTTGTGTCCCTGTGACAGCATAAACCCTGGGGGGGACTATCTGTATTATTGCTCTTTGCTTCTCTTTTCTGCTTCTGTTGTGAGCCAGTTTTCTTCTTATGCTGCACCACAGAGAATACTTCAAATTTAGCAGCACTATCTGCTGTGGGGTTCAAATAAAGAGGATAAAAACATAATTCTATCTTTTGGGGGATGGAATACTCTGTGAAATGGTTTTCCATGCACAGATCATTTATCTAGGAAAAGGGCTATTGCTCATCTTTCCATACAAATGGAAAATCAATCCTAATGGCCAATAAGCCATTTTGATTTTTTTTTTTTTAAGGGAAAGCAGAAAACCAAACGAAACCAAACCAAACCAAAACAAACAAAAAATGACTTCTAAAACCTAAAGTCTCTTAGACTTCTGGCATGGTTACCCAAGTGCCTCCAGTGATTCTGAGAATTGGTAGATATAGAACACATTTTTTCAGCAAACGTTTTCTTTATTTTGCATCCCTTTTTGTACTTGCTCATACTGAATCTTTGCTTGACCAGGGAACCCACCTAACCAAACTTCTTGGAATTCACTTTATTTTCCCTCTTCCCCAGTTCCTATAAGATAACTCTAACCAATGACCCTCCTGACAGCCATTCCTGCACCAGCCGACCTGAAGTTCACTCAGGTCACGCCAACAAGCCTGACCGCCCAGTGGACGGCACCCAATGTTCAGCTCACAGGATATCGAGTACGGGTAACCCCCAAGGAGAAGACTGGACCAATGAAAGAAATCAACCTTGCTCCTGACAGCTCATCTGTGGTTGTGTCAGGACTCATGGTAAGAAGTGCCCTTTTTCATTGGAATAAACTACAGTTGGCCCTTGAACAACATGGTTTTGAACTGTGTGGGTCCACTTCTAGACGCGGATTTTTTTTTTTTTATAGTACAGGATTTATAAATGTATTTTCTCTTTTTTGGATTTTATTAATAACATTTTCGTTTCTCCAGCTTACTTTATTGTAAGAATACAGTATATAATGCAAATAACATACAAAGTATGTGGTAATCAACTACTTATCAGTAAGGCTTGTGGTTAACAGTACAACTTTTATTAGTTAAGTTTTGGGGGACTCAAAAGTTATAAGCAGATTTTCAGCTGTGCAGGGGGTCGGCACCATTAACCCCTCCGTTGTTCAAGGATCAACTGTAGTTATCTCTTTCACAGTTTAAGGTGGTGGAGATAAAATATCATAATAAATCTGACTGTGTTCTTTGCCTCTGCCATCAAATAATTTTATTGTAATTTTGTGTCAAGTAGAATTCTCTATATTGACCTAAGCTCTTCCAGATGATTGTCTGGGATGGACTTTTATAAATAGTGTTGGATTTTTCATAGCTCTCTAAATGTATATTCATTTTGTTTATTTTAAAAAGGCTTTATGTGTGTATGGGGGGGGGCCGCAATTCATATGTCCATAGGCTGAATGCATAAATCCACTTTGGTTATGCATTTTCTGAGCTCTGTTACCTTGGCAAGGAATATTTTCTAGTTCGTACCAACCTACCTGACCCTCCCTTCATTGAAACATTTATAATCCTTTACACGCACATGTGGAAAACTAGCCAGGAATCCAGGAAATTGATGTACTTCTTAACATAAGGCCAATTTCAGGAGAAATGACAGAAAGAGGTTTCAGAGAGAGAATAGAGCATTCTCTCTGCCTCTCCACGATCACACAAATTCATGATTGGCATCTGTCAGATCATAAAGGAGAAAAACAGGCTAATACCCATTTCCCCCATTTTGGATCAGCTCAGTGTAAGAATGTAAGTTATAGCTTACTTAGTGTTAACCCCTAAGCACTTTTTTTTTTAAAGTGGGTATTTTATTTGTTTGTACTTAAACCTATAATCCAGTCAGCCAGACTGGTACTATTATCATGATACATTAAAATGCAAAACATCTTTCTACAAATACTAGAATAATGAACAAATTAACAGTTCTAGTAAAACATCACAAGGGACAGAGGAAATCAATGAAGCACATTATAGCTTAACCCTTCACCATTAAAAATTGAGGTTATTAACAAGAAAAGCCTCACAATCTCAGAAAATACAAATTATCCTTCATCACACGTCTTTGTATCTTCACTTTCTATTCTTGAGGTTAGATTCTAGAGCCTAAAGATATCCACATTAGGATTGTATCTGGTTATCTCTAGCCAGAAACACCTTTTATCATGTTGTCCATAGCAGCCAATGCTACTGAAACCTCTTTGACTCCAATCGTACCCCCTCAATGGACACAATAAGAATAATGGGAAACAAAAATATCGAGGCAGAGATATATAGGACAAAAGGCAAAGCCTAGGAGAAGTAATACAGCCACTGCCCGAATTGAGATCGAATAATATACTCATCGTCACACATCTTCAGGCTGTACGTTCACAGAGTAACTTGGGAACAAATCCATTATTTGCTGGGTAGTAAAATACTTAGCAGATTGTTGTATTACACTATGGCTTTCCCCAGAAGTTTCTAAGATGGACTCCAAATCACTGATGGAATTTTGCTGGAACTGGATCTGGGGCTGCAGGGATTCCTCTCCGTAGTTCTGGAGCTGATTGTTCCAGGCTTGGGGGTACCAGGTCTGACTGGTCCAGGAATGGTTGCTCCAAGACTGGCCGTTCCGGGAGTGGTTGCTCCAAGACTGGCTGTTCCAGGTCTGGTTGCTCCAATTCGGGTTATTCCAGGTCTGGTTGCTCCATATTGGAAGGTTTCCAGAAGTGTTCCTCAGGTATCCCTGGTGGTAGGAATAGAAGCCTGGGTGTTCTGCGGTTGCTGTGCTGAGTCACACTCTTGTTCTCCTTTGGCCAATGGTTTTTCTGCCACCTCTTACATTTCATTCTCTGGTTCTGGAACCAGGTCTTCACCTGCTTATAGCTAAGGTTCAGAATGTTGGAAAGTTCTTGCATCTGCTGGAGACTGAGGTATTTCTGTCTCTGAAATCAATCATTGAGGAGATAGAGTTGGGTCTGAGAGAATACGGTTCTGATCTTCTGTTTCTTGCCCTGGGCCATAGCTTCCTTCCTCACTGTTCTCTCCTCTCCAGAAGTGGGTGGTAGTTTTACCCTGGGACTGGTGGAGGAGTCGGGGCTGTCCTGAACAAGCAGATCCATGGAGGAAGGAAGAGGAGAGACGGTCTCTGCGTGGGTTGTCTCAGCAGATGACATTTGCAGGAACGCATAATTTTCTTCAGGCCCATAAATCTCAGGCATTGGAGAAGAGTCCCTAGAACTGGGTGCTTCGGGGCCAGGCGGGCATTGGGGCAGAGCTGGACGTGCACTCATGTTGGTGAGTTGAGGGTAGACGGAAAAAAAAAAAAAGAGTGAGATTGTAAGAAAGGCCCAGGCTTATGGATCTAGGTGGAAGAGCTGAGAGGAGTAGGAAGACCTCCAGATGCTAAGAGTCAGAAAGACAGGATGAAGTGGGTCACCACTGCAACAGTAAGAGCCAACCAGCCCAATGCAGCCAAAAGTCCCTAAGCACATTTTTAAATTCATATAATTTACATGTGTTGTTGGTCATCTGCAGTGTAGGAATGAAATTCATCTAGGAACTTATAGTGCTGTGGGTTTGCTAGTTTATTTTTTCTTTTACAACCGTTGTGTCTTTCTAATGCTGTAGTGAAAACACCTGTGCTTTAGAAGATCACTTTGCTAAAGTTTACTGTGTCCTTCTTTCTAGGTGGCTACCAAATATGAAGTGAGCGTCTATGCCCTTAAGGACACTTTGACAAGCAGACCAGCTCAGGGAATCGTCACTACTCTGGAGAGTGAGTAATCAAGCTTTTAAGTATCAACAAACATTCTCCATAAATGGTAAATGATTTTCTAGATCACCAAGTTAATAGAAGGAATCCCAGCTTGGAAACCGATTTGCTTGCCCATCTCTTTCTGAATTGCTGCTGTCACCGTTTAATGCCCCTCCAGAAAGTGGTACACTGGCACGTAAATAGAATCACTCCAAAACGTTATCATGTTAGTGTTATGAACTAGGACTGATACCTAGTTTATGCTCTACTTGTTGGAATTTGTTTTCATAATGTTTGGGGAGGACACACTGGCTTCTGCTGTACCTTAATGGTACAGAAAGTATTGGGCGAAATTGGGCCCAATTTCTGTACCAAAGTACTAACAGTACATACATATATTATTGCTGGCTGGCCATATCATTGTAACTCCCACTACACTTATTTTATTTTATAATATATTAATAATTTTAATACTTGTTGGGGTACTGGTAGAGAGTATAAAGCCAGACTTGGGAACCACTGGTAGCATCTGTAAAGATTTTTAGTTAAAAAAAAAAAAAAAGATATGCAAGGTGAGTCTTTTCATATTTTTTAATTGCTGTCAACCTTTCTTTCTAGATGCCACAGGAGAAAATCTATATGTTATTAGTTATGTGTAGAAGTGGATATATTTAGTATATAATAAAAACACATTTTAAAATATCAAAACTTTCCCTAAAGGAGTCATCCAGGCATTGATCTCTGGTTGTGATTTGTGCAGATGTCAGCCCTCCAAGAAGGGCCCGTGTGACAGATGCTACTGAGACCACCATCACCATTAGCTGGAGAACCAAGACTGAGACAATCACTGGCTTCCAAGTTGATGCCATCCCAGCAAACGGCCAGACTCCAATTCAGAGAACCATCAAGCCAGATGTCCGGAGCTATACCATCACAGGTCAGGGAATTCACTGTACTGACTGTGTTTGTTGATTGCTATTCCCAACATATATTAGCTTATCAGTTACTCTACCACTTACACTGATTAGATTTATTGCCAATGTTTTACAATAATCCAGCTATAATTTTTAAAAACCTACTTTCATACTATGATTAGAAATAGTTGTATTCTGTGAATGCCTGATTTTGTCTAATGTTTGCCAGGGACATGGCATGAGTTCCATTTATTAAATTTAATCTTTTATCAATGTACCCTTTCTTATCAAAAAAATCTAACAATGCTTAAAACCAAAAGAAACTCAATAGTGGCATACAGTTCTTAACATTAACCTCTATTATAAAACATAATTAAAAAAAAAATTACTTTTACCATTTTAGAAATGTTTTTAAAGTATTGAATAAATTAACTACTAGTAAAAAAAAAAGAACATAATTAAATTTTAAAATAAAATAAAGATCCAAGTTGTAGTCAGAGAATATTCAATATCTGGCTCAATTTAGGTCTTTTCGTGATTTAAAATTCTGATTCCAGTTACCAGTGACTGATGACAATAAAGGGAAAACACACTCAGTAGGTGCTTGCCCCTCATTCTCCAAGACGGCTACTTCTTTTTTTTTTTTTAAAGATTTATTTATTTATTTTAGAGAGAAAAAGAGAGAGAGCGGGAGAGGGGCAGAAGGAGAGGGAGAGAATCCCAAGCAGACTCCACGCTGAGCGCAGAGCCCGACGTGGGGCTCCATCTCACAACCCTATCATGACCCGAGCCAAAACCAAGAGTCGGACGCTCAACCGACTGTACCACCCAGGCCCTTCTCTGAGATAGCTACTTTTAACGTAGCATTTTTTAATTTTAAAATTTACTTTAGCCAGTATCTTTGTATGCATCAGTGATTTCCTTTTGAGATAATGTTTCTCATTAACAGTTAACAACCATGCCAGGCTCTAATTTATCGCTCAAATGTGGACCACTTCTGTGGTCTGTATACGTATGGGATGATAGAGGAACCATGAAAATTGCAGGTGAGTTTGAAAATTTTCCAGATAAATTAAAATCAGATAAAAAGCATCTCTTCACAAATTGCAGGTTTACAACCCGGCACTGACTACAAGATCTACTTGTACACCCTAAATGACAACGCCCGGAGCTCCCCTGTGGTCATCGACGCCTCCACTGGTAACCACTTTTTTACTGGAGAAATGCCACTGACTTAAACGTGATGGGTCATGTGAACTTAAGAAACAAAAATCAGGCTGACAGTGAATCATTTTTATAGTTATTAGAACTCTCAGATTCTCTCCAGTCTGTTTCTAAGGGTGGAAAAAGAGTGTGGGAATAATTTCCCTGGTTATTGACTTTCTTAGAGACTTAACTTTGTTTTCTTCTAGCCATCGATGCACCATCCAACCTGCACTTCCTGGCCAGCACACCCAACTCCCTGCTGGTCTCGTGGCAACCGCCCCGTGCCAAGATTACTGGTTACATCATCAAGTATGAGAAGCCTGGGTCCCCTCCCAGAGAAGTGGTCCCTCGTCCCCGCCCTGGTGTCACGGAGGCTACTGTCACTGGTATTGCTGCTTCCCTGTTGCCATTTTCCGCCGGACTCCCTAGGACACACAAAGCGCTTAGCAGATTCCAACTGTGTCTTTGATGCTGTATCATGAGAATAAGAAGCCCCATTTCTGATAACTTCAAAAAGCATCTTCTATCAAGGAGCTGTAGAGCTCAGTACATCTCAAAAGACATGGATTCATGAAAATACAATAATTCTAATACTGTCTAATGGCATAACTAGAATCTTTTTATTGGCTGTATGTTTGCCAGATAAGTGTAAAGTCCTGTCCTAGAAAAAAGACATTTTTCAAAACAAACTAGCTAATTGAGATCCTGTCTTCCCCACTAGCTCTCTAAAGATCTGATGATCTAATAGGCCTTGCCAGAGTGCCACCTGCCACTGCCTTCATTACCCAGGTTCACAGAATGGGTCTTGAGACAAAGGGATTCCCAACCACCCATACTGGAAAGCATGCCTGGAATGGGAATCAGGGTTGTCCATTTCAGTGGGAAAGATCATAAGCCTTTGGTATTATTTTTGTCCAGGAGATTTAATTTTTTTTTTTTTTTTAAGATTTTATTTATTTATTTGAGAGAGAGAGAGACAGCGAGAGAGGGAACACAAGCAGGGGGGAGAGTGAGAAGCAGGCTTCTTGCCGAGCAGGGAGCCCGATGTGGGACTCGATCCCAGGACCCTGAGATCATGACCTGAGCCAAAGGCAGACGCTTAACGACTGAGCCACCCAGGCGCCCCAGGAGATTTAATTTTTAAACTCTCTTCAGGATATCATCTGGACTTGAAAATCTTACAGAACACAGAGATACCAGAAAGAGACACTGCTTTTTTAGAAACTTTGGGGACAGGAAAATAGAATCACTCATGGAAGGAGTTGAATTGGCTTCCTACAGGGGCCACACAGAGATTGGCCACCCTCTCCTACAGAGTACTTACCTTTGTCTAACTTTTCATTGATCCTGCCACTGAGGACCATCTCGTTATTAGGCCCTAAGTAGATTCATGTATACAATCTGCAATGATCTCTCCCAAATGTATATCCCACTGGTGGTGTACAGTGCTGATAGATTTTCTTGAATTCAAAAGGGCGAATAAGACAACATGGTAAAAGAATACCCACAAGATGTTAGCATAAAAGTGCTTTTTCAGGTGTCAGATTTGATAGGAAAGTTATTAATTTACCAAGTGGCCACAATATGTGGAGTATTTGGGTTTTGTGGAAAAAAAATGAAGTCAATTTTACCTTTCAGGAGGCCAAAAAGGCCAGCCAGAGAGAAGATGCTTGCTTCCCAATTGCATCTCCTGGTAAGGTCAACTCCCATTTGACTAGCTGAGCCCACAGACATAACGTGATGATCTGTCCTTCCATCAGGTCTGGAACCGGGCACCGAGTACACCATCCAAGTCATTGCCCTCAAGAATAACCAGAAGAGTGAGCCCCTGATTGGAAGGAAAAAGACAGGTAAAGGGCACCTTCTGGGTAATAGGAAGATAATGAAGACAAAACTAATTAGAAGTGATCAATTTTGCAGTGAAAAGGCTCTCCAGGTTTTGATAACTTTCTCATGGAAATTTTTTCTTAATCAGCTTAGCATATATATGTTGTGCTCTTTGACAGCACAATAACCTAACATAATCTGCAGCTTTCCGTTTTATTTTTCTCTTCGCCAATCAATATAAAGCCTTCTATTCACCTTTAAAAAATCTAAGCCAGATATTAAAATGTAGAAACCAGGTTGCTGTTATTGCTATTCTTCTATACCTTCTGTTGAAGTTAATGTTAAAAAAAAAAAAAAATACTAGGGAAAATAATCCTTCCCGTTCTCTTTATTTATCATCCGGTTTCTGAAACTTGAACTAAATAATCGTACTTTTTCATCCAATTTCAGTTTAACTTGAAGAAAATTCATTATTTATACTAATAGGAGAATTTTGGAAATAAACATGTATGTATTTTTATCTATTTTTACCATTTCAATTCATGAAAAACTGGAATTCTCATACTTCAGATGCTGAAATAATTAGTCTGGATTCTAGTCGTTATAACATGATTCTCAAACGAAGAAAAGAAGAAAAAAGCCTGCACATTTCAGTTCCATTAGGCTTAATTTGAGCAGAAGTAGCTTCTGTGGGGCTTAGCGGTTCAAAGCTTTGTGTGTATGATAAATTCATACTAACGCTTTTTTCACTCTAAACTATAAAGAAACCTTTGAGAAAAATCATAAAGATTTCTTTTTTGGAGAAAGTGTCTTGTGATCTAAGAACTGCTAATGTTCTAGAGTCTTTGATTAGATCGATAAGCTGTCATTGTTGCCTGAATTGGTAATGACCACTGCTGCTACTTTGGGGAGCTTAACACGCTTTGCTTTTTTGGCTCTAACCTCTCTTGGCTAGATGAGCTTCCCCAACTGGTAACCCTTCCACACCCAAATCTTCACGGACCAGAGATCTTGGATGTTCCCTCCACAGTTCAAAAGACCCCTTTCATCACCAACCCTGGGTATGACACTGGAAACGGTATTCAGCTTCCTGGCACTTCTGGTCAGCAGCCCAGTGTTGGGCAACAAATGATCTTTGAGGAGCATGGCTTTAGGCGCACCACACCGCCCACAATGGCCTCCCCTGTAAGGCATAGGCCAAGACCATATCCGCCGAATGTAAATGAGGAGATCCAAGTTGGTCATGTCCCCAGGGGAGACGTTGACCATCACCTCTACCCTCACGTTATGGGACTCAATCCAAATGCCTCTACAGGACAAGAAGCTCTCTCTCAGACAACCATCTCTTGGACCCCATTCCAAGAAAGCTCTGAGTATATCATTTCATGTCATCCGGTTGACACTGATGAAGAACCTTTGCAGGTAATTGATTTTTCTCTTTACTTCTGGGCAGCCTAGAAATAAGTAAGCTAGGTAACTGAAGTGACCAGAGCTCTAATATAAACATTCTAGGGCCTCTTAGAAAGGTAGCACGCTTGGGATGCCTGGGTGGTCAGTCAGTTAAGTGGATGCCTTCGGCTCAGGTCATGATCCCAGGGTCCTGGGATTGAGCCCCGCATTGGGCTCCCTGCTCAGCGGGAAGCCTGCTTCTCCCTCTCCCACTCCCCCTGCTTGTGTTCCCTCTCTCGCTGTCTCTCTCACTGTCAAATAAATAAATAAAATCTTTAAAAAAAAAAAAAGAAAGAAAGTTAGCATGCTTAAGCCCTGGTTTCTCTTTTTTAGACCTCAGTATGGCTGTGCTTTGGGGGATGTACCAAAGAGTAGCATCAGCTTTTGTTTCGTAGAGAGAATAAAATAATTTCTATTATTCTCACACATTTGAGGCTCCTTAGTAATATGGACAAAGAAATGATCTGAGAAAAGAGAGATAAATATTCTGCCTGAACTTACATTTGTGCAGGAAGGGCTAAAATGCCATCCTTGGGGCTCCTGGCTGGCTTAGTTAGAAGGGCATGTGACTCTTGATCTCAGGGTTGTGAGTTCGAGCTTCAGGTTGGGTATAGAGATTGCTTAAAAATGAAATCTTTAAAAATAAATAAATGAAATAAAATGCCATCCTTATAGTTTGTCCTTGAAGAATCCCATTATCTACAGTATGTCCCAGGAAAAAGAATTTACATGAAGTTGTGCACATCAGCTGTTATAAGTGACTGACTCTTTAAAACTTTTATTCTTTAATTTGTCTTGCTGGTACCAATTTTTAGTGGGTTCTTATTTTTAGAAAGTGGCAGAATTAAAAAAAAAAACTGACTACACTGTGAAAGATTTATGAGCTTAGAAACATGAGTTTGAGGATTTGCCCAAATGCTTTAAGGACCCCATGTCAGGGTCACATGCCACCTTGCAGATATGAGTATATCTCCCACACAGCGCAGTGTCCACGTTTTATGTGAAAAGGGCATGGCCAGGGGAGTCCAGTGGGCTTGCACAGGCCTGCAGTCACAGCAGGATGAACAGGAGGCTGTTGAATTACTGAGGGCTCATGGTAACTATGGAGCACATAGGGTAGATTTTTGACAGGAAAATTTGGCAGATTGAAAAGATGGCCCCTCACCCAAGTTCCATTTCTCTCCACGGGCTGGTCTGGGACGTTTATACATACCCTCCTTCTTTGTCTTCCTTTGCTTTACTTACATAGTGCAGGTTGTTGATAAGAGAATAGGGAAAGAGTCACGTCAATTCCTCAGTATAACGTTTCTCCCTCACTTTGGATGTGCCAATGATTGCAGTTCCGAGTTCCTGGGACCTCTGCTAGCGCCACACTGACAGGCCTTACCAGAGGGGCCACTTACAACATCATAGTGGAGGCCCTGAAAGACCAGAAGAGGCACAAGGTTCGGGAGGAGGTTATTACTGTTGGCAACTCTGGTATGTGAATGCCTGGTTACTCAGGCGCAGGCTCCCCTCTGGACTACTCCAAAGACACTTTTTCTCTCCACTGTTCCTTTGTTGTTGTTGCCTTTTAACTTTGGGAAGTGATGCCATGAAGTAAATGAGCAACTTCACATTCAATTATTCTTCCCTCACAGTATCCTAGTTTCTTTGTAAAGTAGTCTCAGTGATATGATAATAGACCTGGAAGGGACCTCAAGCGTGATTTAGTCCAACATTCTGACTCCCTGCTAGCGAGTGTCTGAGTTGATACAGGGCACTGGTCCCCCAATCTCTTTTCCCAGACCCTCTGCTCCTCACCACATTGCTGTCCTCTTGCGTGATCTCTAAGTACCGAAACGGATTATCTATAAAGGAAATTCCCTATCTGCAGACATTAGTGACTGCTGGTTTTGTTCCTGATGTAAAATGCTACAAACATACCCCATTTCTGTTCAAAGAGCTACCTTCTTTCAATGTTTTTTCAATTTCTTTTTCTAATTATATAACCCCAAAGCCAAAATAGAAGTTAAATGATCACGGACCCCTCTTTGTAGCACCTGCACAGTCCTTTTAAATCAGTAGTGAATCACCTGGCTTTTTAACCTGCATCAGCTGAAGATTGACCAAGGAACGTGAGATAGGGAATCCTCAAAACCATGAATCTTCAGTCTTCCCACCAGAGGGTTCTCTATCCCACAGCAGCAGGGAGTGCTGAATTCTGTCTCTGTCAAATGACAGGCTTTTTTCCTAGGGTTGCAGATGACTGTGATATTTTACATGTATAAATATCTGTGAATTTAAGCAGTTGACTGGTGGGGGGATCATATAGTACTTGTTTATTATGTATCTATGGTGATGCATGCCTTCTGCCTTGTGTGGTTTTACTAGTGGAAAGCCACGGGAAAGGAATTTTCAAAAGCACAAAAGTCTTTGTGCTTTTCCACATCATTTTTTTTTAAAGATTCCATCTCCATAACTTAAGTCAGGTGGAATTTTAACTGGTGGCTATTTTTAGGAGGGTTACTGAAACCCCTAGTAACACTTTAGGTTCCTTTCATTTTCCTTTCCAACCCCGTATCCCCAGCAGCAATATTCTGCATTCTAGCCAGGTTCTCTGGCCTTTCAGACATGTCAGACTTCTTAGTTTCTCCCAAACTCTATTTTCTTCCAGGGCGATGCCTTTTAAACATTACACACTTCAAATATCTATTGCTTTCGAGCTTTTGATTTTTACACTGTAAAAAGAAATACACACAGTGGGATTCAAAGTCACAGAAATTAGTTTATGTAATTTTTAGAGAATCATTGGAAGCATACTTTGGTTTCACAGATTACTTAAGTTTTCTCAAAACATAAAAACCGATATACTAGACAACACGAAGAGACTACATTACGTATTCTTAAGTCATTCATATCACTTGCTTTCTCTTATTTGGAACAGTTGATTTTAATGATAAAGTAAAGCTCTCCTATTACTATCATACTAATGTACAAACTCTAGCTATGATGCAAAAAATGCAATAATAGAAGTGAATATTGCATTATAATAGTATATAAAAATGGCTAAGACTTTTGCATTAAAACCAAAGGATGCTCTCTAATAATTTTCTTTACTTGGTGGGCACTTTCTAAGTGCTGGCAATGGACCAGTGCTTTGAATTCATGATATCCACGTAATCTTTACAAGATCCTGAGCAGATATATTTTTATGATTAACCCCATATTACAGATGAGGGAAGTAAGGCAGAGAAATGCAAAATAACTAGCTTAAGGTCACTCAGGTAGTGATGGAGAGACATTTCAGCCTTTGCATCCCACTGGAGTTCTTAACTAGCTTAAAAATGCCTCAAGATATGTTTCAGGTGCTATAGACTAGTTTTACCTGAAATGGTGATTTTTTTAGTACTGATGGCAAAAATGAAAGTTAGAGTCCTTTTAAAGTGCTCGTGGCAAGTGTCCTCTGGCAACATCTAAGCATTGTTTATTAGAGCAACTGATGCATTGGTAAAACAAATGAATGTTTCTTAATGCTGCTGGGATTTCTGTTTTAGACTAGGTCATTATAACAATAATTCAGTTTTCTTCTTATGGTCTAAAATCACCATTAAGATGTCTTTTTTTTTTTCTCTTCCTCCTTTTTTCATGTAGTCAACCAAGGCCTAAACCAACCTACAGATGACTCATGCTTCGACCCCTACACAGTTTCCCATTATGCCGTTGGAGAGGAGTGGGAACGGTTGTCTGAATCTGGCTTTAAGCTCTCGTGCCAGTGCTTAGGCTTTGGCAGTGGTCATTTCAGATGTGATTCATCTAGTGAGTAGCTTGCTTTGTCTGTCTCCTCCAGTTTCATGCATTTGCACAATGTGTCAAGGAAGCATGTTTGGCAGACACAGGCTCTTCCAAACATGAAGCAAAAGAGGGGAGACTGCTTGACTCAAAGTAACATTTTGCATCATAAAGAATGATGGGAAATTTTACTTGTTGAATATTGCTTCATTTCAGGGGTTCTTTGTCAATATGACTATTAATTAAAAATACATTTGTGATGGTAATGATTTTTTTAAATTTTCTGTTAAGATAATAAAGTCAAACTCTCTGGAGCTAAGTCTAATGAAGAGTAAGTATCAGAGACACAAAGGAATCCCAAATCGCTCTTAATCTTTAATGTTGAGTGAGTTCGGAGGTAAACATTTATACTCACACTCTTTCAGTACAAACCAAACATACACATATCATAACATATACACACTGTCATATCACACGTACACATACACATATCAGGTAGCTTGAATCTTGCCAAGTAATGTAGAGAGTACTGATAATCATCTATAGATAATTAAGAATCAACTTCAATGGAAAAATATTTGATTTTCAAACTATAAAAAGATTTTAACATTTTTAATGGTATTTTCAGTTAAAATAATCCTAGGGATAACTTATTATGCTTTGAGGTTTAATATTAGAATTTATAAAACTTTCATTTATGCTTTTTTAGGGGATGTGATTATTATTGACAGTTGGTTTATATTTATAGGTGTTACCCATTATGGCTTATAAACAAGCCGCCTACAGACATACCCCGAAATTATATTTGGGGAAATCCAACATAACAGATTTTTTAAAGATTTTCACACTAAAATATGAAATGGTTTAATTCAGACTAAAATATGGAGACAACTAATTTTTTCAAATGTAGACTACTGTGCTTGACCATCTGAAATATGGAGACAACTAATTTTTTCAAATGTAGACTACTGTGCTTGACCATCTGAAAATGGAAAGATGGAACAGATGTGTCCTATGCCATGTAGGAGTTGGAAGTTTGAAAATTTGGCATCAGTTAGGTGGTTTTTCATTTCTGAAACTGAACTATTTTAAGTCTGTATATTTATTATCTAGGTAAGTACTTAGGCACAATGCGGGAACAGAGCTGTAAGGTGATTTATGTGATTCTCTGGCTCAACTGACATATTCTTTGCTTAGATGTGATAATTGTCAAATAACTTTTAAAGTTTAGGAATGAAAAAAAAGTTTAATGAATGGCTGACTTGTTATACAAACTTCTGAAGTGTGTTTTGTTTTAGTAAAAACCTTAGAGATTAAAATGTCATCTTTTATGGACAGCAGTTAAAGATATGCAACTGTGACTTTTAGATATTCTTCAGAACAAGTCTTATCTGTTGGAATAATAACCAGTGATTTATCATTTTGTTGGTTTTTGCTTTATTTTGATACACAGGTTTATTCTTTTACTCTTTCCATTTACAAGAAACAGGTTAGGGCATGTATAAGCCAGCTGAGCTTTGTTTTTTGGTTAATAGAACTACATCGTATCCAGGTTCTCTGCAAATCCAAAAAGTGACTTTTTGTCTATGATCCATTCTCAAAAGACTATTTAAATCCTACTTTGGTTTTCAATAATGTTAAACCTTAATAGTGAGAATGCAAATGAAGGTCCCCGACTATTCTTGTGACATGATTATGGGGAAATGAATTGCATTTTAAAATGTCCTGGAAAATGTTAAGTGATAAAGATAATATTTTTAAATCCAACCACAAAGTAGTCTGTCATGGAGATCATGACCCTCAGCTTTTCTTGCCACTCCTTCCAGGTACCTGGCTTTTAAAATCCCATGACATGTCCCAGAGCACTGTCTTGTGAGTCAGAACACACTGATAACTCTTTGCCTCTGATTCCCACCACCCCCCCCCACAGAATGGTGCCATGATAATGGTGTGAACTACAAGATTGGAGAGAAGTGGGATCGTCAGGGGGAAAATGGCCAGATGATGAGCTGCACATGTCTTGGAAATGGAAAAGGAGAATTCAAGTGTGATCCTCGTACGTTCGTTGCCATAGATCATCTTTAGTGCCTTAAGCACTCCCACTTTTATTACTGAGCTGTAACTCTCATTCACAGAAATGACTGGAGACTTTAGGTCTCCTTGAGGAGTGAACAGTGGGTTTGTTAATCTTTTGATTTGGGAAAGTGGAGACAAGCTTCAAAAATGAGCCATGATTTAACGTTATTATAGGACAGGTTAGCACTTTTCTGACCTGAGTATTTTGACCATAATCTGCAGTGAAATATTACAAGAAAGCTTTATGGGTCTTCAGATTCAACTTTTAAAACATTAAACTCTTCAGGTTATCAGATTTAGTTTTTGGAAGTGCTGCCCTAAGATCTATACAGCAGTACTTCTGTTACCAATGGTTCCCATAAACATGTGGGATTTGGGCTGTGAGGATGCACATTTTGGAGAGAACCAGAACCCACCCCTACATATAAAGGTGAAGTCTGTCTTGTTCTCAGTCTTACGTGACCTTCTGACTTGTATCTCCATGTAGATGAGGCCACGTGTTATGATGATGGGAAGACATACCACGTGGGAGAACAGTGGCAGAAGGAATATCTTGGTGCCATTTGTTCTTGCACATGCTTTGGAGGCCAGCAGGTAAGGCCGGCCTCCCTGTAATTGAGATAAGATAAAGGGGAGGCTCCTGCACTGGTGATTGAGAGGTCAGCTTGCTGTGTGTGTGCTGTACACAAAGGTGTGGTAATGCCCCTTATGAAAGTAGAAATACCTCCTTTCCTGTTGGCACAGAGCTGCCAACATGAGGCTACTCTACACCCCTTCCCAGTTCTCCGCTCCATGGCAGCCTCAGCCCCCCCTCACACCTACTATTCTCAGGCTGTCTCTATTCTTCAGCAACTGAAGTGTCAAATGCTGGGTAGCATTGGGCCTCTAGATCCATGCTGATGGATAGATGTCCACATGGCAATGTTGTTAAGATCTAAGAAAGGGTCTAAGAAAATACCCTCTCTCAAGCCAATAATAGATTCCTGCTACAGATCTAGCACTGTGCTAAGGAATATGGGACAGACAGAGGGAATGTGGAATGGTCCTGGCTCTTAAGGATATAATTGGAGGCATTAAGTTAGCATACATTGAGAGTCAAGCTAATTAAGTGAGTTTCTTCGTGGGTCTGACAAATAGTTTCCAGGTAGGCTGGAATCAGCAAGAGAGGTTCCATGGAAAAGAGAAACATACACTGGCTGGGGTTTCGGATGTTTAAAATAGGTTGAGGGAAGAGGAGGAAGCAGAAAGACTGGAGTAAGTGTACCACCCGGGATGGGAAGGAGCTGTTATATGTGGGTTCCAGTAAGCCAACCCACTGCCCGGTGTCTTGTAACAAATCAGATGAGAAGAAGGTGGGGGGGCACTTATGGAAGGGCCTGGAAGTCCACTGTTTAACCGAGAAGTTCTCAACCATTTCTCATCTGTGCCCTACTTCACTATAATAATAAAAAAAAAATGCTATGCTTTCCTCTAATGTTATTTGAAATTTCAAAATAAAATTTCATGTAACTCAAAAGCAAAGGAATATAACATTCCTTTGTTTCCAATGAAAACATACCGTCTCCAACAGCTCCTCACATTCTGATACATGAAGACCATGCTCCCCCCGCCAGGGTAAGATTCACTGGCTGAAGCCTATTGCATTAGCCAATTGTAGGTACCCAAGAAGAAAGGGAGCATGATGGAAAGTGGTTTTTAGGAAAATTAGTCCTGCAGCAGGAAAGGGTCTTCAGGGGTCTGGCTCTGCCCCACCTGAGGACCTGGGGCAGCCCATGGAAACTACTCTGATCTCCTTCCACCCGTAGTGGTTAGGTGGGGAGGGAGAGGCTCCCCATTCTGATAGAGAAAAGCTGTGGAGGTGCTCTGTCTCTCATTAACACCTATGAAGACTGTGATGGTGGACCTTTTCTGGTAAGTGGCTGGTATAGAAATGTGTGATGGAAAGTGAATTTGTAGAATGTGATCTCACTTCAGCATCTCCTCAGTATTTATGCACATGAGACCTTTCATTTGTGACACCTATTCTGTTCTAAAGAAAGTGCTAAATGAAACACTTATGACAGCAGTGGAAACTGTTACATTTTTATGTGAAAGCAAGATTCAGTGACTCTGTAAGTAGGTATTTACCTGTATTGTATTAGGTGTTATGGGGAATATGCTTTTAAATGGAGAAATATGTCTGGAATACTTAAGTGACAGTATAAGGAAGAAAGTGATTGTATTATTTAAGGTTCTTTTGGTTGTAAGAGGAAAGGTCAGCTCAGGTTGATTAAGGCAAAAGAAAGACGTAACAAGAGTCCAGGATCTACCCGCTTCAGGACCAGTCCGACAGTGGTATTCAGAGTCTCTCACTCTCTCATATGCTTTGTTCCTTTGTTTTTTTTTGTTAAGATTTTAGTTATTTATTTGAGAGAGAACGAATGAGACAGAGAGAGAGCATGAGAGGGGGGAGGGTCAGAGGGAGAAGCAGATTCCCCGCTGAGCAGGGAGCCCGATGTGGGACTCGATCCCTGGTCTCCAGGATCATGACCTGAGCTGAAGGCAGTTGCTTAACCAACTGAGCCACCCAGGCGCCCCTGCTTTGTTCCTTTGTATTGGCTTTGTTTTCCAGAAGCCCCTGCTGATAGTGAAAAAGATGACCTCTATTAGCTCTGTGTTTATCCCCTACAGGCTTAGGAGCAACAGTGAAGGAGAACACGTCTCCTCACATTTCTAGAAATAATCTCAGGGAGAAGTCTTAGTGGCTCAGCTCAGTCCTGTTCCCATCTCTTATCCCAGGTGTGGCCAGATGAAAAGCTACAGCGTCCACTGGCCATGGCAATGCAGGAAGGAAGGGACAGCAGAAGGAGCATGGCCAGGCATCACTCAACTGGGGGGCAGTCCCAAATCAAGAGCACTTCACTGTGTGGATCTCCTTCCACTTGCTCCGAGCAAGGCAGTCTTTGGGGCTGCATTTCCTATAAAATGAAGGTGTTTGTCCTGTGATCTCAACTCCCTTGTAGAAAGCTCTAGGATTCTGGGAAAACTTCTCTGTGTCTTCTAGTACAGAAAGCGTACTTAGGAAGTTGGGACTGGAACGAGCCTTAGCAGATGGATGGGGTTTGAATGGGAAGAGAAGGGAGGACATTTCAGGAAAATCATAAATAGACAGGAGTGATCAGAAGATATGAGTAATAAGCCAAAATGTATTCTAAAAGTTATAAATGCCTAAAATCAGCATCAGAGAGATTAACTGCTCATACATTGCCAAGAGGTAAGACCTGAAATTCTTCTTTAATGAAGGCACTAATGGTGATGTTCTTGGGTGATCGTAAACCCCGTTTGACTTCATGTCTGTGTTCTCTCAGGGCTGGCGCTGTGACAACTGCCGCAGACCAGGGGCTGAACCCGGTCAGGAAGGCTCCACCGGCCACTACAACCAGTACTCGCAAAGATACCATCAGAGAACTAACACTGTACGTGCACCTGCACCTTGAGTGTTTCTCCCCTAAACGCAGTTAGATACCTAGTAGGGAGTCTCTTTCTGTAGGTACCTTTCTTCTGAATGAGCCAAGTGTTCCTTATTGTTAAAAACATCTTTTAAATGCCTTGAGTAGAAGACTGTACCCTCTAACACAATTTAGGTTCAAATTTATCAAAACGTTTGAAGATCTCCTATTGCCCAGTACATTGCCTATTGCCCAGTACATTGCTAAGTTCCCGAAGCCAGAAACATTCTCCTGTCTGTAAGCAGTTGTCATCAAAGCCTCTCTGCTTTTATTCCGTACGCCTCACAGGATTTTTTTTTTTGGTGAATTTTTCTTCTATTTTAACAGAAGGCTGTTTTGTTTTGTTTTTCCTTTTTCTGTTTTAACAGAACGTCAACTGCCCCATTGAATGCTTCATGCCTATAGATGTACAGGCTGACAGAGAAGATTCCCGAGAGTAGTATTTCGGACCCAGAGGAACAAGCATGGATCTCTGTCAAGGTCCATCCAAACTGGAGTGATGTTAGCAGACCCCATCTTAGAGTGTTTCTCTCTTAAGCCCTTTTGCTCTGGAGTAACTTCTCCAGCTTCAGCTCAACTCACAGCTTCTCCAAGCATCACCCCTGGGAGTGTTTTGAGACTTTTCTCGTAAGTGGGGGCCGTACATTGCCCGTTCTGCTCTGAAGTATTCAATACCGTTCAGTATTTTAAATGAAATGATTCTCACTTGTGATTTGGTTTGGGATCAACAGGGAGCACAGGCGCCAACCAACATAAAGATGCATTGAAATTGTATCCTCTGAAATTTTAAGTAGGAAAGTTACCCAAACACTTCTGCTTCCACTTCACTGGCCTGCGATATTGTAAGAACGGCATGTCCTTGTTACTGTGATATTTAAAATATCCACAGTATTCACCTTTTTCAAATGATTCTAGTAAAATCTTTCTCTTATCTGTTATTTATCAATTTTTCCCAGTATTTTTATATGGAAAAAATTGTATTGAAGACATTTAGTATGCAGTTGATAAGAGGAATTTGGTATAATTATGGTTGGTGATTATTTTTTATACTGTATGTGCCAAAGCTTTACTACTGTGGAAAGACAACCGTTTAATAAAAGATTTACATTCCACAACTTGAATGTCGTGGCTTCTTTTTTGCATAAAGAAATTTGGGGGAAAAGAAGATTCCCCATGAATGTTCCTTTTCAATTCAGCAAACATTTGAAAACCTATGATGTGTATAGCTCTCTCCTTGGGCGATTTAAGTACAAAATTGTCCAAGTCTGTCACTATAAGAACAGATTCATTCTTGATATTTCATCTCTTCAGTAATAGGGCTAGTTTCATATCTCTGTTTTCCCGGATTTTAGTGGACTCAAATATTGTTGAACTTGCTAGCCAGCTCTTCAGAAGTGGGACTGAAAGAATCTTTGTTCTATTCCAAACATCATTCCCCCTCCTTCCCTTCTTCCCCTCACTGAATAAACACCTATTCAAAGAGGTTACCTTCTAGGAAGAAAAAAAGATGAGATGTTAAAACGACTTGAATAGCACATCCTAGAGGAGCTTTGTCTTAGGGCAATGGTGTGATACAAGAACCTCAACCCCAGGTCCTCTTGATGCCTGCCAGCTGACACTTTCAGGGTGCCCCAGCAGGACAGAGTTTGCAAAACTCCTGATCTACAAAGGACACCTCCTTTTCAATTTAACTTTGGGGAAACGACAAAACTTTGAGATTAAATCTGGCATCTAAAATAGTAAATAATGGCACTGGAGATAGCTGATTTTTAATTAGTAAAAAATTAGTAATTCATAATATACAATATTTTTATACATTATTGTGTAATGGAAAAAAATATTTCAATAAACACCTGTCAATGAATATTAAGACTAACTACAAAAAGAGATTTCCTCAGGATTCATTTGTTTAAAAAAAAAGAAATCTCACATTTGAATTGATTTACAGTTTACAAAATGCCCTAACATTTAGTATCTCATTGGGAGGAGGTTTTGCAGTCTAATTTTATAAAGAATGCAGCTCAGATTAGTTTTCCTTAGCAAGACACAGACCCAAAGCCCAGATTTCTGTTTAACTTTCCTAATCATTCAGCTTTATTAGGCCAGTATTGACCAAGACAGCAGCAGCTCTGTATATGTTTAAAAAAAAAAAAATCACAGAAAAAACAGATCGTGGTGATATTATATGACCGTCTCACATGTGTCATCACTAATCACTTAAGAGAAAATGTGATTCAATGTAAATCTACACACCATGCAGTGGGAAGTACCACTGAAGATGCAGGCCTGAGAGAAAGCAGGCTGGTCCCCTCGTCTTCATATGTGAAGAGGAGTCCCAGGTAACATGCAGGTGAAGGTCTATACCTCAACTCCATCTTGCTTAAAAGTCTTTATATTTTAAAACATAAGGAAAGAACAGCTATCAGTTGAGAATGTGCTTCAAACCACTTGCCTATCTGCAAACCTAAACCTATCTTCCCAAATGTGAGTTTAAGTAAATCCACTTGGACTGTATTAATTAAATGGATAGCAAGCGCTTCTGACAATTTATAAATGAAATGTAGAAGATACAAGCTCCACATTTAAGATTTTAAAATACACTTTTTCCAGAATGTCTGCTAGATTCTCAAAAGCAGTGTATTAATCTTACAAATTAAACTTTCAATAGTGAACCAGTAACTATATTTAAATAGTAAGAACAAATTAAACAAATTTAAACGGTCTTTTATGTTTTGGCATCAAAATGCAAGAATGGTAAAACTTTCTTTTTTTACCATTTCTCAGTAAAATCATTCAAACATGAGAACCAAGAGGATTTCCAAAGTTCTTTTACAGTTTTTACTGACTCATACTTTTTCCCCCGAGAATTCTTAAACAGGCCAAATTGAAAAGGCATAATTAAAAGACCAATCTCGATTCAGTCAAGAAATTGCCAATTCAAGAAAAAATTAGGTAAAACTAGTAAATATATCAGATTTTAAAAATTGTTGACTTGAAGCTTTACTTTGCCTTGCTGCATTCGATTTGTAACAAAATTTGTGTTTTTATATTGTTTTCAGTGCTGATGACCTAAGTGAATAATGCAAATTTGTGTGTATAATAATATCACTATAAGTCTCTGAGGCACACTTTCTAAGGCGGTGAATAAAGAAATGATCAGGTGGAAATTACAAGTATAGGAAATGACTTTTCTATTTAATTATAGTTCCATTGAAAATTCTATTCCATTTCTAGTTGCATGAAACTCATTAAGGTGATTAAGAAACATCACATCAGCACATTTAAATGCTGAAATTGCTTCCTATTCAGTAACTTCCCATTACTGTGGTAGGGAAAGTGGCAGGCTACAATTAAAAAATCCCATTTTCAGGAAATACATTTCAACCATTAAAAAAAAAAGAAGAAGACCACTCTTGGGACTTATGTTTGGGAACATTTAAAGATAACCATAAGAGCTGATAAAGCAGAAGCAGCACAAAGATGACCATGCACTATCATGGGTTTTTCAGACTAAGAAAATTCTTTTTAAAGACTATATGGTGCTATTTTAAATGAAAGTTTGCCACATTGTCTCACTCTGTAGCTTTATTAAAATAAAAGATTAATTTGAATTGCAAACAAAAATCTATATAAATTACAAAGGAAGGGAAGAAAATACCGCAATAAAAGAGCAGAGAAATGGTGCTTCAGCTGAAAGCCAAAAACGGAAATTCCTTTTTTAACATTCCTCAGTAGAGTCAGGTATGAGATATTAAAGCATGTTTTACATTTCCTTGAATTCCTTTTTACTTACTCTTTAGAGACATGTGGGTTTCAACAATCCTGGGAGCCAAATCTCTCTCTAAAATAGCTCTGGTGTGGAGCCCCCGAAGACTCCCAATTAGTACTGCTTGGAGGCTGTGGGAGGCTTATCGACTGCATCCTGGGCTCACTGGTGCTGGAATCCCATGTCCTGCACGCTGCCCACCACAGCAGGCTCCTCTTACATAAAATACAACGAAGGCCAACGATTCTCCCTTGGCCTTCTCTTTTCTCTCCTCACATTACGGTACTTTGGAAACTGCCATTTTGTTCCAGAAGGAAACATAGTCTCTGCCAGCAAACCACCGGTCAGGAGTTTACAATGAAATCTACTGATCTGTATAATTCAGCATTAGTCATAAGATGCTGAGCCAAGTGCTGAAAGCTGTATTTGACTCAAAAACATGCCGCCTTGGTGGAGAAATTGAAAACCCTCATACATTCTGGTGGAAAAGTAAAATGGTCCAGCTGCTGTGGAAAACAGTTTGGTGGTTCTACAAAAAGTTAACCCCAGAACCGCCATAGTACCCAGCAATTCCACTCCTAGGTATATACCCTGGAGAAATGAAAACATATGTTCACATAAAAAACTTGTACACACACGTTCATCACACCATTATTCATAACAGCCAAAAGGTGGAAACAACCCAAATGTTTATAAACTGATGACTAGATAAACAAAATGTGATATATCCATACAATGGAATACTATTTGACTGTTAAAAGGAATGAAGTTCTGAAACATGCTACAACATAAACCTTGAAAACACTAAGTGAATGAAGTCAGGCACAAAAGGCCACATATCATGAGTCCATTTATATGAAGCGTCCAGAATAGGTAAACCAACAGAGAAAGTAGATTAATGGTTACTAGGGGCGGCGGGGAAGGGAGGAACAGAGAATAACTGCTCATGGGGATGGGCTTTGTTTTGGGGTGATGAAAATGTTCCAGAATTAGGCAGTGGTGATGGTGATATAAATTTGTGAATATATAGCACTTAAAATCACTGACTTGTACACTTTGAAATTGTTAAAATGGTCAATTTTGTTATGTGAATCTTATTTCAATAAAAAAGAAGAAAATGCACTTTACTTACAGAAAGTCTCTGTAATATCCTTTTGTAATGATAAGAAGTGAGGTGTGGGGAAACAGAATAGATGAAATGTTGAAAGAACTCAGAAATCTCTTGGCTACCTATTCAGAAACTGAAAAAAAACTCCCATAAATATACATTTACTATTTTTTAAGCCATTTCCACGCATTAATATCCTCCTCCACTACCTCCCATGCTTCCATATACACCAAAGCATTATGAATAATGACTAGCATTTTTTAAAAGATTTATTTGAAAGAGAGAGAGCACAAGCAGAAGGGGCAGGGAGAGGGAGAGAGAATCTCAAGCAGATTCTGCGCTGAGCATGAAGCCTGACACAGGGCTCGATCTCACAACCGTGAGATCACGATCTGAGCCAAAACCAAGAGTCAGACGCCTAACCCAACTGTGCCAGCCAGGCGACCCTAGCATTTTTTACAAATGGTATTTTTTGTTCCGGATGGTGTCCTAAGTGTTCTTACAAACTTTGTCTCATCTACTCATACCAACCCTACAAGGTGGGTACTGTTATCATCATCAGTTTACAAACAGAAAGTAAGGGAAATGCTGAGTGAACAACCTAACATCACGCAGCTCCTAGGTAGCAGAGTTGGGACTTGAACCTGACAAACTAGTTTCCTGTGGTTTTAACCAGAAGTCCTTTTAACTGAGAGCTACTCACCCTCTCCAGGAGCAAATCCATCCCTATTTTATAGGTGAGGAAACAAACTGCAAGAGGTCAAACAACATGCCCAAGATCACCCAACCAATGAGAGGCAACACAAGTTAGTGATTATCATAAAAGGCACAAGGTTGTTTTCTGGAGGGAAAAATGGGAAAATAATCTGCAAGAAGCGTATCAATGGCCATGGGAGCTACTGGCAAAGTTATCTTTCTTGGCCTGGCTAGAGGCGACGTAGGTGTTTGTTTACAAATTATTATTTTTTTAAGATTTTATTTGACAGAGACACAGCGAGAGAGGGAACACAAGCAGAGGGAGTGGGAGAGGGAGAAGCAGGCTTCCCGTGGAGCAGGGAGCCCAATGCGGGGCTCGATCCCAGGACCCCAGGATCATGACCTGAGCCGAAGGCAGATGCCCAATGACTGAGCCACTCAGGCGCCCCTACAAATTATTCTTTAATCTGTAGGTGTTTTATGCACTTTCCACAGGCATGACTTATAATTTATTTTTAAAAATGAATTTGTTCTTAGCAGATCACATTGCATACAGCTTCTACCTGAGGAGAGAGAAACTCAGGAGAAATGGCAAGAGGTATGTGAAGTAAAGGTTAACAGAAACCTTGGAAAGCGTTTCTTAAAAAACAAAGCCTAAGAGAAAATGTCTCTAACACAGAATTGAAAAGTCTAGGAATCGACATTATGGGGGCTTTGAAGGGTAGGAATGGGGAAATGTTCATTAAGCAGGTGAAGTTCCTATTACAGGAGAAATAAAGCTATCAATTTAAAGCAATGGTATAAAAGGAATAAAAAGTGGTTCAAACTATTATAGGATAGCAGAAATAGGGTCCAAATATATCAATAATTGAAATGAATATAAATAAGCCGAGTTGGCAAGTTGCATTAAAAACAAAAACAGATTCCAGATATATCTGCACCTAAAGCATAAGAGCACCAAAGAATGAAAAGCGGTATTAGACATAATATAAACCAAAAAAGAGCTAGTCTAGCTATGTTCATATTAGATAAAATAACTTATTTTATCTAAGACAAATATTGTTAGTAGGATTGGAGTACATAAAATCACTGTGAAAAGTACTTTTTTAGCTTCAAATATACATGAAGCACATTTATTAATCTGCAGGGAGAAACTCGTAAACTCATCTTCACAGAGGGAGGTTTCAATCCATCTTTCTCTACTGTTGATAGGTCAAACTTAAATCATTAAGCTACAACTATCACTTTAAAAGAAATAAAGGAACAGAGCCACAAATGAAGTAAAATGACATTACAGGAATGCAGTAACAAAATTCAGAATATTGGAAACTCTATGGAACCAAAAACCTGGTATCTTCAATAATTGACTGCAATCAATCAATCAATAAAGGAGGAATCAGTCAACTAAGTGACTTGAGATGCACCAGGCAAATGCAATGTGTGTCTCAGGCTTGGATCTTATTACCAACAAACTCGGGGGGAAAAAAAAGAAAGCCAATGTGGAAGATCTGGACAGTGACTGGGTATTTGATATTAGTAACTGTTATGCCTTTCAGTGTGATACTTGAAGTATGATTATGTATTTTTTTAAATAAACTTTTTATTTTCTAATACTTGGGATTTACAGAAAAAATTTGTGATCATTTGTTACCATTAATGAATCAACATTGATCCATAATAACTAAAGTACATACTTCATTGGGACTTTTTACCTGGCATCCTTTTTCTGTTCAAGAAGTCTATCCTGGAGACATTACGTTTAGTCGACATGTATCCTTAGTCTCCTCTACATTGATGTTCTCAGACCTTCCTTGTTTTTCATGATCTTGACAGTTTTTAGTACTGGTATTTTATAGAATGTCCTTCAACTGGGAGTTGCCTGATGCTTCTCCTATGACTAAACTGGGGTTGTAGATTTTTGGAAAGAAGACCAAAGAGGTCAAGTGCCATTCCCCTTTGGAGGTACATACTATCAACATGACATGCTTCTTAAACCCTCATCACCTGGCTGAGGTGCTATCGGTCAGGTCTCTCCACTGCAGCTACTCCTTTATCCCCCTTTAAATGCTACACACCTTGGAAAGAAGTCACTATGCACAGCCTACCCTTAAGGGGTGGGGAGTTATGCTCATCTTCTTGAAAGTGAAATATCCATATACTTAAAATTCTGCACAGATTGATTCTCCATTTATTTATTCAATCCTTTATTAGGTCAGCCATGACCTCAGATATTTCATAGATTGGGTTACATTACTTTGTTGCTCAAATGATTCCAGCTTTGGCTATTGGGAATCCTTTTAGTTGGCTCCCATGTCCTTTGACATACTCCCATCATGTGCTTGTTTTTAAAGTCCTTCCTTACCTGTCTGGCACTGTAAGGTGCTCCAGGCATCTCATCTCATATTATTTCCTACCCCAGTCCTAGAATCAGCTATGCCTCCAAGGAGTCCTGAATCCTTTTACTGGAGTGGCATTAGAAACCAAGAACCTGGCCCTAGGTATGCTCACTGCTATCGAGGTATTATTTCTTGGCTCTCTCAGCAGGTAGGCATGATTATGTATTTCAAAAAGTAAGTACACTTTTAGGAAACAGTGACTAGAAATTTTCCTATGATATTCATGTGTTCCTGATTCTCTTAAGGATAGAGGAGAATGTATTGGACTAACCCTCCTACAGATAGTTATGAACACGGGACAAAAATGTTACAAAATCTACTTGAAACCGTTGGAGAGCAACCAAAAGATGGTGGAAACCAGACAGGATCAACCTTCAAAGGGAAAGGAGATATGACAAATCTCCACAAATTGATCTATGGATTCAATGCAATTCCAATCAACATCCCAACAAATTTTTTTGTAGAAAGAGACTAGTTAGTTCTAAAGTTTATATGGAAATGCCGAAGCCCTGGAATAGCCAAAACAACTTTTAAAAAGGACAAAGATGAAGGACTCCCATGATCTGATTTCAAAATTTTACTATAAAGCTACAATTTTCAAGACAGCATGGTACTGGCATTAGGACAAACATAACTATGGAACAGAACAGAGTCCAGAAATAGACCCATTGCAAATAATGGTTAACTGAGCAAACAGGCAATCCAACAGTTTTTTCAAATGATGGTGAAACACCTAGATAAATGTATGGAAAGAAAGTGAAACTTGACCCATACATCACACTAAAATTCAAACAAATCTCAAACTTTTGCTTAGAAAGGAGACAACCAAGCTTTTTAGAACTCTGACTAAAAGCAAAGCTGCATGAGTGGAATCCCCTAGGAGAAAACTAGGGAGACTGCAGGATGCTTATACTATCTAACTCCAGGGTCTGCTCAGTTTCCCTGGCTTACTTGCTGATTTTTAGATGTTTCACACAGGCAATGTTGTGGGATGAGCTGAGCTCCAGGAGGCAGGGATGTTCCTGTATTTCTTACACACAAATATTTGTGGGTAATGTTTGTATGCTAGACAGCCTATAACTTTAAGAAATTAAATACAACCAAAAGCTATGGATCCAAGATGACTAAGACTGAATGTTTTATTTTTTAAAAAAGACAGTCAAAATGTCACATGTGATTTTTCACCTACACATAAGCAAACCATAAAATACTGTGCAATGAAATCAGTGATGAAAGAGCCGAAGATTCGTATGAGCAAGGATTATTCCCAGTTCATCGCAAGCCTCAATCACAACTTTGTCAGCAGCAGAACCAGAAGGAGCAGCAATGTAGGCCACACCACTCTGAGGGAAGAAGAGACACTGACTTTCAAAACACAATTTTAGGTTAAGACATGCCGAAATCAAAATCCCCCTCTAGAAAGCATAAGCTAATAATGATTTACAGTGCAGAGTGATTCACTCACAGTCAAAACAGGAAAATAATAGGATTTGGGTTATTCATACATCAAACGGAAAAGTAAAATAATTAAATATTACTGACATATCATACTGCTGTAACCTGGATGTAGAATTCACAGAATTTAAACAGAAGCAGGATTTCTGAAATAGTTTTTTTAAAAAAGATTTATTTGTCCAAGAGAGAGAGAGAGAAAACACACAAGCAGAGGGAGAGGGATAAGCAGATCATTTCCCACCCCACCCCCCCACTAGCTAAGCAGGGAGCCTGATGTGGGGCTGGATCCCAGGGTTCTGGGATCTGAAGGCAGAAGCTTAACCAACTGAGCCACCCAGGCATCCCTGAAATAGTTTCTACATAATAATCAATTCTATGCAAATGAACATCAATTCCATACTTACCCTTTTAGCTCTGTCTACATTATCCCTGAAAGGAAAAAAGGCATCAGAGCTGACAGAAACTTCACTAAGTTTGTCAACCCATTTCTTCTTCTCTTCTTCAGTTAGTAATTCAGGCACTTCCTCAAACAATGCCTTCCACTTTATCAAATCTTCATCCTAAGAGTAGAGGGTGGAGAAAGGAGAGTAAAATTTTGGGCATGATCTTTAGTACTTTCTGATGCAAATCAGAATGCCAGAAAGCACTTGGGCATTTCCCCCAGGATTTAATTACAATGGCTCATTCCAGTTTACATACATCTCTAGAATCTTTTTTTTTTTTTGGATGCTTTTAACATTTCATTAAGAAAAGTAATTCTAAAGTGTACCAAATAAAGATTATACCATTTACTTTGTAAATCAGTTTATTTTAAATATATTTTGTTTTTTAATCTCTGCCTAAGTGAGATCTACTTTATATCCCTGTGTCAAAGCAAGCAAACAGATGATGGATGTTCTAGATGTACCAAATAAAGATTATACCATTTACTTTGTAAATCAGTTTATTTTAAATATATTTTGTTTTTTAATCTCTGCCTAAGTGAGATCTACTTTATATCCCTGTGTCAAAGCAAGCAAACAGATTATGATGGATGTTCTAGAACTATATTTACACAGCCTCAAGTCTGTAGTCATTTTTTTTTTTTTTTTAAAGATTTTATTTATTTGTTTATTAGAGAGTGAGACAGAGAGAAACAGCATGAGAGGGGAGAGGGTCAGAGGGAGAAGCAGGCTCCCCGCTGAGCCGGAAGCCCCATGTGGGACTCGATCCCAGGACTCCGGGATCATGACCTGAGCCGAAGGCAGTCACTTAACCAACTGAGCCACTCAGGCGCCCAAGTCTATAGTCAATCTTAACAGACGAATCAAGATATGATTCATGGTATTCATATTTTAAAAAAAGGGCTTCCATTTTGGATGATTTTTTGGCTTAAACAATGTACTTTTAACTCTTGTTCACATACATATAAAGCTTCTTCCAGAACCACGAGCAGGATTTTGCTAGGTAATGTTAAACAGGGAAATACAAATATTAAAGTAAAAAAAGAAAAGCTTTTATGTTAAGTACTTTATGGTTATAAGGCATATTCTTCAATGACATTTATTATGTCATGGATTCCTGTCCCTGAATTTGTAGACAAGGTAGTTTGGTCAACTCACCCCCTCAGAAGACCATCGAGAGTCTGATTACCAGACTTCTCTCTTTTGTTTTCCATATAGGATTAAGCACTTTCTATGTCCAAAAATGGGGCTAAATTCTATATTTTTGGTAGGCTACTTGATAGTTGTAATTTTACTGCTCTCATATACCTTCTTTAAAACTGAAGACATTAAAGAACACAAAATGTAACAAAAATATACAGTTGTTAAAGGCACTGGTAGAAAATGTGGGGGGAGAAGACCCTGATTACCTATCAGATAATTTTTATTTCGTGTTGAATACACACCTATCATGTAGCAAGCATCATGCTTGGCACTGTGACAGAAACATCAAGATATGTGACAAAAGAGCCCCTGCCATCAAAAGCTCAAAATCAACAGGGGAAGTATAAACATATAAAACTAAACCAATGGTTATAATTTAAAAAGACAGGGAAGGTCTGTGGGGTCAGAAAGGGATGAAGAACTGTGAACAAAGTTAAAGGCAAGACAATGAAGAATTGTTAAGTTTAGAATTACAATTTTAGACAATGTAAAATTTCAAGAAAAATACCATTTTCTCTCAGCAGTGATGAAGGTAGTCTGTTACAGAAAAAGGTGAGCATACCAGTATACTCCACCCAGAAACCCAATGACAAGACTTTTACCTCGCCAATGGTTCCAGTAACATACTGATCAATGGCATTGGAGATTTCTGCTCTCTTCACTCCAGTTTTAAACTTCATTGAAAGCACCTGTGGATGATGTCTAAGCCACCAATAGTTTGCTTTATCCCCTGCAAGGCGTGTGCAGTGTATTCGAGACTGCTGTCCCGCTCCAATGCCAATAACCTGAAGAACATGAACAGTAAGATGAATATCTCTTCCAACAACATATTTTTCTTAACAGATCTTTTGTGCATATTCCCTAAAATCTATCAATTTTGTGGAAAAATTATCAGGCCAAAATATAATTTTAAGTCATTAAAAGGTAAGGGTAAAAGTTTGTAACTACTATTTATACATTTTACCTCTTCAGTGACATTTGAAGTATCGCTACTAATACTCTGAAGTTTCTAGAACTCCTGGACATCAGTAGTGAAGTAGTTTTACTGGAACTTCTTAGAACCCGAGTCAAAGGAGACCAGTAGCCACAATCTCCTAAGTTTTCATTATTAGAGACATGCAATCTTTTAAACAATTGACAATCAGGGGCACCTGGGTGGCTCAGTTGGTTAAACGTCTGCTTTTGGCTCAGGTCACGATCCCAGGGTTCTGGGATCAAGCCCCGCATTGATCCCTGCTCAGTGGGAAGCCTCCTTCTCCCTCTCCCTCTGCCCCTGCTTGTGTCCCTCTCTCGCTGTCTCTCTCAGTCAAATAAATAAATAAAATCTTTAAAACAAACAAAAAACAATTAACAATCAACTAAAATTCCGAATTTCAGAGTCTTCCAGGTCACATGCTAATTAATATCCACACTTTCTCTCCCCGACTTATGGGCCAAATAATTTAACAAATGCTAAGAGAAGAGTTCAAGACACTGTGAAAAGGGCTCCCAATGCTGCTGAAGCTATGGTAAAACCAGAACCAAGTTAGTCCAGAGTTAGAAGAGGCCCCAGTGATGAGCTAGCTTGGTCCTGCATTCTATGACTCAGCGCACTAGAAAACAAGTTAAATACCTTGCTTAATTAACGTCAGCAACAAACGTTCAATATCTTGATTGTGGTAGTGGTCACATAACCTGGGACATGTGTTTTGGGAAATTTGGGAAATTTATACATAATTTGGGAAAACTTCAAAACTTGAAACTTAAAAAGAGTGAATTTTATTGTATATAAATTATGTCTCAGTAAACCAGATTTTAAAAGATCACATTAACTTGCAGTCTACAGATTCTTGGTAAAGTAACCTTAGAAATATATGTGAAAATACCCAACAAGCTGCAAAAACACTGAATAATGGGTGGCAGTAACATTCTTTACTGTCTTCACTAGAAATACCACACCAATCAGGAGGAGGGGAGTGAATAAACTAGTTTTATAGCAGCTATTAGAGTCCCACTAATCCAAATGTGTCAACTCAGTCTGAGCCAAGAAGCAATATGACCAATTTTAATACGTTGTTCCAAAGACAGTTTGTGATCATCACTAGCTTTAACAGTCCCCTACGTTACTGAGTAAATACTGACAAACCCAGAAGAGAAAGAGTGGGCAGATTTTCCTTTCCAAGCAGTCTAGGACCTGAGGGATGAGTATCATTTTGTAAAACAACAGTCTGCCCCAAGTGGGTCTGAGAGTTTGGTTACCTGACCATTCTTGGCATAGCACACGGAGTTAGACTGCGTGTACTTCACAGCAATGGTGGCTACAATGAGGTCTCTGAGCGCAAACTCTGGCAACTGAAAAAACACAGGATGGTCAACTGCATCAGACTTTTATAACTCCGTTTAAGCATCTTACATGTTACTTATTTTAACACACCTATAATATAGTTTTATCTCTCAAAGGACAAAATGAAATGAACCGTTCATAGGAAACTCTACTATAGTTTTACTGAACTCAACAATCAACATTCAACATATTTGTCGTGGAACTCAGCAGTGCCTAATGCATCACAGACTCAGACTAATGCCATTTGCAGCGACTCAGGTTGAAGCCTGTTTACACACCACACTAGTTACAAAATACCATATCCACCCCAAACTGACAAATAATAACTTTTTTCAACCTCAGAACAAAGAAACATATATGCAAACATGATAAAATTTATGTTCAGAAAAAACACTGAGAATAATTTTCACAGACATTACAAACAACTGTGATGCCCATATACAGCCAAGGCTGTTCAGGAAAAAACAAATCAGGATCATTTTCTGCTCTGTCTAGAAATTCTAAGTAGAAACTATTCAAAAATACTTGTGATGATAAATTAGACCTCATCAAAATTAAAACTTCTGTTCTGCAAAAAAAACCTGTATTAAGAGGATAAAAAGACAAACTACAGACTGGGGGAAAATATTTGCAAACCATGTATCTGAAAAAGAACCAGTATCTAAAATACGTAAAGACCTCTCAAAACTCAGTGACAAAAGCAATCTAATTAGAAAATGGGCAAAACACATCAAGAGACATATCACTAAAAAGGATACACAGAAGGCAAATAAATACAAAAAAACACCCATCATTAGCCACTAGAAAATGCTAACTAAAATCATGAGATACTGCCACATACCTAACTAAAGAAAAGAGACAACACTAAAAGCTAGTAAGAATGCAGAGACCTGGATCACTCATATGTTGCTGATGTAAAATGTAAAATGGCAGAGGCTCTCTGGAAAACAGTTTGGCAGTTTAAAATACTAAATATGCAACCACGATACACCCAGCAGCCACCAATTACACTCCTGGGCCTTAATAACAGAGAAATGAAAACTTATATTCACAAAAAACCCATTCATGAATGTACACTGAATGAAAATTATAAAAGGGGGAACAGATTAGATGTTACCCAAGGTTAAGGAGGCGGTGGAGGGAGGAGGGAAATGAGTGTCATTATAAGAGGGCAACACGAGGGATCCTCATGGTCATGGAAATGTTCTTTCTGTGCCTTAACTGCATCACTATCATTATCATGTACTGTAGTTTTGCAAGACATTACCACCAGGGGAAATGGGGCAAAGGGTACACAGGAATTCTTAACAGTGCATGTTGAACCTGCAATTTTCATTTTGATCTCAAAATTGAAAGCTCAATCAAAAAACACTATTAGAATTTCTTAAGAATCTGTTATTCTAAGATACTATTAATGTAGTATATCCTTTCTTATCTGTATCTGCTGTTTAAGATACCAACTATACATTTTATTCTTTTAGTTCTAAGAAAGATTAATCACATAAACCAGCTTTCCTACAGGTCTGCCTTGAAATGCAACCCTGGTATTCTGAGTTAGGATCAAGAAATATGAGACATTTCAAGGGGGGGATGGGGTGGGTGTTGGAATGAGGGACACAAATAGTTTAAACAAATTAAAGCATTATTTAAGAGAAATGGAAGAAAAAATAATTCAAGCATGTTCGCTAATGCTTAATACACACTCCTGCTTCTCCCACTGTTCTGATACCTGAAAGGATTTTGACGCTGACATGTTAACAAAACACTGCTTTAAAAGAAAAGGGGAATCTAAAGAAAGATAAAACCATCACTCATGCTTGAGCTTCCAAATTTCTAATTAAAAATACATATGAAACAAGTAGAGAAAATTTTAGATAAAAAATGAATTAAAACCATACCTCACTCCTTGTAAAAAAACATCCAAGTTAGCACAGCCAGGGGCACAAAACCTATCAAATACTGCTAAATTATTAGTCAGTCCAATACCTATAAACCTACAAGGAAAACTTAGAAAAGTAAGAGCTTCAATAGTTAGGCAGAGCTATCAACACAGGTACCATGTAATCTAGGTCAATACTGTTTCAGTATTTTAAAAGATAAACTAACCAGCCAGATTAATAAAGTGTTAAAAATAGGGGGGGGGCCTCATATTACTGTGAGCTGCTTACATACAGTAAGTAACATTGGTACAAAACACGGCTTCCATCTGGAAATCCCAGTACCTTATAGCCTTGACCAAAGGAGTAGACTGCAATGAATTTAAAGGTATTTCTACACGTGATGCCTACCATGTTCCTTTATACTTCAGGGCACCATTAATTTTCAAAAATAAAAATGTAAGAATATCTACTAAATCAACAAAGATCACGTCTTCATTACCATACACTTATTAACAGATTGAACTATTCCGATAAAGGTTTTAAAGCTTATTTTCAGCAATTCTACTTAAAGATGATGAAAACAAATACACCTCCTCATTTTCTATTTCTGTTACAAGGGACTCGTTCACAGACCAACCCTTTTCTAGGAACAAACAGAAAAGCTCAACACCAAAGTAGTAAAATAGCAAGTACTGAGAGGCAAAGATCCCAGAGATAAAGGAAGTAAGAAGAAATGAGTGTGACCATCTATGCTTTTCGCCTCAAAGCATTTTCCAACTTGCAAGGCAATAAGTTAAATGGTAAAGGAACTGAGCACAACTCCTGGCAGTGTTACAGGACTAAGTGGCAAAAATGGAGTTCAGAGTACACCTAGTGACACCAGCAGACACTAGTGCTTTCAGCAAAATAGGGGTGAACCATAAACAGACCAGTGCTCACAAAGGCTTAAGCCCAGATTCAAAAGAGCTTAATTCCTGCCAGGATAAAAATGATCTGACTGCCACCTAATCTGCCTGCCAAAAGAAGTCAGATCTTTCTGGAAGGAAAAAACACACCATCCAGACACTCAAAATATCTCTACGTTTTTTTCACATTCAGTGCTCAGCATTCAACCAAAAAATACCAGACATACCAGCAGACAAGACCACAAAACAATGTAAGCTACACATCTTAAGTACTGGGGGGGGAGGGGAGAGCCAATGTTGGAACCAGCAAAAAAATCCTTCAAAACTGAAGGTCCAATTAAGAGATTTCAGAAAAGAAATACTAGTGCATCCATTTCCATTATTATGTAACCTTGGGCAAATTTCTTAGCCGTAACTTATGTCACAATTTTGTGATCTTTACAATAGAGATGATAGTAATCACCCACCCCCAGTCCCCACATAGAGTGCTATGCATATTAAATGATAGAATACATGTAAATATGTGAAAAAAAAAATCACACTATCATTCTAGGAGTATGTCCTTCCTAAAAGATGACAAACAGCCCAAGAGCAAAAACTTGACCACATGAAACACTGATCATAGTACTGAAAATGGAAACAAAATATCTATCAGAGTACATCTATACATGGATTGCCATGTGGCCTTTCAGATGAAGATATAGATCTATATTTGTTGATATAGAAACATATTTGTAGCTTAGTGCATGGAGAAAAGGCAAGTTATAGAATTATGAAAGACATGATCCCATTTAGGCATAACTGAAGATAAATACCTCTGAGTATGTACATATGCACAGAAGCTTCTAATATGGTCATTTATTCTTTTGGTAAGCTCTTAAACTTATTTGATAATTCAAAGATGAGCTAGACATTTGCAGATCAACCAGTTTTAAATATGGGCCTTAATAAATACCTAAGCTTATAAATATTAAAAACAGACTTACTGCATTACTAGCATTCAGTTCAGATATTTTCAAACTTACATCTTTATTCTTGGTCACAACGTTGCTAAATAATGACCTGTCAATGACACCATTATTTCTCTTCTGACTTAAACGAAGACCAAAGAGAGTTCGAACTTCGTTTTCATCTGGATTGTAGGACTGATCCATCTAAAACAGAAATTTAGAGTCACAAGTAGCATTTCTACAACCTTCAACATTTTTCGCTTAATTTACGTACAAAAAAAATCATTATAGCAAGATCATATACATTTTTTTCTAATTTAAGCATGTGTAAGATCACTTCAGTAAAGGTATAATAGAATCGCCAGGCACTAATATTTTGTTCTAAAAAATTTTATAGGTTTACAACCCTGTGGTGTTTTATAACAACATATTAAAACCAATGATTCCAGGGACAGCATTTCTGGTTATACTAACTGAAACCATTGTCTGTATCTTCCTTTTGGAAATCAGCAGATAAAAACAGATCTGCTAAAAAAAACAGGTAGTGGCATAAAAAATAAATTCTAGTTTTCCCTTCTTTCTAATAATCTACTACAAAATACAGAGCTAACACTTGAATTAAATAGTTAAAAGGGGGAAAGCAACATTTGGAGTCGAGATGTTTGTTATTTAAAATGGAACAGGTCTTTTTTTTTTTTTTAAGTAATCTCTACGCCCAACGTGGGGCTTGAATTCACGATCCTGAGATCAAGAGTCACCTGCTCTACTAACTGAGCCAGGCAGGCATCCCGGGAATATATGTCATTTGTTGCTATCTTCCTCTTACAAATTTTGAACTGAAAAGATATTAAGACTTGAGAATAATCTGCATAAGACTACTCTCTCCCAAGTGATACTTGACAGTATCTCTTCATTTATCCTTTGAATGATCTTTGATTTAGAAAGCACTGATATCGGGCGCCTGGGTGGCTCAGATGGTTAAGTGTCTGCCTTCGGCTCAGGTCATGATCCCAGGGTCCTGGGATCAAGCCCCGCATCCGGCTCCCTGCTCCTTGGGAGCCTGCTCCTTCCTCTGCCTCTCTCTCTCTGTCTCTCATGAATAAATAAAAATGAAAAAAAAAATCTTTAAAAAAGAAAGCACTGATATCTATAACTTATAAGCAAGACCTCATATTAATTCTTCCTAATTTGTACTTTCTTGAATTCCAAAATGTTCCTTTTTCCTCTGTATTATCAGATTTCTAAAATTGGGATGTGCCTTCCCTATTAACTGATGTCAAAAGAAACTTGTCACACTAGCCAGATATAGGAATAGTTATTTCATAGTTATAATTATGTGTCCATGTGCAAACTTGGCTAAACTCTCAAATAATATATTGGGGGAAGGCCCAGTGTAATCTTTTGACATCTTCAAATGTGATGCTGTCAGGTGAAGAGGTCACGATGATGAATTCAAGGTCTGGAAAACATTCTCCACAATGACACATGTAACTATTAAACAGAGCCATAAGTACTTAATATCCTTTAAAAAGACTTCTTAAGAAACTGAAGAATACAGCCTCAGCTGACCGAACGGCTGAACTTACAATGAAGGGCCTTAGAGGAAAAGTATGTATATTTAATATAGTATTTTTTTCTTCTTTCCTTGAAAAGCTGACATGGAATCTGTGGTGTGTCACAATTAATGGTATCTTACAATGAAGGCTATATACTTAGAACTTCCAGTATATGGAGTTAGTATTCCACAAATTTTTTGACATCAGCACTTTCCATAAAACAGCTTTAGGAATTTTTATTTTAATTCAAATAATTCTTTGCTTTATCCATGTACAATCTTAGACTTGTGTCCGTGGGAAAAAACAACAACAAAAAAAGAAAAAAATACAAATATTTGCTGAAAAGTACAACTATTTCAGGAAGGATGAGCAAGAAACTTAAAATATTAGTTACTTTTAAAGACGTAACAGAGTAGCAGAAGGGAAGGACAGGGAGACTTTTCATCAATAACACTTAATACCTTTTGGATAGGAAAGCATGTATATGTATTAACTATTTTCTTAAAAATTTAAGATTTAAAACTAAGAGTAAGGAAGCTCTCCTCATCTAAAACCCAAAAATTAATAAGGGAAAAGAAAATTGTAGGATTAAGAATTAAAGAAACCTCAGTAAAAAGGATAAATTAGAAGGTTTTCACCATAAAGGAAAGATTAAATATGGGAGAAAAGAAACACAAAATAAAAAAGTAAATTACCATTTTTAAACATGAATTAAACTAACCTGAAGAACACAGTAACTCCCATTTTTCTTTTTAGAAAGTATTTTCAAAGCTTCATCTTCATATCCTGGGGCAACAATACCATCAGATACCTATAAATGTATTAAACATTAATTTCTACTTTCAAAAATTAGGGAACACTTCTTAACCAATCTAAACATAATTATCTGTCTTAATGCAGCAGCATTTTCTTGTTTCTACCTCCAACAGATAATGCTAATACCTGTACTCGGTAAAGATAAGCCTATGTTAGAATACAGCTTTGTACAGCTAACTTTATCTCATTTGCTGTCCTTTCAGGGTTTCTGGTTGTTTGTTTCAGTTTTAACTAAGAACATAAAAACGATTCACTCTAATACATGCACCTTAGGAAGAAAAATAATTTTTCACTATTCTGTTCATGGAGTGGTGTTTTGCACTAGAAAAAGCATGTTGGAGTCCCCACTCTGCCAGTACCAGGCAAAATGACCTTAGGTAAAGCAAGTTCCACAAGAGCAAGACATGGGGATCAGATTATACCTCTGCTAATAACCTTAGGCAAGGCAAGTACTCAACAGCAAGTCAACGGGATCAGATTTAACATCTCTGAAAGAAAAGTCATAGTTCATACTACAAAGCCTTGTGCTATAACATAAAACGCAGCAGGTCAGCTCCACTGCGGGTGGGGATGATAGTGGTCATGGGAAGAATCCCTAAAACAACTAAATACCATCAAGCCCATGTAGCCTTCATTTCCACCTGTTTTCCCTACAAGCTAATCTGAGCTACTTTTTTTCTGTCTCCTCGTCCCAAAATCCCACCTTTCTGGAATCCTTATTTGGTATTCAACTGATGAGGGTTAGTTTTTCAAAGTAGTTTGTAATCCTCCCCTACACATCTTTTATTACAGACCTACAAAGGTTTACAGTAAGGCTCAATATTACATAGCCAAGACAGCATTCTCTGCTCTTTAGAAACAATAATTTTCGCATTGAGATAATGACTATTACAGAAAAAAACCAACTAAATATATAAATTAAAACATAAAAATAGCAAAATATCCATTTGAAACATTCATTAAATCTCAAAATTACAATTCAGTCAAGGATTCATGTTCTACATAAAATATAAACATTCTGAACAATAAACTTAACTAATTTACAGGTGGTATACATAAAAAAGTTATGCTTTCAATGAATACTAGGAATAAATAGAACTTTACTCAGTTATGTATGGATCAATCCTCAGGAACGTCCACTAACCTCTCTGGAGATAATTTTGGCAGTAGGGACATCACAAACATCAGATAATGCAACAAAATCACCAAAGGAAGACATCCTATCAGCCCCTATAAATAAAAATTAAAATGAGGTATGTATCACAAATAACCCTGCACAGAAAAAGATGTTTAAAAAACCCCAATGTGATCATTTAAAATCCATTCCTCTAAATAGAACTTTATTGTCTAAGATCTAAATAATAGATTAATAAGTCATTTAAACTGAAACAATCATAATGAAGTATTCTTTAATTTTACCCTCTAGGCAAACTTCTGGAAGGGCCTGATAACAAACATTTTTTGTTTTGCAGGCACATGGTCTGTTATACCTACTCAGCTCTGCAGTTCTAGAAATCAGCCACAATGACAAAGGGACATGGCAGTTCCAATCAAACTGTATTTACAAAAACAGGTGGCAGGCTGGATTTATTTAGCACATGCGCCATAGTATGCCAACCCCTACTACAGAAGATCAACCGTGCTATCAAGTTTCTCGATGATCTTCTGAAAATGTTACAGTAATATTCACAGGTTATTAACCTCATGAATTAGATATTTCTGAAATATATAAAATACAACTCTAACCATATTCAGTGTAGTTAAAATAGCCATATAATTTTAGTCGTGTATTAACAATACAAACGCATTCAATAGCCTAATATGAAATAGGATGCACCAAATTCCAATTGTGTTTCCATTTATTACATGAAAATCCAAACACACACTTTTATAAACAAATTTATTCCAAGGCACTCATATAGTCATTCCTAAGTATTAATAAAAAACAAATTAAAGATAATTTGAAATCTGAAACAAAGAATATTACTACTTTATTCTACTTAGGATAAAATATTGTTTTTTCTCTTTTAAGAACAAACAAACTCTATTATTGTTCTGACCTCTTGCTCTTGCATACGCAGTTGATATGGGTGTAAGGGTTTTATACAGATCATAGACCATGCAGACTTTGGCCTCATCTTCACTGAGTGGAATTCCAACAGCAGCACCTGGTACAGAAAACCATAAAATAAACCTCCAAGTCTCAAGTTACTAGTTATCCTCTCCTAAATCAAGACAACATTTTTCTTAACATCTAGTCCATACAGCATAATTTCTAGTGCCTATGCCAAATTAAACAAACATCTGGCCAGATAATTAAACACCAAAAATACAGTTGCAGGGGAGGGGGGAATCTTTTCTCTCCGGCTTCTGGAAACAACTACTGAGTCTGCCAGCACCATGCATGTGTACAAAGCTAGTTTACTTCATTAAGGACTCTCTCTCCACCCTGCTTGATACCACATACCATTTATTTCTTCCCTGTTTACATCAATTTAATATCAAATAAATATCAAAGAACTATGTATTAGAGTTGATTTAGACATAGAAGCAAAAAGGTATCTCATACAATGGCTATAAAGTTACGATAAGGTGTCACAAGAACTTCTTTATGTTTGCACAGTTCCATTTTCAACCATGTGGAAAAATAGTCATATTGCATTAAGCCATTTTACTTTATTTTTTACGTTTCCACTGCAAAAAAGTGATTTCCTAATCCTATCTCACAGTGACGTTATTCAATTATGTATATGTAAATAACAGATACATGTTATTACCAGATTTTGTCACGTTACTATATTGAAACTGTTAACAGACTCCACAAAAGTGGTTTGAGACTTTAGAAAATGTCTATATTCACATTAGAACATGTCAATTCTTTCTAAAATCAAAAAGAAGGCATTCTGAACAGTTCCAGCACATTCCAAAGATAGTGCTTTACCTGCTGGGCTGACATGTTTGAAAGAGGCAGCGGCTGGAATGCCTAAAGCTTCTTTGAGTTCCTTCACCAGCTGCCAGGCATTCAAAGCATCACACAAGTTTATAAATCCAGGGGCTCCATTTAGAACTACATATAGAAACAAAATACATTATCAAGCAGGATCAATAAAATCAGATATATGTACACTTCTGTAAAATAACATATGTCAAGGCTGCGCAAATATGTTTTCAGAAAAGTATAATTAAGAGGCAAATACATATACACAAATATAAAAGAACTTGATGAAAAAAGAACAAAACACTAGAGCCTAAGCCTGCCTCACCAAAAAAAAAAAAAAAATAGACACACACTCTCTCTCTTCTCTCTCTCACATACATATGCTACTGGAGAAACCAACTCCAGTCAATCTAGAAATAAACCAACAGAGAATTCAGGAATGGGAGCAAGAATGACAAGACCAGTGATCGACAGGGATCCACTTCAGTACAGAACTAAGATAACACAATCACGGCAATTACAGAAACAGTACAAAATCTAAGTTATAAACCTTGTCAATATAAGAATATTATTACAAGCTAATGAAAGAGCTGTGGGTGGGAGAAAATAAGGGGAAAAAAATAAGTTGGATTCTTCCTCCTTTATATGAAACTCAGTAGGCTCTGCCTAAAGTTGAAATGCCGTTAGAAAGATTACAACTTCCAAGTTTCTCATTGCCTATTTTCTTAACAATGGCAGGATTTTTTAGGAGCTATTATCTCTTGTGAATAAATTATAAATTCCGCACATACAAAAAAAATGAGGGCCATTAATTAAAAACAAATTTATAACTGCATTTCCTTTGTGTTATCTTGGATGGTACATAGTTTTAAAAATAAACTTCGACAAGTATTTACTGAGTGCCTACCACAATGTTGGGGACTGTTATAGGTACTGGGGATACTACCAATGAATAAACTAGCTCCTCCCACATAGAGCTTATAGAAGAGGCATAGAAGAAACAAAATAGGCAATTAATAGTAAACAATAAGAGAAAATATTAGGTACTTATACAAACCAGTTGAAAACATGTCCACAGAAAAACCTATACTTGAATTTTTTAGCAGCTTTATTCATAACTGTCAAAAACTGTCTATTTCTGTTGTCCTTCAAGAGGTGCATGGATAAACTAAACTAGGGTATATCCATATACAATGGAATATTATTAAACAGCAAAAAGAAATGAGCTCTCAAGCCCCCAAGACCATGGAGGAACCTTAAATGCATATTGCTAAATGAAACAAGCCAGCGTGAAAAGGCTATATACTGTATGATTCCAACCTTATGATGCTATGGAAACAATAAAAATATAAGTGGCTGCAGGAGTCAGGGAGGTAGAATGCAGGCAATTTTTAGGTGGTGAAGCTATTCTGCACAATACTGTCAAGGTGGATACATGACATTACACATGTCAAATCCCAAGGAATATACAACACAAAGAGTGAGTCCTAATGTAAACAATGGACTTTAATTAATAATATGAATCACTGCTGGTTCATCAATTTTAACAAATGTACTATAGTAATATATTAAAAGGGGAAACTGGGGAAAGAGGAGATCCAGAGGGAGGGAATGTCTGGGAACTCTCTGTACTTTGAGAAATTTTTCTGTAAATCTAAAACTACTTTATAAAATAAAGTCTATTATAAAAAAAAAAGGGGGTGCCTGGGTGGCTCAGTCAGTTAAGTGCCCAACTCTTTTTTAAATTTTTTACTTCAATTTAATTAACATATACTATATTATTAGTTTCAGAGATAGAATTTAAGTGACTCATCAGCTGCACAGAACACCCAGTACTCACTACTTCAAGTGCCCTCCTTAATGCCCATCACCCAATTACCCCATCCCCCCCCACCTCCCCTCCAGCAATCCTGTTTCCTATAGTTAAGAGTCTCATATGGTTAGCCTGTTTTTGTCTTTATTTTTCCTTCCCTTCCGCTACGTTCATCTGTTTTATTTCTTAAATTCCACATGAGTGAAATCATATGGTATCTGTCTTTCTCTGACCAACTTATTTCGCTTAGTGTAATACCTTCTAGTTCCACCCACACCGTTTGTAAATGGCAAGATTTCGTTCTTTTTTATGGCTTGAGTAATATTCCATTGTATGCATATATAGTGTCCAACTCGTGATTTCGGCCCACTTCAATTGGGCTGCCAGATCCATCATTCCAAGGAAATTGTTCTTGCAATTTTTCCCAGATCAAACAGTCGCTTCTTTGTTCTCAGGAGCATTCCAAACCACTTCAAATCCTACAGGTTTTCCAGCCTTGTTTTCCTGTGCTGGTTCCTCCACTGCTTAACCTCTTCTGTGAAATCCATCCTGCCTGTTTTACATTTCCAAAGTCATCTATATGCCAAAGACATTCCAAACTCTATCTCCAGCCTGACCTCTTTCCGGAACCCCTAATTATCTCACAAGTCCACCTGGCATCTCAAACTTCAGGTGGCTATAAAAGGCATTATGTAATTTACTTTTATCTTCTCAACGTGAGCCACATCAGATACAATACAGAGAAAGACACGCACACCCCCAGACACAGCAAACTATGCCACGTAACACACAGCCCTTACCTGTGATGGGAAGCTTGGGCTTCAGTGTGTATAACTGGGCAGGAGTTTGATGAGGGTTCATTCCATACCTCAAAGGCATCTGAGATATTCCTTTACTATACTGTCTCCTGAAGTAATCTGAAATAGCTTCATCATATTGTGCCGTATGAGTGAAAGCCTACAAAAAGTGTTAAGTTTTGTGAAACACCAGCAGCACTTACCAAAGCGGGCACAAGAGGGTCTTAGGTAGCACACAACAAACTACACTCCTTGTCCACACATATGACTGTGCAGGAAAGACACCCAATAACACTAAAAACACAACGAATCATTCTCTTTCCGAGTCTCTTTCCATCTTTTTGATATTATACCTCTGTAATACTTGGGTCTCTTCATTTATAGGAAAAGGATAGCAGCTCCAAGGAGACCCATGAAAATTGAATACCATCTGATTTGGCAAACACTGCACTGGATAGAAGTGCATCCCTACCTTCAAGGCTAATTGGCGTCTAGTCTCCAAGGAGGTGTCTTTGCTGTCAGAGCTTTGCAGCTCTGTGGACACGGCCACATAGTCCTCGGGGTCACATACGACTGTCACTCGAACGTGGTTTTTGGCTGCTGCTCTCAGTAGGGTTACTCCACCTTGGGAGAACAAAAAACAATTTGTATTTCCATGAGTTTAACCTCCTTCAAACAAAGTTACTGTACACATACTTCTAATTTTTGACTTAAAAAATAAGGAAAACATACCCGAGATGAATCTCTACACAAAGTAATAGCTTAGGAAATATAGATGAGTTACAATCACCCCAGAACACAGTCTGGGAACAGTAATGATTTTCTGCTCCCTCAATATTCTGATTCTGGGTGAACATCAAAACAAAATCTATTTTAAAATATAAATAGTGTTTGGGGTGTGTGGGTGGCTCAGTCAGTTAGGTGTCCGACTCTTGATTTCGATTCAGATCATGATCTCAGGGTTGTGAGATCAAGCCCCATGTCAGGCTCTGGGCTCAGCGTGGGTCTGCTTGTTCCTCTCCCTCTGCTCCTCCCCCTGCTTGTGCTGTCTCTCGCTCTCTCACAAATAAATAAATAAAATCTTTAAAAATAAATAGTCCAAAAATAAATAAATAAAATATAAGTAATCCTCCCCTATCAGTCTTCAAATATGGTTTTGCTAACTTACCAATATCAATCTGCTCAACAGCCTGTTCAACAGTTACATCAGGAGAAGCCACTGTCTTCACAAAGGGATACAGATTACAGACAACAACCCTAAACCAAAAAGGAATTTAGCTGTTGTTAGAAACCCAAACTTTATGGGGTTTACATATAAGTCAGTCACTAGCTTTAACGTGATCTAAAGATCACGTGAGTCCAAAGATCTAAAATATAAACTATAATCCTAGAATTTTAGAATTCTAAAAAGTAAACTGAAATGTCAGGAGTTCCCACTGTTGCATAACATAGTAAATAAAAGTGGCTTTGGTCAGCAGGTGCTCTCAAAACATTATTTCTCCAAAATCATATTGCAATCTTACTGCCTGGGTAAACTTATATAATCCAGCTACCCATTATATAATCCAGACATCAAAAAAACCATTTAAAAAAAAATTTTAACAGAAATGCAAAATACAAGGCTACAGATAACATCCTCATTTTGGAATATAATCACTTTTATCTACAACATTCAATTTTAGATTCTATTTCCAATGGGTCATGTACAATGATGAAAAACAACAGACCACTCTAAGGGTGAAATATTTCTTTGCTTGTTTTGTCTTCAGAGAGATCATATACAATGATGTTAACAGGAGGTCCAAAAGAATAATTTAAAATACAGAACTAATCTAAAATTAACAACCAGTAGAGTTCCATGCCTAGGCCTGCAATGTGAGGAGCTTTGTGGGCAGGTTCACACCCAGTGAAATAAGCACAACTGGTAAAAACTAATAAAAAAAGTAAAACAGAAGAAGAGGGGGAATACTTCCCAATGCCTATAACCCTGACACCAAAACCAGACAAAATGTCACAAGAAAAATATAGACCAGTATCTTATGAATACAGACACAAAAATCCTCAACAAAATACTAGCAAACTGAAACCAACAAAATATAAAAAGAGGCATACACTACAGCCAAATATGGTTTACCCTAGGACTGTAAGGTTGGTTTAACATCTAAAAACCAGTTAATGTAGGAGCCCATTTCAATAAAACAAAGGACAAAAACCACCTGAGCACCTCAACAGATGCACAAAAAGCATGTGACAAAACTGAACACCCACTCATGATAAAAACACTCAACAAATTAAGAGAACTTGCTCAACATGATAAAAGGTATTTAAGAAAAACCCCCAAATCCACAGCTAACATTATATTTAAAGTTGAAAGACTGAATGCTTTCCCCTAAGTTCAGGAACAAGACAAGAATGTCGACTCTTACCACTGTACTGGAGGTTCTAGACAATCAATTAACAAAGAAAACTAAATAAAAAGCATCAAGATTAGAAAGGAAAAAGTAAAGCTATCTCTATTAGTAGGTGACAGGATCTTGTATATAGAAAATCCTAAGGCATTTAACAAAAAAAACTATTAGCATTGAGTTCAGCAAGGTTATAGGACATATGGTTAACCAAATTTACGTACATTAGCAATGAACAACCCAAAGTGCAATTAAGAAAACAATTTTACTAACGGTAGCATCAAAAAACAACAAAAAAATGTTTAAGAATAAATTTAACAAAAGCGTTTAAGACTTGTATACTAAAAACTACAAAACACTGTTGAAAGAAATTAAAGAAAATCTAAACAAAAGGAAAGGCATTCCAGTTTATGGACTGAAAGACAATATTAGGATGGCAACCTCCCCTAAATTGATACACAGACTGAATGCAATCCTTAGGAAACTCCAACTCTGTTTTTCGCAGAAATGGGCAAGCTGATCCTAAAATTCACACTGAAATGCAAAGGATCCTGAATGCCCAAAACAATCTTGAAAAAGAAGAAAGTTGGAGGACTCACACTTCTCAATTTCAATATTTGCCACAAAGATACAATAATGATATGGGGCCAGCATAACAACAGATACAGATCAAATGTGCCAAGACCATTCAATGGGGGAAAGAAGTTTTTCCAACAGATGCTGGGAAAACTGGACAGCCACATGCAGAAGAATGAAGTCGGACCCCCTAATTCACACCTATATAAAAAGTAACTTAAAAAAAATCAAAGACCTAAGCATAAGAGCTACAACTAAAAAACTCTTACATCTTCACTATCTTGGATTATGCCATCGCTTCTTAGATAGAACAGCAAAAGCATAGGCAACAAAAGAAAAATAGATAAAATGGGCACTATCAAAATTTAAGGGTTTTATGATGGTCAAAGGACACCATAAAGAAAGTAAAGACAATCCACAGAATGAGATAAAATGAACGCTTACAATTCAATAATAAAATGAGAAATAACAAAAAAATGGCCAAAGGATTAGAATGCACATTTCTCCAAAGGTATACAAATGGCCAACGAGCATTTGACAAGATGCTCAACATCACTAGGAAATGCCAATAATAATCACAATGACATGCCAGCCATCATGGGCAAAAGATGTTGGTGGGGATGTGGAGAAACTTCCTACACTACTGCAGGGAATGTAAAATGATGCAGCACTTTGGAAAATAGTCTGGCAGCTTCTGAAAAGGTTAAACATACCAGATGACCAAGGAATTCCACTCCTAGGTATATAACCAAGAAAAATGAAAATGTATGTCTACACAAAAACTTGTACAGGAACGCTCATGGTTGCACTCTTCCTAATACCCATAATGTGGAAACAATCCAAATGCCCATCAACTGATGAACTGATAAATAAAATGGGGTATATCCATACAATGGGTTATTTTTCAGTAGTAATTTAAAAAAATGAAGTGCTGAGACATACTAGAACATGGATGAACCTTGAAAACACGTTAACAAGTCAGTCACAAAGGACCACACATCGCATGATTCTGTCGGTATGAAATGCTGTGTATAGATAAATCCATAGAGACAGATAAGACTATAGTTGTATAGGGCTAGAGGTTTTAGGGGAAATGAAGAATGAATGCTGGGAACTTTCCAGAACGCTCAGTGAGACATGGAGGAGCAGCAGGTGCCTGAGCTGCACCCAGCAACACGCTCCTTCTCGTTCCCCACACCGGCCTCGGCCCTCTCACCGGCTGTAGAAAATGGTCAAAGAAACCACTTACAATGTTGTTTTGGGGGTCAAACCCAATGCCACCCAAGAGGAATTGAAAAAGGTCTATAGGAAACTGGCCTTGAAGTACCACCCTGGTAAGAATCCAAATGAAGGAGACAAGTTTAAACAGATTTCTCAAGATTATGAAGTACTCACTGATGCAAAGAAAAGGGAATTATATGACAAAGGTTAAAGAAGGTGGAGCTGTGGTGGTTTTGGCTCCCCCACGGACATCTTTGGTATGTTTTTTGGAGGAGGAAGGATGCAGAGAGAAAGGAGGTAAAAATGTTGTACATCAGCTCTGAATAATGTTAGAAGATTTATATAATGGTGCAACAAGAAAACTAGCTTTGCAAAAGAATGTGATTTGTGATAAATGGGAAGGCCGAGGTGGTTAAGAAAAGAGCAGTCAAATGCTGTCCCAATTGCCGAGGTACCGGAATGCATCTAAGAATTCATCAGACAGGACCTGGAATGGTTCAGCAAATTCAATCTGTGTGCATGGAGTGTCAGGGCCATGGGGAATGGATCAGTCCTAAAGATAGATGTAAAAGCTGCAACGGAAGGAAGATAATTCAAAAGAAGTTTCTAGAAGTTTATATTGACAAAGGCATGAAGGATGGCCAGAAGATAACATTTCATGGTGAAGGAGACCAAGAACCAGGAGACAGTATCATTGTTTTAGATCCGAAGGACCATGCTGTTTCATTCGGCGAGGAGAAGACCTTTCCACGTGTATGGACATATAGCTGGTTGAAGCACTGCATGGCTTTCAAAAGCCAGTATCTACTCTTGAACTATCGTCATCACCTCTCATCCAGGTCAAATGGTCAAGCATGGAGATATCAAGTGTGTGCTAAATGAAGGCATGCCAGTTTATCGTAGACCATATGAGAAGGGTCGCATAATCATCGAATTTAAGGTAAACTTTCCCGAGAATGGCTTTCTCTCTCCTGTTAAATTCTCTTTGCTGGAAAAACTCCTAACTGAGAGGAAGGAAGTAAAAAAGACTGATGAAATGGAC